>NC_073638.1:35765000-36107500 GCF_029407905.1 Bubalus kerabau
TTTGTTGTTTTCTGTCAAACCTCCATATGAATCAGCCATGGGTATACATATATCTCCTCCCTTTAGAACCTCCCTCCCATCTCCTTCCCCTTCCCACCACTTAGGTTGATATAGAGCCCCTGTTTGAGTTTCAGGGAGCCATACAGCAAATTCCTGTTGGCTATCTATTTTACATATGGTAATGTAAGTTTCCATGCTATTCTTTCCATACATCTCACTCTCTTCTCCCCTCTCCCCATGTCCATAAATCTATTCTTTATGTCTGTTTCTCTATCGCTGCCCTGTAAATAAATTCCTTAGTACCATTTTTCTAGATCCCATACATATTATATGATATTTATCTTTCTCTTTCTGACTTACTTTACTCTGTATAATAGATTCTAGGTTCATCCACTTCATTAGAATTGACTCAAATGTTTTCCTTTTTATGGCTGAGTAATATCCCATGTGGTGGTGGTTTAGTTGCTAAGTTGTGTCCAACTCTTGTGACCCCATGGACTGTAGCCTGCCATGCTCCTCTGTCTATGGAATCCTCCATAGAATACTGGAGTGGGTTGCCATTTCCTTCTCCAGGGGATCTTCCCAACATAGGGATTGAACCTGGGTCTCCTGCATTACAGACAGAGTCTTTACTGACTGAGCTACGAGGGTGTATATGTACCACAACTTCTTTGTCCATTTATCTGTTGATGTACATCTAGGTTGCTTCCATGTTCTAGCTATTGTAAATAGTGCTGCAATGAACAATGGGATACATGTGTCTTTTTCAGTACTGGTTTCCTCAGTATATGCCTAGGAGTGGGATTGCTGGATCGTATGGTGGTTTTATTCCTAGTTTTTAAAGAAATCTCTATACCGTCTTCCATAGTGGCCGTATCAGTTTACATTCCCACCAACAGTGCAAGAGCATTCCCTTTTCTCCACACCCTCTCCAGCATTTATTGTTTGTAGACTTTTTGATGATGACCATTCTGACCAGTGTGAGGTGATATCTCACTGTAGTTTTGATTTGCATTTCTCTAATAATGAATGATGTTGAGCATCTTTTCATGTGTTTGTTACCCATCTGTATGTCTACTTTGGAGAAATGTCTGTTTAGGTCTTTTTCTCACCTTTTGATTGGGTTGTTTGTTCTTCTGGTATTGAGTTGTTATGAGCTGCTTGTATATTTTAGAAAGTATTCCTTTGTCAATTGTTTCCTTTGCTATTATTTTCTCCCATTCTAGGGGCTGTCTTTTCACCTTGCTTATAGTTTCTTTTGTTGTGCAAAAGCTTTTAAGTTTAATCAGGACCCACTTGTTTACTTTTGTTTTTGTTTCCATTACTCTAGGAGATGGGTCATAAAGGATCTTGCTTTGATTTATGCCGTTGAGTGTTCTGCTTATATTTTCCTCTAAGAGTTTTATAGTTTCTCATCTTACATTCAGGTTTTTAATCCATTTTGAGTTTATCTTTGTGTATGGTGCTCAGAAGTGGTCTAATTTCTTTCTTTTACAGGTAGCTGTCCAGTTTTCCCAGCACCATTTATTGAAGAGGTGGTCTTTGCCCCATTGTATATTCTTGCCACTTTTGTCAAAAATAAGGTACCCATAGGTACATGGTTTTATTTCTGGGCTTTCTATCTTGTTCCATTTGTCTATATTTCTGTTTTTGTGCCAGTACCATACTGTCTTGATAACTGTAGCTTTGTAGTATAATCTGAAGTCAGGAAGGTTGATTCCTCCAGCTCCATTCTTCTTTCTCAAGATTGCTTTGGCTATCCAGGGTCTTTTATATTTCCCCATGAATTGTGAATTTTTTTGTTCTAGTTCTATGAAAAATGCCATTGGTAATTTGATAGGGATTGCATTGAATCTGTAGATTGCATTTGGTAATATAGTCATTTTCACAAAATTGATTCTTCCTACCTAGGAACATGGAGTATCTCTCCATCTGTTTATGTTGTCTTTGATTTCTTTCATTAGTGTCTTATAATTTTCTGTGTATAGTTCTTTTGTCTCCTTAGGTAAATTTATTCCTAGATATTAATTCTTTTTATTGCAATGGTGAATGGGATTGATTGCTTAGTTTCTGTTTCTGAGTTTTCATTGTTAGTATATAGAAATAGAAACTTTTACAAAATTAAAAGTTTTTTTTTAAAGAATGGTTCCAATCATTCTAGTCAAAACCTAAAGATCCAAGTATCTTTTATTCTGTGTATTGATTTTGTCATATCCAGCTTTTAGTAGCAATACTTTGAGAGACTGGGAAGTGAGGGAAAGAAATTGGGGCTTTTATCTTTTATTTGATATTTTTCCATACTGTTTTTTTTAAAAAACCTGAATATATGTCAATTTTAATAACTTGTTACTTCCTTTTCATCTACATTAAATAAATATAATAGTAATAGTAGCTACTATTTATCAAGTACTTCATCTCTAACAGTGCCTTCACATCATTTAACTTACTATTCATAAGAATTCTGCAAGATTGGTAGTAATATTCCCGTTTTACTTAGCAAACAGATTCAGAGATTTAGGCTTGTTTAAAACGTGCCTAAAGGTATACTACTATCAAGTGGCAGAGCTCAGAACTAAATCCAGGTGTGTCTGACCCAAGTCCACTTTTTTTAATGTCTACATATGAAGGTCTTATTTACCCTAATCCCTTTGGATGGCAGGAAACCTGTGTGAGTGGCAATGGTTACAGTTCTCCAGGAATCTTTTAGTAATTAAGACCAATTACTAAGAATAAAATAATTAGTGAAAATGCAGAGTAGGGGCTAGAGGAAGGCTGCAATGTCTGCCTCTATGAACAGGCAAAATAAAATTCCATCAAGTATCCTATGACTGGAGTAAGTTAGTCTGGTTATTTGGTTGCTAGATATTTATTATCACTTTGTACAGATTTTTTTTTATCAGGCCTCAGGGATTGACTATATCATTCACTGTGGTTCTTCCATGAAACAATTCCTCTCAGAGGAAAAGGCTTTAATGAAATGATTACTTTCAGAGATGTTGGCAGGGTTAAGAACCTAATAAGAAATGTGGAGGCTCCCAGAAACCAGCAACAGGAGGATGCCATTAACATCATCAGGCCTGTAGGTACAAAAAGATGGAACAGTATTATAGAAGCCCAGAGCCCTAGAGGAGGGTCTGCTAGGCAGGAACCATTGTTTAGGTATTTAGTCACTACTGTTAATAGAACTGAGGATCTATAGCAGGATGAGAATAGAGAAGAAATACTTGGATTTTCTTTTCTTTTTTCCTGCCCATCTCCTGCTGTTGCTTCTTACTAACCAAATAATAAATAGAAACCACCTGACAAAGAGTCCATGCAACACAGTCTGTGATTTCAGCCAAACAGGGCTCCAAGTGGAAAATGGGTCCATGGTGGGGCAGAGAAAATGGAGAATAAACAGTACATCCCATTATCGCTTTGCCATTGTTTCCAGGATAAAGACAAAATTCTTAACGTGGCCTACAATGTCCTACACTATTGGCCCTGGATGATCAATTCAGTGTCTTTTCATTCTCTCAACACAAATTTTACTTGCAGCTTATTGGTCCTTTGTTCTTGCCATGTATCTATCTGCCACAAATGTCTTTTCACATGCTGTACCCTTTTCTAAGACACTTCCTTCTTTTTCCTCCCCATCCACCTAATTAGTGCTTATGTATCTTTTCAGATCTTAATTCAAAAGTTTCTGCTTTTAGGAAGCTTTCCCTGACTTTCCTGATGAGACCAAATTCCTTTTTTAAATAAATTCTTTTAGCTAAGTGTACCTTTTCTTTATGTCATGCATTATAATTTACATTTACTACATTTGTTTGATTGTATGATTAATGGATTTCCCCATACTAGACCAAAAACAACATGAAGGAATTGAGTCTGATATTTGCTTACCAGTATATTCCTAGTGTCCATATAAGGTTTGACACTCAGTAGGTACTTAATAAATATTTGTCGAAAGAGCACATCAAAATAAAAATGAAAAAAAAGTCTTCAAAAGGTGCACATTCTCTTTGACAAAGACAAGATTTTGTAAAGATTCCACAAAGGTCCTGTGGTATTGGTGTCTGTATGTGTCTCATTGTCAAGTCCCTTGCTTGCAATCATACACAAATGTCTCATGCTGCAATGTATATCTAATAAAGCACCCAGCACTTATACATAGTAGACATTCATGAAATATTTAATGAATGTAGACAAATTATCAATGATAGAGTATGCTTAAAAGTAGTGTGTTTAAGAATTGTCTGAGCATGATCACTTTTTAAAAATATAGGCTTCACTTTATATATAATTATTTCAGTAGAACTTGAATAGAGCCTGAAAATCTGGATTCTAAATAAGCACCCCAAGGAATTCTGGTGCAGGTGATTTGAGGATTACATTTTGAGAAATATTAGACCATAAGCTCCTTGGTGGCAGCATGATGTTCTGGTTAAACATGGGTTTGGGAGTCACAGATTCCTGGGTTTGAATCTCGGCACTTACACTATTAGCTGGACTGAAGCAACTTAGCAGCAGCAAACCCTCTCTTTCTCTCTCGCTCTTTTTTTTTTTTTTTTGCTGAAGTAGGTCATAATATGTACTTTCTAAGAATATTGTGTAGATTAGATGAGAAAATATATGTGAAACATTTACTGTAGCACCTGTCATATAATCCTTAGTAAGTGGTAGAACTAGTTTTTGATAGTCAACATTTAGCCTCGTGCCTAGAACATAATTGATGCTCAGTGAATGTTTGATAAGTAAATGAAATATAGTTATAAGATTATCATATTTATAACTAGAATGGTCATTTGGAATTGTCTAGTCCAATATTCTCATTTTACATATTAGGAAATTCAAGTTCACAGAGGTTAGATGACTCATCCAAGGTTACATATCTAATGATCTAATTAGTGGCAGAACTGAGACCAGAACTAACAGGTGAAAAGAGAGATCTGGTAATCACCATTTATTTAACCACCATTTGTAGCTAGTGTTAGATTTTAAATAGACTGACATGTTTTTCTGTTTATAGTCAATGATGCCTTCCCAAATGTTCCTTTCTTAAACATTGAAGCAACAAACAGTAAACCAGTAAGTAAAACTAAATGACTATGTAGTTGTTGTTTGATTATATTTCTTTCTTTTCTTTTAAATTGAAGTATAGCTGATTTATAATGTTGTGTTAGTTTCAGGTGTACATCACAGGGATTCAGTTTTACACACACACACACACACACACACACACACACGTACACGTACATACACACACATTCTTTTTCAGATTCTTTTCCCTTATAGATTATTTCAAAATGTTGAGTATACTTCCCTGTGCTATGCAATAGGTCCTTGCTAGTTTTCTATTTTATATATAGTAGTGTGTTTATGTTAATCCCAAATTCCTAACTTATCCTTACCCTTTTCCCGCTTTGAGAACCATATTTTTGTTTCCTATATCTGTGTGTCTATTCTGTTTTGTAAATAAGTTCATTTGTATCATTTTGTTAAGATTCCACCAATAAGTGCTATCATATGATGTCTGTCTTTGCCTTGCTTATCACTTATCACTTAGTATGATAATGTCTAGGTTTATCCAGATTATATATTTTTTTCTAAACATCACCTTTGAGACCACAGTGTTTCCCAAATAGAATTCAGACATCACATGCGTTCTTAGAACAGTAGAACCACAAGCTATTTGAAGAATCTATCTCTTGCCTTTGGACAATAATGGCCTAGTATTTCCTGTTTCTGAAGCTCCTACTTATCCAATAGGGAAATTAACATGGAATTAAAATGCATAGTGATTATTTTGGGATTGAGAATATTTCATATTTTCATGTACGCCACTCAGTTGTATTTTTATGCATTTTATTCTACTATATATTTTTTATTTCTTTATTTTTTATTATATATATTTTAAACGTACATTCTAGATTAACTTAGCTTCTCTATTTAGAAGGCTTATTAAATTACGAGGTCTTAAGGATTAAAGAAAATTTTGCTTACTTTTGTGTTAGATGGAATTTAATCTCCATGTCTAGATTTGATAAGTATAAAATGTAAACAGATTCACAGACATGGAGAACAGATTTGTGGTTGTCAAGGAGGAGGGGGTTGAAGGAGGGGTGGATGGGGAGTTTGGAGTTTGTAGATGCAAACTATTATACATAGAATGGATGGAAATCAAGGTCCTACTGTTGGCCCAGGGAACTATGTTCAATGTCTTGGATATACTATTAGTGGAAAAGAATATAAAAATGTATATATACATATATTGATTCAGTATATATATATATATATATATATATATATATATATATATAAAAGTTCAGTTCAATCCAGTTCAGTTCAGTCGCTCAGTCATGTCCAACTCTTTGCGACCCCATGAATTGCAGCATGCCAGGCCTCCCTATCCATCACCAACTCCCAGAGTTCACTCAAACTCACGTCCATCGAGTCAATGATGCCATCCAGCCATCTCATCCCCTGTCATCCCCTTCTCCTCCTGCCCCCAATCCCTCCCAGCATCAGAGTCTTTTCCAATGAGTCAACTCTTTGCATGAGGTGGCCAAAGTACTGGAGTTTCAGCTTTAGCATCATTCCTTCCAAAGAAATCCCAGGGCTGATCTCCTTTAGGATGGACTGGTTGGATCTTCTTGCAGTCCAAGGGACTCTCAAGAGTCTTCTCCAACACCACAGTTCAAAAGCATCAATTCTTCGGCGCTCAGCCTTCTTCACAGTCCAACTCTCAAATCCATACATGACCACTGGAAAAACCATAGCCTTGACTAGACGGACCTTTGTTGGCAAAGTAATGTCTGCTTTTCAATATGCTATCTGGGTTGGTCATAACTTTCCTTCCAAGGAGTAAGCGTCTTTTAATTTCATGGCTGATATCACCATCTGCAGTGATTTTGGAGCCCCCCAAAATAAAGTCTGACACTGTTTCCACTGTTTCCCCATCTATTTGCCATGAAGTGATGGGACCAGATGCCATGATCTTCGTTTTCTGAATGTTGAGCTTTAAGCCAACTTTTTCACTCTCCTCTTTCACTCTCATCAAGAGGCTTTTGAGTTCCTCTTCACTTTCTGCCATAAGGGTGGTGTCATCTGCATATCTGAGGTTATAAAACTGAACCACTTTGTTGTACAACAGAAATTAACATTGTAAATCAACTGGACTGAAAAAGAAAAGGTGATAAGTATAAAATAATGCAGAATTTACCTTTGTTCTACCTGTTTTAATACAGAAGGGCATGGGATCAGTGGAAATGATATCTATTGTTGAAAGTTCTTTTTCTTATCCCTGATGCAATCCTTAGGGAATAAAATTTTGAAGAGTATATTCCTTTGGTGGATTACATAGAAAGATATGGGTTCTTTTGGGGGAGCTATATTACTTTAAAGTGGTAGGTACACTTTAGCAGGTGCTGTATTTGGTAGGTTTATCCATGCCATTCTTTCTTACTACTTGTCAATTATATAAGACAACATAAATAATAAGACTTTTGAAGTTTTAAATATAGAATGCCATTATGTAAAGATTTAAAATTTTGTTGTAAATAGTATCTCTTTACTTTGCTGAGGTTAGGAAGTATTTTACTTTTAGAGGATTGGCAGGCATTTTATTTTTCCCACAGTATAGAAATCATGGCCTTAACACTAAATCCTAACTTCTAAAGTTTGGCAAAAGTGAGTTGAAAGAGACTTTTGACAATAGATTAATAGTTTTCATGGGGCGGACTCGTCTGCTGTGTTAAGAAGACATTATATGCATCCTTCTGTTGAAAACAAGTTAGGTGCTTGGTCTGGGACAAAATAAAAAGTAATGCTCAATTAAGATAATTACTTTTCTAGTATAGAAAGTTTCATGAACTTATTTTTCAGGACAAAAAAAAAGCAACCTAAAACAAATACTGAACTTGATGCCATGGCCTTGAACTGAATAATATTTGAGTTGGAAGAAAATGTCACGTATCTACAACTGAATTATTAGTATTTTTGTCCTATGTAGACAGTACTTCTGCACTACTTTCAGAACATGAACTTAGAATTTTTTTTCTTGATTCTTTATTGATGAGAAAATTTACGGATACACTGATAGTAGTTCATCTGCTTTAATGTTGTGAACCTGATATTACAATTAGGGTACAATTTTATTTATTTATTTTTAAAATATGTATTGATTCATTTTTCACTGTGGTGGATCATCATTGCTGAGTGGGCTTTTCTCTAGTTGCAGCAAGCAGGGACTGCTTTCTATTTGAAGTGTGTGGGCTTCTCACTGCCATGGTTTCTCTTGTTGCAGAGCACAGACCCTAGGGTGCATGGGCTTCAGCAGTTGTGGTACCTGGGCTCAGTAGTTGTGGCCCCTGGGCTTTAGAGTACAGGATCAAGAGTTGTGGCACAGAGGTTTAGTTGCTCCTTGGAATGTGGGATTCTCCTTGGATCAGGAGATTTGAAACTGTGTCTCCTGCATTGGCAGGTGGATTCTTTACCACAGAGCCACCAGGGAAGCCCAGGGGATACAATTTTAGAATAAAAATAATTTTTATTATATTTAAGTATACCTGATAAAGGAACATGTGGTTGATTCTGGCTGTAAGGGATTAGTTAAGTATAAAAAGATAGATGGGATTGTATGGGTTACATTGAAAGCTAAAGCTTCTGTATATCAAAAAACAAAAACAAAAACTCAAGTTAAAAGATAAATGTTGAGAGAGTGGTGGGCAAGATGGCAGAATAAAAAGACCCTGAGCTCACCATCTCTCATGAACATACCAAGATCACAACTACCTGTAGAACCATCACCAATAAAAAAAGTTTGGAACCTACCAGAAAAGATATTCTACAGTTAAAGATATAAACAAGAAACCACAAAACTGTTTGGAGGGGTGGACTTGCAATATAATCAAATCCCATACCCCCTAGATGGGCAACCCACAAACTGGAAAATAATTATATTGCAGAGGTTCTCCCACAGGAACGAGATTTATGGGCTCTGTATTAGGCTCCTCAGTTTAGGGATCTGATCCCGGGAAGACAAGTCCCAGAGCACTGGACTTTGAAAGCCAATGGAGTTTAATTACAGGAACCCCACAGAATTGGGGAAAATACAGACTTCACTACTAAGGCGTGTACAGAAAATCTCTTGTGCACCTGGACACAAAGAAAAAGCAGAAGCCTGGGCCAGACCTACCTGCCAGGGCTCCCTTGGTGGCTCAGATGGTAAAGAATCTGCCTGCAATGTGGGAGACCTGGGTTTGATACCTGGGTGGGGAAGATCCCCTGGAGAAGGGAATGGCAACTCACTCCAGTATTCTTGCCTGATGAATTCCATGGATTGAGGAGCCTGGCATATTACAGTCCATGGGATCACAAAGAGTTGGACATGACTGAGAGACTAACACTTTCTTTCACTTTCCTGGAGAAGTGGGGAGCACCCTAGAGACATAGACACTGCTGGTAGACATATTGGGGAACACTGTTGGCAGCTGATGTCTTGGTTTATTAGCCCCAAGAAAGATCTGGCCCCACCCAACAACGTGCAAGTGATAGTGATGGGACACCTCAGACCAAACAAAAACCTGGGCAGTGACATGCCCCACTCATCAGCAGGCAGGCTTCCTAAACACTAAAGAGTCCACAGCTTCCTCTGGGCTAACCCCTAGACATGGCCCTGCCCATCAGAGGGGCAAGACCCAGCTCCACTCACAAGTAGACAGGCCCTGGCCCCTCCCATGGGGAAACCAGACCAAACTTCTAGGCCCACCTCATCCTAGGAGGAGACACAAGAGGCAAGAAAACTGATTCTGCAATGCAGGCCAGACCCTAACCTGGGATCAGCTGGACCCTGACTTGGTCCACTAGCAGGCCAGCACAACCTTTGGGACACTCAACCCCATACTCATGTGTGTCAGAAGTTGACATCCCACCTTCTCCAATAATCTGAAGCAAGCTCTGGTATCCTTGGGCCCTGAAGTCAGATTCCAGGAACCAACTCTGCCTGCCAGTAGATGGGCACTAACCCCAGGATTGGCTTCATCTGCTAGTGGGTGGGCAAAAGTCCCAGAACCTTTGGGACCTTGACTCTGCCCACTGGTGAGCCAGCATTAGTCCCAGGTGCCTCCTAGGATGCTGCAACCAGCCAGCATGACCAGGCCCCTCTAAACAGCAGCCAGCTGCATACACACAGGCAAGGCCTAGCAACTAACCAGATCAGGGACCTACCAGACCACCCAAATAAACTTCCACAACAGAAGGACCCATGCAACTCTCTTAGGGTGAACTCCTAGAGCATATAACTTGGGTGATGATAGGAGAGTGCACTGTTGGAATGCATAGGATACGTCTTACAGAGGGCCACTTTTCCAAGGTTGAGAAATGTAACTAACCTTTCACATATATAGAAATAGACTAACAACTTGGACAAAATGAGGCAACAGAGGAATATATTTCAGACGAAGGAACAAGATAAACCCCAGAAGAACAAAGTGAAGTAGAGATAGAAAATCTACTTAATAAAGAGTTCAAAGTAATGATTGTAAAGATGATCAAAGAACTCAG
Source organism: Bubalus kerabau (assembly GCF_029407905.1). Lineage (NCBI taxonomy): Eukaryota > Metazoa > Chordata > Mammalia > Artiodactyla > Bovidae > Bubalus > Bubalus kerabau. Next base: position 35,775,546 of record NC_073638.1, read on the forward strand.
GAGGAGAATGGATCACAGAATGAGGAGTTAGAAGTTTTTAGCAAAGAGCTAGAAAATATACAGAACAACCAAACAGAGATAAAAAATACAATAACTGAAATGAAAAATACACTGGGAGGAATCTATACTAGACTAAATGATTCAGAAGGATGAATCAGTGAGTTAGAAGACAGGGTAGTGGAAATCACTGCCACTGAACAGAAAAAAGAATGAAGAGAAATGAAGACAGTTTAAGAGACCTCTGAGGCAATACAAGTGTACTAATATTTGCATTATAAGGGCCCCAGAAAGCGAGGAGAGAGAGAACAGGCCTGAGAGAATATTTAAAGAGATAATAGCTGAAAACTTTTCCTAACATGGGAAAGGATATAGTCACCTCAGTCCAGGAAATGCAAAATGTCCCATATAGGGATTAACCCAAAAGGAATATACCAAGACACATTGTAATCAAAATGACAAAAACTATGGGTAAAGAGAGAATACTAAAAGCAACAAGGGAAAAGCAATACATAACATACAAGGGAACTCCCATAAAATTATCAGCTGATTTTTTTCAGGGAAAACTCTGCAGACAAGAAGGAATTGGCATGATATATTTAAAATGATGAAAGGGAAAAGCCTACAACCAACAATACTCCAAGATGGCAGAGTAGAAGGATGTGTGCTCATCTTCTCCTGCGAGAACTCCAAAACTGCAACTCACTGCTGAACAACCATCTATAGGAGAATGTTGGATCCCACCAAAAAAGATACCCCACTTCCAAGGGTAAAGGAGAAGCCCCAGCAAGATGGTAGGAAGGGCGAAATCGCATTTAGAATCAAAACCCCATACCCGCCAGAGACCCTCGGAGGGCTCAAAAAAACCTTGTGCACACCAGGACTCAGACACCCGACAGAGACTGAGCCAGACCTGAATTTGAGTGTTTGAGTGTCTTCTATGGAGGCATAGGTCAGCAGTGTCCTGATGCGGGGACAGGAGCTCTGGCTGCAGTAGACCTGGGAGGCACACCTTATGGTGTAAGTCTTCTTGGAGGAAGTCACCATTAGCTCCACCATAGAGCCACCGAGCAAATGACCCACAGACTGGAGAACACTCCTACCAAAGAAGTTCTTGCACTATTACAAAAGTTCTAGGACCACAACAGATTTCCTAAACTGGGGGTCCAGCAAAAGGACTGAGAACCCCCTGGGAATTTGACTTTGGAGGCCAGCGGGATTTGATTACAGACATTCCACAGGACTGAGGAAATAGACTCTTGGAGAGCATGAAAAAACATTGTGTGCACTAGGACCCAGGAGAAAGGAACAGTGACCCCACAAGAGACTGAGCCAGACTTGCCTGTGACTGTCCAGGAGTCTCCGGTGGAGGCATGGGTTGACAGTGACCTGCTGCGTAGTCAGGGGCACTGCAAACAACAATACTGGCATAAGTCCTTTCGAAAGATGTCGCCAATACCGCCATTACCCCTATCATAGTTTGTTCTCAAGCCCAGGGAGGGATCAAGGCTCTGTCCAATAATATAAAATTGTATTAAAGATTTACTTAGCATGGCACACCCATCAGAAAAACACCCAGATTCCCCCACAGCCACTCCCTCTCATCAGAGAGCTTCCACAAGGCTCTTATCCTTGTCCATAAGAGGGCAGACAGAATGAAAACCACAGTCACAGAAAACTAACCAAACTGATCACATGGACTACAGCCTTGTCTAATTCAATATGAGCCATGTCATGTAGGGCCACCCAATATGGAAGGGTCATGGTGGAAAATTCTGACAAAATGTGGTCCAATGGAGAAGGAAATGGCAAACCATTTCAGTATTCTTGCCTTGAGAACCCCATGAACAGTATGAAAAGGCAAAAAGATAGGACACTGAAAGATGAACTCCCCAGGTCGGTTGGTGCCCAATATACTACTGGAGAAGAGTGGAGAAATAGCTCCAGAATGAAGAGGCTGAGCCAAAGTGAAAACAACACCCAGTTGAGGATGTGACTGGTGATGGAAGTAAAGTCCAATGCTGTAAAAAACAATATTGCATCAGTTCAGTTCAGTTCAGTCGCTCAGTTGTGTCCGACTCTTTGTGACCCCATGAATCGCAGCACGCCAGGCCTCCCTGTCCATCACCAACTCCCGGTGTCTGCTCAAACTCACGTCCATCGAGTCAGTGATGCCATCCAGCCATCTCATCTTCCGTCGTCCTCTTCTCCTCCTGCCCCCAATCCCTCCCAGCATCAGAGTCTTTTCCAATGAGTCAACTCTTCACATGAGGTGGCCAAAGTACTGGAGTTTCAGCTTCAGCATCATTCCTTCCAAAGAAATCCCAGGGCTGATCTCCTTCAGAATTGACTGGTTGGATCTCCTTGCAGTCCAAGGGACTCTCAAGAGTCTTCTCCAACACCATAGTTCATTTCTTCACAGTCCAACTCTCACATCCATACATGACCACTGGAAAAACCATAGCCTTGACTAGATGGACCTTTGTTGGCAAAGTAATGTCTCTGCTTTTGAATATGCTATCTAGGTTGGTCATAACTTTCCTTCCAAGGAGTAAGCGTCTTTTAATTTCATGGCTGCAGTCACCATCTGCAGTGATTTTGGAGCCCAGAAAAATAAAGTCTGACACTGTTTCCACTGTTTCCCCATCTATTTCCCATGAAGTGATGGGACCAGATGCCATGATCTTCATTTTCTGAATGTTGAGCTTTAAGCAAATTTTTCACTTTCCACTTTCACTTTCATCAAGAGGCTCTTTAGTTCCTCTTCAATTTCTGCCATAAGGGTGGTGTCATCTGCATATCTGAGGTTATTGATATTTCTCCCAGCAATCTTGATAGGAACCTAGAATGTTAGATCCATGAATCAAGGTAAATTGAAAGCAGTCAAACAGGAGATGGCAAGAGTGAACATTGACATTTCAGGAATCAGTGGACTAAAACCGACTGGAATGGGCAAATTTAATTCTGATGACCATTATATCTACTACTGTGGGTAAGAATCCCTTAGAAAAAATGGAGTAGTCCTCATAGTCAACAAAGGAGTCTGAAATGCAATACTTAGATGTAATTTCAAAAATGACAGAATGATCTCGGTTAGTTTCCAAGGCAAACCATTCAATATCACAGTAATCCAAGCCTATGCCCCAACCAGAAATGCCAAAGCTGATGTTGAATGGTTCAGTGAAGACCTACAAGACCGTCTATAACTAACGCCCCCCAAAAGATGTCCTTTTCATTATAGGGGACTGGAATGCAAAAGTAGGAAGTCAAGAGATACCTGAAGTAACAGGCAAGTTTGGCCTTGGAGTACAAAATGAAGCAGGGAAAAGGCTAACAGAGTTTTGCCAAGAGAACACACTGGTCATAGCAAACATCCTAACAATACAAGAGAAGACTCTACACATGGACATCACCTGATGGTCAACACCGAAATCAGATTGATTATATTCTTTGCAGCCAAAGATGGAGAAGCTCTATACAGTCAGCAAAAATAAGACTGGAAGCTGACTGTGGCTCAGATAATGAACTCCTTATTACCAAATTCAGTCTTAAATTAAATAAACTAGGGAAAACCATTCAGGTATGACCTAAATCAAATCCCTTATGATTGTACTGCTGCTGCTGCTAAGTCTCTTCAGTCGTGTCCGACTCTGCAACCCCATAGATGGCAGCCCACCAGGCTCCCCCATCCCTGGATTCTCCAGGCAAAAACACTGGAGTGGGTTGCCATTTCCTTCTGCAATGCATGAAAGTGAAAAGTGAAAGTGAAGTCGTTCAGTCATGTCCGACTCTTAGCCACCCCATGGACTGCAGCCTACCAGGCTCCTCTGTCCATAGGATTTTCCAGGTGAGAGTACTGGAGTGGGTTGCCATTGCCTTCTCTGTTATGATTGTACAGTGGAAGCGATAAACAGATTAAATGGATTAGATATGATAGAGTGCCTGAAGAACTATGGACAGAGGTTTGTGACATTGTACAGGAGGCAGTATTCAAAACCATCTCTGAGAAAAAGAAATGCAAAAAGGCAAAATGGATGTCTGAGGAGGCTTTACAAATAGCTGAGAAAAGAAGAGAAACTAAAGGCAAAGGACAAAGGGAAACATATATCCATCTGAATGCAGAGTTCCAAAGAATGGCAAGGAGAGATAAGAAAGCCTTCCTTAGTAATCAATGCAAAGAAATAGAAGGAAAACAATAGAATGGGAAAGACTACAGATCTCTTCAAGAAAATCAGGGATATCAAGGGAACATTTCATGCAAAGATGGGCACAATAAAGGACAGAATCTGTATAGGCGTAAGAGAAGCAGAAGATATTCTGAAGACGTGGCAAGAATACACAGAAGAACTATACAAAAAATATCTTAATGACCCAGATAGCCACAATGGTGTGATCACTCACCTGGAGCCAGACATCCTGGAGAGAGAAATGAAATGGGCCTTAAGAAGCATCACTACGAACAAAGCTAGTGGAGGAGATGGAATTCCAGTTGAGCTATTTCAAATCCTAAAAGATGATGCTGTGAAAGTGCTGAACTCAATATGCCAGCAAATCTGAAAAAATCAGCAATGGCCACAGGACTGGAAAACGTCAGTTTTCATTCCAATCCCAAAGAAAGGCAATACCAAAGAATGCTCAAACTACCGCACAATTGCACTCATCTCACATGCTAGCAAAGTAATGCTCAAAATTCTCCAAGCCAGACTTCAGTTCAGTTCAGTTCAGTCACTCAGTCATGTCCGACTCTTTGCGACCCCATGAATCGCAGCAGGCCAGGCCTCCCTGTCCATCACCAACTCCCGGAGTTCACCCAGACTCACATCCATCGAGTCAGTGATGCCATCCAGCCATCTCATCCTCTGTCGTCCCCTTCTCCTCCTGCCCCCAATCCCTCCCAGCATCAGAATCTTTTCCAATGAGTCAACTCTTTGAATGAGGTGACCAAAGTACTGGAGTTTCAGCTTTAGCATCATGCCTTCCAAAGAAATCCCAGGGCTGATCTCCTTCAGAATGGACTGGTTGGATCTCCTTGCAGTCCAAGGGACTCTCAAGACTCTTCTCAAACACCACAGTTCAAAATAATCAATTCTTCGGCGCTCAGCCTTCTTCACAGTCCAACTCTCACATCCATACATGACCACTGGAAAAACCATAGCCTTGACTAGAAGGACCTTCCAACAACACAAGAGAAAACTCTACACATGGACATCACCAGATGGTCAACACCGAAATCAGATTGATTATATTCTTTGCAGCCAAAGATGGAGAAGCTCTATACAGTCAACAAAAACAAGACCGGGAGCTGACTGTGGCTCAGATCATGAACTCCTTATTACCAAATTCAGACTTAAATTGAAGAAAGTAGGGAAAACCACTAGATCATTCAGGTATGACCTAAATCAAATCCCTTATGATTATACAGTGGAAGTGAGAAATAGATTTAAGGGACTAGATCTGATAGATAGAGTGCCTGATGAACTATGGACGGAGGTTTTGACATTGTACAGGAGACAGGGACCATGGAAAAGAAATGCAGAAAAGCAACATGGCTGTCTGGGGAAGCCTTACAAATAGCTGTGAAAAAAAGAGAGGTGTAAAGCAAAGGAGAAAAGGAAAGATATATCCATCTGAATGCAGAGTTCCAAAGAATAGCAAGAAGAGATAAGAAAGACTTCCTCAGCGATCAATGCAAAGAAATAGAGGAAAACAACAGAATGGGAAAGACTAGAGACCTCTTCAAGAAAATTAGAGATACCAAGGGAACATTTCATGCAAAGATGGGCTTGATAAAGGGCAGAAATGGTATGGACCTAACAGAAGCAGAAGATATCAAGAAGAGGTGGCAAGCCAGACTTCAACAGTATGTGAACCATGAAATTCCAGATGTCAAGCTGGATTTAGAAAAGCAGAGGAACCAGAGATCAAATTGCCAACATCTGTTGGATCATCAAAAAAGCAAGAGAGTTCCAGAAAAACATCTACTTCTGCTTTATTGGCTACACCAAAGCCTTTAACTGTGTAGATTGTGAAAAACTGTGGAAAATTCTTAAAGAGATAGGAATAGTAGACCACCTAATCTGCCTCTTGAGAAATCTGTATGCAGGTCAAGAAGCAACAGTGCTTCTGTTGATTCCAAGAGTTCCACTTTTGGAACTGGATGGGGAACAACTGACTGGTTTGGGAATGGAGTACGTCAAGGGTGTATACTGTCACCTGACTTATTTAACTTATATGCAGAGTACATCATGTGAAATGCCAGGCTGGATGAAGCACAAACTGGAATCAAGATTGCTGGAGGAATATCAATAACCTCCGATATGCAGATGACACCACCCTTATGGAAGAAAGTGAAGAAGAACTAAAGAGCCTCTTGATGAAAGTGGAAGAGGAGAGTTTAAAAGCTGGCTTAAAACACAACATTCAGAAAACTAAGATCATGGCAGCCGGTCCCATCACTTCATGGAAAATTGACGGGGAGACAGTGAGAGACTTTATTTTTTGGGGCTCCAAAATCACTGCAGATGGTGACTGCTGCCATGAAATTAAAAGACTCTTGCTCCTTGGAAGAAAAGCTATGCCCAATGTAGACAGCATATTAAAAAGCAAAGACATTACTTTGGCAACAAAGGTCTGTCTAGTCAAAGATACGGTTTTCCAATGGTCATGTATGGATGTGAGAGTTGAACCATAAAAGAAAGTTGAGCATTGAAGAATTGATGCTTTTGAACTGTGGTGTTGGAGAAGACTCTTGTGAGTCCCTTGGACTGCCAGGAGACCCATCTAGTCCTCCTAAAGAAGATCAGTCCTGGGTGTTCATTGGAAGGACTGATGTTGAAGCTGAAACTCAAATAATTTGGCCACCTGATTCGAAGAGCTGACTCATTTGAAAAGACCCTGATGCTGGGAAAGATTGAGGACAGGAGGAGAAGGGGACAACAGAGGATGAGATGGTTGGATGGCATCATCGACTCAATGGACACGGGTTTGGTTGGCTCCGGTGTTAGTGATGGACAGGGAGGCCTGGCGTGCTGCAATTCATGGGATCGCAAAGAGTTGGACACGACTGAGCGACTGAACTGAACTGAACTGAGCCCTCGTAATGAGCTTCACTAGTAATATTCTTTGCTGTGAAATCTACCTTGTCTTGTATTAATACATCAATTCCAGATTTCTTTTGACTCCATTAGCATGGTTTATTTTTCCAAAAATTTTACCTTATTAAAGTGGGTTTCTTGTAAGCAATATATAGTTGTGTCTTGCTTTTTTATCCAATCTGACAAGCTCTGCCTTTTAGTTGAAGTACTTAAGTCATTTATATTTATCCATTCACCTACTAAAACATATCTTGGTTGCTTCCAAGTTTTGGCAATTATGAAAGGTGCTATAAACATCCATGTACAGATTTTTTGCAGACATAGGTTTTCAGTTCCTTTGGGTAAATACCAAGGAGAGTGATTGCAGGCCTGAATGGTAAGAATATGGTTAGTTTTGTGTCTTCCAGAGTGGCTATACTGTTTCGCATTCCGAGCAGCAATATCAAGAGTTCCTTTTGTTCCACATCCTCACCAGCATTTGGTATTGTCAGGTTTTTAGATTTTGACCAGTATAATAGGCATGTAGTGGTCTCTCATTGTTCTTCAATTTGCATTTCCCTGATGACTTGTGATGTTGGGCATCTTTTCATATGTTTATTTATTATTGTATATCTTTGAAGACATGTCTGTTAAAGTCCTTGGCCGATTTTAAAATTAAATTATTTGTTTTTTTATTGGTGAGTTTTAAGAGATCTTTGCATACTTTTGATAAAAATTCTTTACCAGATATCTTACCAAAAAAAATATATGATATACATATATATTTTTTTACCATTTTTGATTTGTTGTCTCATTTCAGATGGTGCTAGTGGTAAAGAACTTGCCTGTTAATGTAGGAAACTTAAGAGACATGGGTTCAATCCCTGGGTTGGGAAGATCCTCTGGAGAAGGGCATGGCAACCCACTCAGGTATTTTTGCTTGGAGAATCCCATGGACAGAAGAGCCTGGCAGGCTACAGTCCATAGGGTCACAAAGAGTTAGACACGACTGAAGTGACTTAGCATGCTCATTTCTTGACATTATCACAGAATAGAAGTTTAAAAATTGTTTTTTTTAAATTTTATTTTTATTTATTTAATTTTTAAAATTTCAATTTATTTATTTTAATTGGAAGCTAATTACTTATCAGTATTTTAGTGGTTTTTGCCATACATTGACATGAATCAGCTGTGGGTTTACATGTGTTCCCCATCCTGAACCCCCCTTCCACCTCCCTCCCCATCCCATCCCTCTGGGTCATCCCAGTGCACCAGCCCTGAGCACCCTGTCTCATGCATCGAACCTGGACTGGCAATCTGTTTCACATATGATAATATATATGTTTCAATGCTATTCTCTCAGATCATCCCACCCTCGCCTTCTCCCACAGAATCCAAAAGACTGTTTTATACATCTGTGTCTCTTTTGCTGTCTCGCATATAGGGTTATCGTTCAGTTCAGTTCAGTTGCTCAGTCATGTCTGACTCTTTGCGACCCCATGAATTGCAGCACGGCCAGGCCTCCCTGTCCATCACCAACTCCCGGAGTCCGCTCAAACTCACGTCCATCGAGTCAGTGATGCCATCCAGCCATCTCATCCTCCGTCATCCCCTTCTCCTCCTGCCCCCAATCCCTCCCAGCATCAGAGTCTTTTCCAATGAGTCAACTCTTCGCATGAGGTGGCCAAAGTATTGGAGTTTCAGCTTTAGCATCATTCCTTCCAAAGAATGCCCAGGACTGATCTCCTTTAGAATGGACTGATTGGATCTCCTAGCAGTCCAAGGGACTCTCAAGAGTCTTCTCCAACACCACAGTTCAAAAGCATCAGTTCTTCGTTACCATCTTTCTAAATTCCATATATATGCATTAGTATACTGTATTGGTGTTTTTCTTTCTGGCTTACTTCACTCTGTATAATAGGCTCCAGTTTCATCCACCTCATTAGAACTGATTCAAATGTATTCTTTTTAATGGCTGAGTAATATTCCATTGTGTATATGTACCACAGCTTTCTTATCCATTCGTCTGTTGGACATCTAGGATGCTTCCATGTCCTGGCTATTGTAAACTGTGCTGCGATGAACACTGGGGTACAGGTGTCTCTTTCAATTCTGATTTCTTTGGTGTATATGCCCAGCAGTGGGATTGCTGGGTCATATGGCAGTTCTATTTCCAGTTTTTTAAGGAATCTCCATACTGTTCTCCATAGTGGCTGTACTAGTTTGCATTCCCACCAACAGTGGAAGAGGGTTCCCTTTTCTCCACACCCTCTCCAGCATTTATTGTTCGTAGATTTTTGGATAGCAGCTATTCTGACCAGCGTGAGATGGTACCTCATTGTGGTTTTGATTTGCATTTCTCTGATAATGAGAGATGTTGAGCATCTTTTCATGTGTTTGTTAGCCATCTGTATGTCTTCTTTGGAGAAATGTCTGTTTAGTTCTTTGGCCCATTTTTTGATTGGGTCGTTTATTTTTCTGGAATTGAGCTGTAGGAGTTACTTGTTTATTTTTGAGAGTAATTCTTTGTCAGTTGCTTCGTTAGTTATTATTTTCTCCCATTATGAAAGCTGTCTTTTCACTTTGCTTATAGTTTCGTTTGTTGTGCAAAAGCTTTTATGTTTAATTAGGTCCCATTTGTTTATTTTTGCTTTTATTTCCATTACTCTGGGAGGTAGGTCATAGAGGATCTTGCTGTGATTGATGTCGGAGAATGTTTTACCTATGTTTTCCTCTAGGAACTTTATAGTTTCTGGTCTTATGTTTATATCTTTAATCCATTTTGAGTTTATTTTTGTGTATGGTGTTAGAAAGTGTTCTAGTTTCATTCTTTTACAAGTGGTTGACCAGTTTTCCCAGCACGACTTGTTAAAGAGATTGCCTTTTCTCCATTGTATATTCTTGCCTCCTTTGTCAGAGATAAGGTGACCATAGGTGCGTGGATTTATCTCTGGGCTTTCTATTTTGTTCCATTGATCTATATTTCTGTCTTTGTGCCAATACCATACTGTCTTGATGACTGTAGCTTTGTAGTAGAGTCTGAAGTCAGGCAGGTTGATTCCTCCAGTTCCATTCTTTTTTCTCAAGATTGCTTTGGCTATTCAAGGTTTTTTGTATTTCCATACAAATTGTGAAATTATTTGTTCTAGCTCTGTGAAAAATACTGTTGGTAGCTTGATAGGGATTGCATTGAATCTATAGATTGTTTTGGGTAGTATACTCATTTTCACTATATTGATTTTTAAAATTTCAATGAAGTCAGCTTATCAGCTATATCTTTCATGGAAGTTGCTCTTGCTGTTGCATTTAAAATATCATCACCATGACCAAAGTCATCTATGTTTTCTCTTAAATATCTTCTAAAAGATTTATAGTTTTGCGTTTTACCTTTAGGTATACAGCTCATTTAGAATTAATCGAGAAGGGTGAATAGTCTGTCTGTAGACTCATGTTTTTGCCTATGGATTACCAGTTCTTCCCAGCACCATTTGTTGAAAAGAGTGTTTTCTGAGTTGTATTGCCGTTTTTCTTTGTCAAAGTCAGTTGACCATGTGTATATTGTGTATGGGCTTTCTATTGGGTTTCATTGATCTATTGTCTTTTCTTTTACCAACTGTCTTGATAACTGTAGCTTTATAGTAAATCTTGAAGTTGGGGAGTGTTAATTCTCCAACTTTGTTCATCCTGTTCAATATTGTGTTGGCTATTCTGGGCTTTTGCTTCTCTATATAAACTTTAGAATCAGTTTGTAGGTACTCACAAAATAACATGCTGGGATTTTGATTGGGATTGCATTGAATATATAGGTCAATTTGGGAGGACTTCCATATTCTTAAAAAATACGTATTTATTTGGCTGCATCATGTCTTAGTTGCGACATGCAGGATCTTTTATATTCATTGTGGCATGTGGGATCTTTAGTTGCGGCATGTGACCTTTTAGTTTAGCAGCATGAGAACACTTAATTGAGGCATGTGGGATCTAGTTCCCTCATCAGGGATCAAACCCAGGCCTCCTGCACTGGGAGTATGGAGTCTCAGTCACCGGACCACCAGGGAAGTCCTTGAAGAACTTACATCTTGACAATATTGTTTCCTCATCCATGAACATGAAATGTCCCTGTTTAGTTCTTTTAAATAATGAGTAATAAATGTATATTACTAGTCATCAGAGTTTTGTAGTTTTTCTAATACAGATCTTACACATATTTTGTTAGATTTATAATAAGTATTTCATTTCTTTAGTACTAATGTAAGTGGTATTATGTTTTTAGTTTCAAATTACACTTGCTCATTGCTAGAAAATAGGGAAGAAGTTGATTTTTTTTAATTAATAATGTATCCTGCAACCTTGCTATAATTACTTATTAGTTCAGTTTTTTTGGTCATGTCTTTCAGAATATCTGTATAAATGACAGTGTCATCTGCAAACAAAGACAGTTTTATTTCTTCCTTCCATATATTGTATTTCTTCTTGTTTTATTGTACTATCCAGGATTTCCAGTATAATGTTGAAATGGAGTAATTAGAGGGAACATTTTTGCCTTATTCCTGGTCTTAGCAGGAAAGCTTATAGTTTCTCAAATAGATATTCTTTCAGATATTTTAGGTATTCTTTATCAAAGTAAAAAAGCTCCCCTCTACTGAGAGATTTGATCATGAATAGGATTTTGTCAAATTCTTTTCTGCATATACTGATTTGACAATGTGATATTTCATTTTTTATGTTGATGTGATGGAGTATATTAATTGACTTTCAAATGTTAAAACATCCTTAACATACCTTGGGTAATTTCCATTTGGTCGTGGTATATAAATTTTTTAATATATTGTTGGATTCAGTATGCTAACATTTTGTTGAAGATGTTTGAATCTGTGTTTATGAAAGATACTGGTCTGTAGTTTTCTTTTTTTGTAATGTCTTTGTATGTTTTTGATATTTGGGTAATGATATTGGGATGCATTCAGAATTATTACCTCTGCTTCTGTTCTCTGAAAGACATTATAGAGAATTGCTATAATTTCTTCATTAAATGTTTGGTAGAATTCACCATCTGAGCCTGGTGCTTTCTGTTTTGGAAGGCTAGTAATTATTGATTCAATTTTCTTAATAGATATGCTGCTGCTACTGCTGCTAAGTCACTTCAGTTGTGTCTGACTCTGTGCGACCCCATAGATGGCAGCCCACCAGGCTCCCTCGTCCCTGGGATTCTCCAGACAAAAACACTGGAGTGGGTTGCCATTTCCTTCTCCAATGCATGAAAGTGAAAAGTGAAAGTGAAGTCACTCAGTCCTGTCCGACCCTCAGCGACCCCATGGACTGCAACCTTCCAGGCTCCTCCGTCCATGGGATTTTCCAGGCAAGAGTACTGGAGTTGGGTGCCATTGCCTTCTCCGTTAATAGATAAAGGTGTATTCAAATGGTGTTTTTCTTTTTGTGTGAATTTTGGCAGATTGTATGTTTCAAGGAATTGATCCATTTCACATAGCTTGTCAAACTTATGGGCATAGAGTTTTCATAGCATTTCTTTAGTATCCTTTTAATGTCCATGGAATTTATAGTGATGTCTCCTCTTTCATTTGTGATATTAGTAATTTGTGCTCTGTCTTTTCTTTTTTAGTATGGCTACAACTTATCAATTTTATTGCATTTTAAAAAAGAAATAGTTTTTTAAAAAATTGTAGAATAGTTGATTTACAATGTTGTATTAGTTTCAGGTGTATAGAAAAGTGATTCAGATATATATATATATATATATATATATATATATATATATATATATACACACATATATATAATCTCCAGATTCTTTTCCATTATAGGTTATTTACAAGATATTTAAATAATTCCCTGTGATATATAGTAGGTCCTTGTTGTTTATTTTATATGTAGCAGTGTGTTTGTGTTACTCCCAAACTCCTAGTTTATCTTTCCTCCCTCTTTCCCCTTTGATAGCCATAAATTTGTTTTCTATGTCTGTCAGTCTGTTTGTAAAAACTTAATTGTGTCTTTTTTCAGATTCCTATATAAGTAATATAATGATAAGTATCATATGCAATTTGTCTTTCTGTCTGACTTACTTCACTTAATACAGTAATCTCTAGGTTCATCCATATGCTACAAATGGCATTATGTCATTCTATTTTTATGGTTGAATAATATTCCATCACACACACACACACACACGCGCTACATCTTTATTCATATTTTGATGAGCATTTCAGTTGCTTCCATGTCTTGGCTATGTGCATAGTGCTGCTATGAACACTGGGGTGCATGTATCTTTTTAAAGTTAGTTTTCTCTGGATATATGACCAGGAGTGAGACTGCTGGACTATATGATAACTCTATTTTTAGTTTTTTAAGGAACCTCCATACCATTCTCCATAGTGGAAACAGCTTTTGATTTAATTGATTTTCTCTACTTATTTCCTGTTTTCAATCTCTTTGATTTCAACTCTAATTTTTATTATTACTTCTACTTACTTTGGATTTAATTTGCTCTTCTTTTTTAATAGTTTCCTAAGATGGAAAATGATATTATTGATATTAGATTTTTCTGTTTTTTCAAATATGTGCATTTGATACTATGTTTCCTTCTAAGCACTACTGTCAAAGTATCCCACAAATTTTGATAAGTTATGTTGTCTTCTTTTCCAGTTTTATTGAGATACAGTTGGCATACAACACTGTATAAGCTTAATATATACAGAATAGTGATTTGACTTACATACATCATGAAATGATTATCACAATAAGGTTAATGAATATCTACCATCTCATATAGCTGTAAAGAAAAAGAACAAAAATTCCCGCCAATGACAACTCTTGGGATTTCGTCTCTTAACAACTTTCATATGTATTATTTAGCAGTTTTTATTAATCATGTTGTGCATTACATTCCTATTATTTATTTATCTTATAACTGAAACTTTGTACCTTATGACTGCTGCTGCTGCTGCTGCTAAGTCGCTTCAGTCGTGTCCGACTCTGTGTGACCCCATAGATGGCTGCCCACCAGGCTTCCCTGTCCCTGGGACTCTCCAGGCAAGAATACTGGAGTGGGTTGCCATTTCCTTCTCCAATGCATGAAAGTGAAAAGTGAAAGTGAAGTCGCTCAGTCATGTCTGACTCTTGGCGACCCCATGGACTGCCTTCCTCCAATTCCCTGTTCTGTCAACTCCCTGCCTCTATTAACCACAAATCTGATCTATTTTTCCATGAATTTGTTTTTGAAGTATGAGAAGATATACAACACTATGATAGTTTTTTGGAGAAGGCAATGGCACCCCACTCCAGTACTCTTGCCTGGAAAATTCCATGGGTGGAGGAACCTGGTGGGCTACAGTCCATGGGGTTGCTAAGAGTCAGACAGGACTGAGTGACTTCACTTTCACTTGCATGCATTGGAGAAGGAAATGGCAACCCACTCCAGTGTTCTTGCCTGGAGAATCCCAGGGACAGAGGAGCCTGTTGGGCTGCCATCTGTGGGGTTGCACAGAGTCGGACACGACTGATGCAACTTAGCAGCAGCAGCATGATAGTTCTTGGTGCACAACATAGTGATTTGATATTTCTATATATTACAAAATGATCACCACCATAACTCTTGTTACCATCTGTCACCTTACAAACATATTAAAGTATAATTGACTATATTTCCCATACTGTACATTTTATCCCCGTGAATCATTTATTTTCTAACTGAACGTTTGTACCTCTAAATCTCTCTCATCTATTTTATTAATCCTCCCACTCCTTCCTCTCTAGAAACCACCTGTTTGTTCTCTGTATCTTTGTCTCTGTTTTGTTATGTTTGCTCATTAGTTTTGTTTTTCTAAATTCCACATATAAATAAAATCATATAGTAGTTGTGTTTCTTTGACTAATCTCACTTAGCATTTTACCCTCTAGGTTCACCTGTGTTGTCACAAATGACAAGATTTTGTTCTTTTTGATGGCTGAATAATATTCCTTGTGTGTGTTTGTGTGAGTGTGTGTGTGTGTGTGTATTTCACATCTTTACCTATTCATCTGTTGATGGGCACTTGGCTCGTTTCCAGATCTTGGCTATTGTAAATAATACTGCACTGAACATAGGGATGCACTTATCTTTTTAAGCTACTGTTTTCATTTTCTTCAGAAAAATACTCAGAAATGGAATTGCTAGATTGTATGGTAGTTAACCTCAGATATGCAGATGACACCATTCTTATGGCAGAAAGTGAAGAGGAACTAAAGAGCCTCTTGATGAAAGTAAAAGAGGAGAGTGAAAAGTTGGTTTAAAGCTCAATGTTCAGAAAACTAAGATCATGGCATCTGGTCCCATCACTTCATGGGAAATAGATGGGGAAACAGTGGAAACAGTGTCAGACTTTATTTTTGGGGGCTCCAAAATCACTGCAGATGGTGATTGCAGCCGTGAAATTAAAAGACGCTTACTCCTTAGAATAAAAGTGATGACCAGCCTAGATAGCATATTGAAAAGCAGAGACATTACTTTGCCAACAAAGGTCCATCTAGTCAAGGCTATGGTTTTTCCAGTGGTCATGTATGGATGTGAGAGTTGGACTGTGAAGAAAGCTGAGCACCAAAGAATTGATGCTTTTGAACTCTGGTGTTGGAGAAGACTCATGAGAGTCCCTTGGACTGCAAGAAGATCCAACCAGTCCATTCTAAAGGAGATCAGTCCTGGGTGTTCATTGGAAGGACTGATGCTGAAGCTGAAACTCCAGTACTTTGGCCACCTCATTCGAAGAGTTGACTCACTGGAAAAGACTCTGATGCTGGGAGGGATTGGGGGCAGGAGAAGAAGGGGACGACAGAGGATGAGATGGCTGGATGGCATCACTGACTCGATGGACGTGAGTTTGAGTGGACTCCGGGAGTTGGTGATGGACAGGGAGGGCTGGTGTGCTGCAATTCAGGGGTTGCAAGGAGTCAGACACGACTGAGAGAATGAACTGAACTGAACTGATGGTCAGATCAGATCAGATCAGTCGCTCAGTCATGTCCGACTCTGCGACCCCATGAATCGCAGCACGCCAGGCCTCCCTATCCATCCTATCCATCACCAACTCCCGGAGTTCACCGAGACTCACGTCCATCAAGTCAGTGATGCCATCCAGCTTTAAGCCAACTTTTTCATTCTCCACTTTCACTTTCATCAAGAGGATTTTTAGTTCCTCTTCACTTTCTGCCATAAGGGTGGTGTCATCTGCATATCTGAGGTTATTGATATTTTTCCCAACAATCTTGATTCCAGCTTGAGTTTCTTCCAGTCCAGCGTTTCTCATGATGTACTCTGCATAAAAGTTAAATAAAAAGGGTGACAATATACAGCCTTGATGAACTCCTTTTCCTATTTGGAACCAGTCTGTTGTTCCATGTCCAGTTCTAACTGTTGCTTCCTGACCTGCATACAAATTTCTCAAGAGGCAGATCAGGTGGTCTGGTATTTCCATCTCTTTCAGAATTTTCCACAGTTTATTGTGATCCACACAGTCAAAGGCTTTGGCATAGTCAATAAAGCAGAAATAGATGTTTTTCGGGAACTCTCTTGCTTTTTCCATGATCCAGCAGATGTTGGCAATTTGATCTCTGGTTCCTCTGCCTTTTCTAAAACCAGCTTGAACATCTGGAAGTTCACGGTTCACATATTTCTGAAGCCTGGCTTGGAGTATTTTGAGCATTACTTTACTAGCATGTGACATGAGTGCAACTGTGCGGTAGTTTGAGCATTCTTTGGCATTGCCTTTCTTCGGGATTGGAATGAAAACTGACCTTTTCCAGTCCTGTGGCCACTACTGAGTTTTCCAAATTTGCTGGCATATTGAGTGCAGCACTTTCACAGCATCATCTTTCAGGGTTTGGAACAGCTCAACTGGAATTCCATCACCTCCACTAGCTTTGTTCGTAGTGATGCTTTCTAAGGCCCACTTGGCTTCACATTCCAGGATGTCTGGCTCTAGGTCAGTGATCATACCATCGTGATTATCTGGATCATGAAGATCTTTTTTGTATAGTTCTTCTGTGTATTCTTGCCATCTCTTCTTAATATCTTCTGCTTCTGTTAAGTCCATACCATTTCTGTCCTTTATCGAGCTCATCTTTGCATGAAATGTTCCTTTGGTATCTCTGATTTTCTTGAAGAGATCCCTAGTCCTTCCCATTCTGTTGTTTTCCTCTATTTCCTTGCATTGATCGCTGAAGAAGGCTTTCTTATCGCTTCTTGCTGATGGTAGTTTTATTTTTAATTTTTTCAGTTCAGTTCAGTCGCTTAGTCGTGTCTGACTCTTTGCGACCCCATGAATCGCAGAATGCAGGCCTCCCTGTCCATCATCAACTCCCGGAGTTCACTGAGACTCACGTGCATCAAGTCAGTGATGCCATCCAGCCATCTCATCCTCTGTCATCCCCTTCTCCTCCTGCCCCCAATCCCTCCCAGCATCAGAGTCTTTTCCAATGAGTCAGCTCTTCGCATGAGGTGGCCAAAGTACTGGAGTTTCAGCTTTAGCATCTTTCCTTCCAAAGAAATCCCAGGGCTGATCTCCTTTAGAATGTACTGGTTGGATCTCCTTGCAGTCCAAGGGACTCTCAAGGGTCTTCTCCAACACCACAGTTCAAAAGCATCAATTCTTCGGCACTCAGCCTTCTTCACAGCCCAACTCTCGCATCCATACATGACCACAGGAAAAACCATAGCCCTGAATAGATGGACGTTTGTTAGCAAAGTAATGTCTGCTTTTTTAATATGCTATCTAGGTTGGTCATAACTTTCCTTCCAAGGAGTAAGTGTCTTTTAATTTCATGGCTGATATCACCATCTGCAGTGATTTTGGAGCCCCCCAAAATAAAGTCTGACACTGTTTCCACTGTTTCTCCATCTATTTCCCATGAAGTGATGGGACCATGTGCCATGATCTTCGTTTTCTGAATGTTGAGCTTTAAGCCAACTTTTTCACTCTCCTCTTTCACTTTCATCAAGAGGCTTTTTAGTTCCTCTTCACTTTCTGCCATAAAGGTGGTGTCATCTGCATCTGAGGTTACTGATATTTCTCCCAGCAATCTTGATACCAGCCTGTGCTTCTTCCAGCCCAGAGTTTCTCATGATGTACTCTGCATAGAAATTAAATAAGCAGGGTGACAATATACAGCCTTGACGTACTCCTTTTCCTATTTGGAACCAGTCTGTTTTTCCATGTCCAGTTCTAACTGTTGCTTCCTGACCTGCATACAGGTTTCTCAAGAGGCAGGTCAAGGGGTCTGGTTCCCATCTCTTTCAGAATTTTCCACAGTTGATCGTGATCCATACAGTCAAAGGCTTTGGCATAGTCAATAAAGCAGAAATAGATGTCTTTCTGGAACTCTCTTGCTTTTTCCATGATCCAGCAGATGTTGGCAATTTGATCTCTGGTTCCTCTGCCTTTTCTAAATCCAGCTTGAGCATCTGGAAGTTCACAGTTCACGTATTGCTGAAGCCTGGCTTGGAGAATTTTGAGCATTACTTTACTAGTGTGTGAGATGAGTGCAATTGTGTGGTAGTTTGAGCATTCTTTGGATTGCTTTTCTTTGGGATTGGAATGAAAACTGCCCTTTTCCAGTCCTGTGGCCACTGCTGAGTTTTCCTAATTTGCTGGCATATTGAGTGCAGCACTTTCACAGCATCACCTTTCAGGATTTGAAACAGCTCAACTGGAATTCCATCACCTCCACTAGCTTTGTTCGTAGTGATGCTTTCTAAGGCCCACTTGACTTCACATTCCAGGATGTCTGGCGCTAGGTCAGTGATCATACCATCGTGATTATCTGGGTCGTGATGATCTTTTTTGTACAGTCCTTCTGTGTATTCTTGCCATCTCTTCTTAATATCTTGTGCTTCTGTTAGGTCCATACCATTTCTGTCCTTTATCGAGCCCATCTTTGCATGAAGTATTCCCTTGGTATCTCTAATTTTCTTGAAGAGGTCTCTAGTCTTTCCCATTCTGTTGTTTTTCTCTATTTCTTTGCATTGATCGCTGAGGAAGTCTTTCTTACCTCTCCTTGCTATTCTTTGGAACTCTGCATTCAGATGCTTATATCTTTCCTTTTCTCCTTTGCTTTTTGCTTCTCTTCTTTTCACAGCTATTTTTAAGGCCTCCTCAGACAGCCATTTTGTTTTTTTGCATTTCTTTTTCTTGGGGATGGTCTTGAGCTCTGTCTCCCGTACAATGTCACGAACCTCCATCCATAGTTCATCAGGCTCTCTACTTATCAGATCTAGGCCCTTAAATCTATTTCTCACTTCCACTGTAAAATCATAAGGGATTTGATTTAGGTCATACCTGAATGGTCTATTGGTTTTCCCTACTTTCTTCAATTTAAGTCTGAATTTGGCAATAAGGAGTTCATGCTCTGAGCCACAATCAGCTCCTGGTCTTGTTTTTGCTGACTGTATAGTGCTTCTCCATCTTTGGCTGCAAAGAATATAATCAATCTGATTTTGGTGTTGACCATCTGGTGATGTCCATGTGTAGAGTCTTCTCTTGTGTTGTTGGAAGAGGGTGTTTGCTATGACCAGTGCGTCCTCTTGGCAAATTCTCTTAGCCTTTGCCCTGCTTCATTCCATACTCAAGGCCAAATTTGCCTGTTACTCCAGATGTTTCTTGACTTCCTACGTTTGCATTCCAGTCCCCTATAATGAAAAGGACATCTTTTTTGGGTGTTAGTTCTAGAAGGTCTTGTAGGTCTTCATAGAACCATGCAACTTCAGCTTCTTTAGCATTACTGGTTGGGGCATAGGTTTGGATTACCATGATATTGAATGGTTTGCCTTGGAAATGAACAGAGATCATTCTGTCATTTTTGAGATTGCATCCAAGTACTGCATTTCAGACTCTTTTGTTGTCCATGATGGCTACTCCATTTCTTTTATGGATTCCTGCCACAGTAGTAGATATAATGGTCATCTGAGTTAAATTCATCCATTCCAGTCCATTTTAGTTTGCTGATTCCTGGAATGTCGACGTTCACTCTTGCCATCTCCTGTTTGACCACTTCTAATTTACCTTGATTCATGGACCTAACATTCCAGGTTCCTATGCAATATTGCTCTTTACAGCATCGGACCTTGCTTCTATCACATCACATCCACAACTGGGTATTGTTTTTTCTCTGCCTCCTTCCCTTCATTCTTTCTGGAGTTATTTCTCCACTGATATCCAGTAGCATATAGGGCACTTACCGACCTGGGGAGTTTCTCTTTCAGTATCCTACCATATGACCCAGTAATTCCTTTATTAGGCATATACTCTTAGAAAACCACAATTCTAAAAGACTCATGTACCCCAATGTTAATTGCAGCACTATTTATAATAGCCAGGACATGGAAACAACATAGATATACATCAATAGATGAATGAATAAAACAGTTGTGGTACATATATACAATGGAATATTACTCAGTCATGAAAAGGAATGAATTTGAGTCAGTTCTAGTGAGTGGATGCCTAGAGCCTATTATTCAGAGTGAAGTAAGTCAGAAAGAGAAAAGCAAATATTGTATATTAATGCGTATATATGGGATCTAGAAAAATGGTACTGATAAACCTATTTGTAGGGCAGCAGTGGAGACTTAGACACAGAAAACAGACTTATTGTCACAGTAGTGTAAAGAGAGGGTGGGACTAATTGAGACAGTAGCATTGAAACATACATTATCATATGTAAAGTTGATAGCCAGTGGGAATTTGCTGTACAATGCAGGGGACTCAACCTGGTGCTCTGTGACAACTTTGAGGAGTTAGGTGGGATGAGAGGTGGGACGGAGATTCAAGAGGGAGGGGTTATATGTATACCTATGGCTGATTCATGTCAATGTATGGAAGAAACCAACACAACATTGTAAAGCAATTATCCTCCAATTAAAAATAAATTTTAAAAGGTGGAAGGAAAAAATAAAGAGTGCTTTCTTGACTAGCCTGTATAAAATGTTAGCCACCCTTATACTTATCCCTGGCAAGTAGCCTTACCCTGCTTTTTAAAAATATACCTCTTGCTATCTCCTGACATGTAATATATTTATTTATTGGCTTGCATACCCTTTCACCCTAGAATATAAATTCTATGAGGGCAAGGAAAGACTCTGTTCATTGTGGCATGCAGTGGGGGCTCAATAAATATATATGTGTGAGTGTGTGCTCAGTTGTTTCAGTCCTGTCCAATTCTTTGTGACCCTGTGCACTGTAGCTCACCAGGCTCCTCTGTCCATGGGATTATCCAGGCAAGAATAATGCAGTGGGTTGGCATACTCTCCTCCAGGGAATCTTACTGACCCAGGGATGGAACCTGTGTATCTTGCATCTCCTGCATTGGCAGATGGATTCTTTTACTGCTGAGCCACCAGGGAAGCCCAGTAAATATATATAGAATGAATAAATGAATGAAGAATGAATGAATTATCTTAGACCAATCAATATTCATCAGTTAGTACTGAAGATATGCATATGAATCACATAGGTTCAGATATTGAAAAACAGTTTTCTTTTTGCAAGGTGAGGGTGACTTATAATGAGTAGATAGTTGGCATTGTGTGTCATAGGATACAAAGAGTCAGTTTACTGAAGAGAAAATATGGGCTTCAGATGGTAAAGAATCTGTCTGCAATGATTCTTCAAACAGGGTTCTATTCCTGGATCAGGAAGATCCCCTGAAGAAGGGAATGGCTACCCACTCCAGTATTCTTGCCTGGACAATTCCATATGTAGTCAATAAATACATAAAAAGATAATCAGACAAATGAAATTAAATACCAGTGATATACTATGTGTCATCAGATTGACAGAAATAGAAAAAAGAGACTATCTAATGCTGAAGAAGATGAGGGGAAATGAGCATTCTTATATGCTGCTAATGGGAGAGTGAATTCTGACAACTTTTTTGAAAGTTATCAGATAGTATCTATTGAAATAGAATATACAATTTTTTTAAACCCGACAATTCACTTTTGGAAATCTAACAGCAACAAAAGCAACAATATAAAGGATATTTATTGCAACACTTTTTGGTATTAAAATTTTCAAATAATTTGTGTGCTCATTAATAGGCATATGGGTATAAATAATTATAGTATATTAGGTATACTATATGCA
Source organism: Bubalus kerabau (assembly GCF_029407905.1). Taxonomy (NCBI): domain Eukaryota; kingdom Metazoa; phylum Chordata; class Mammalia; order Artiodactyla; family Bovidae; genus Bubalus; species Bubalus kerabau. The sequence goes on from NC_073638.1 coordinate 35,797,744, forward strand.
GCTATTAACAGAAATCTGAAGGAAGGTCTGTGCACTGTTGTGAAAGTAAATTGGAAAGTAATGTATATAGCATTCTCCAATTTTTCTAACTATAGAATATATGTTCAATCTACATATATGTGTATATGTTTGAAGAAATATAAAAAATATATAGAAGTTATTAATCTTAGGGAGGTGGGAATGATAAGTTTTGTTTTATTAATTTTCCCCAATGATCTCAGTATTATCCCATTAGTTTTAATGAATATTACCATGCTTATTATTTTAAAAATTTAATAAAATAAATTTGAAAAGAAAATTATCCAGATATCAGAATACAGTAAGCTAAGCATGACCATCAAAGTAACTTAGTTACTAAACAAAACAGTGAGGTGTGAGTCAGTGTAAATAAGAATATTGTATAAGAAAGAATGAATGACAGGGACTTAAGTGGCTAAGATTCTGTGCTTCCAAAACAGAGGCCCAGGTTCAATCCTTAGTGGGGGAACTAGATCCCACATGCCACAATTGAAAAAGAAAGAAAGAATTAGAATGCTGCAGAGCAGATCCTGGGTCCCCCATATGGTGACTAAGACCCATCATAGCCAAATAAACAAATAAATATTATTTAAAATGACTAAAATCTTAAAAAAAGGAATTAGATCTTTCTATTGTGACATTTTGTGAAACCACAAATTAATCTTTTTCGAGAAATAGTGTCCACTTCCAGGCTTTACAATTTTAGAGATATGTGAAGAACTCAGAGAAGACAGCTGTATTATGAAATTTAGATTATTGGACATATAAAATGAGACTAATAGTAGACCTAAAGTAATGACATCTAGAATAAGACTAATACTATTCACATCTAATTGAATACTTATTGTAGGTTTGTAATAGCAAGGGATGTTTTTGGTTATAGTGTCTTAAGCAGTGAAAAAAATTACTTATTTCATATAATAATGTCTGGATCTTGAAATTTAGGGCTTTCATAGAAGTGCAGTGATGTTGCTAAAGTCTTAGACTCTTTCTATTCTTTTGCCCTACCTTTCTCATTATTCAATGAACATTTATTCATTTTACAAATATTTATGGGGTACTATGAATTTCTGAATTACCTTTCCATCTTTGTATGTATTGTCTCATGATTGTTAGATGGTTTTTGCCACTCTAGGTTCACAGCTACATTTAAAAACAGAAAGCTAGGAGGTGGAGTGACAAAAGATCTGTTTGTCAGGAAGCTCTATCCTTTCATTTAGGGGAAGAAAGCTTTCTCAGAAGCACTAGAAAGCAGAATGACAAGTAAAGAAAAGTGAGCCTTTTAGACAATCATTTTAGAAGTTCCAACATCTGACTGATAGCCATTCCAGAAATAGAGGATGCAAAATGGAGTAGAGTAGAAAAAGAAATAATACTAGAAAAGTATCCAGAATTCAAGGTCATGAATTTTTCAGACTGAAAGAACATCTGAGTGCCCAGGACAATGATCCACATCAAGGTACATTATTGTAAAATTTTCAATCAATAAAGATATAGATATGATTACAAAAGCTTCCAGAGAGGAAAAAAAATAGGTTCTGTAGAATAACGAAACAGACATTTCAATAGTAACACTGATGTCTAGGGTACATTGGAGCAATGCTTACAAAATTCTGAGTGAAAATGATTTCAACTTCGAATTCTGTAGATAATCAAACTATTAACTGAATAAGAGAGAGATTTTCAGATATGCAACAACTTAAATTTACTTCTCATGTATCCTTTTTATTAAAGAAGTTACTAGAGAATGTGCTTTAATAAAATAAGTAAACCAAGAAAAAGGAAAATTAGGAGCCCAACATAAGAAAGCATAAAGGCAAATACAAGGATGACTTATGTAAAGGCATAGAGAGCCTATGTCTGAATTTGAGCTGAAAGACAGAGTTTCTGTATTATTCAGGGTTCTCCAGAGAAATAGAACCAATGGGAAGTGTATAAATACAAAAAGAGATTTATTATAAGGAATTAACTTACATAACTTACGCTTGTGCGCTGCCGCAGCCGCCCACGCCACCGTGCTTGAGCTACCCCACACTGGAGGTCAGGGGTGGCGGCCGGGAGGAGTTACCCCACGTTCAAGGACCGGTGGCTGTGCGGGCGCAGGAGGGCCTAGAGGAGCTATTCCACGTTCAAGGTCAGGAGGGGTGGTGGTGAGGAGATACCCCTTGTCCAAAGTAAGGAGCAGCGGCTGCGCTTTGCTGGAGCAGCCTTGAAGAGATACCCCACGTCCAAGGTAAGTGAAACCCAAGTAAGACGGTGGGTGTTGCAAGAGGGCATCAGGGCGCAGACACACTGAATCCATAATCACAGAAAACTAGTCAATCTAATCACACTAGGACCACAGCCTGGTCTAACTCAATGAAACCAAGCCATGCCCTGTGGGGCAACCCAAGATGGGTGGGTCATGGTGGAGAGGTCTGACAGAATGTGGTCCACTGGAGAAGGGAATGGCAAACCACTTCAGTATTCTTGCCTTGAGAACCCCATGAACAGTATGAAAAGGCAAAATGATAGGATACTGAAAGAGGAACTCCCCAGGTCAGTAGCTCCCCAATATGCTACTGGAGATCAGAGGAGAAATAACTCCAGAAAGAATGAAGGAATGGAGCCAAAGCAAAACAATACCCAGCTGTGGATGTGACTGGTGATAGAAGCAAGGTCCGATGCTGTAAAGAGCAATATTGCATAGCAACCTGGAATGTTAGGTCCATGAATCAAGGTAAACTGGAAGTGGTCAAACAGGAGATGACAAGAGTGAACGTCGACATTCTAGGAATCAGCGAACTGAAATGGACTGGAATGGGTGAATTTAACTCAGATGACCATTATATCTACTACTGGGGGCATGAATCCCTTAGAAGAAATGGAGTAGCCATCATGGACAACAAAAGAGTCTGAAATGCAGTACTTGGATGCAATCTAAAAAACGACAGAATGATCTCTGTTCGTTTCCAAGGCAAACCATTCAATATCATGGTAATCCAAACCTATGCCCCAACCAGTAACGCTGAGGAAGCTGAAGTTGCATGGTTCTATGAGGACCTACAAGACCTTTTAGAACTAACACCCTAAAAAGATGTCCTTTTCATTATAGGAGACTGGAATGCAAAAGTAGGAAGTCAAGAAACATCTGGAGTAACAGGCAAATTTGGCCTTGGAATACGGAATGAAGCAGGACAAAGGCTGATAGAGTTTTGCCAAGAGAATGCACTGGTCATAGCAAACACCCTCTTCCAACAACACAAGAGAAGACTCTACACATGGACATCACCAGACGGTCAACACCAAAATCAGATTGATTATATTCTTTGCAGCCAAAGATGGAGAAGCTCTATACAGTCAGCAAAAACAAGACTGGGAGCTCACTGTGGCTCAGATCATGAACTCTTTATTGCCAAATTCAGACTTAAATAGAAGAAAGGGAAAACCACTAGACCATTCAGGTATGACCTAAATCAAATCCCTTATGATTTTACAGTGGAAGTGAGAAATAGATTTAAGGGACTAGATCTGATAGATAGAGTGCCCTATGAACTATGGACTGAGGTTTGTGATATTGTACAGGAGACAGGAATCAAGACCATCCCCATGGAAAAGAAATGCAAAAAAGCAAAATGGCTGTCTGGGGACACCTTACAAATAGCTGCGAAAAGAAGAGAAGTGAAAAGCAAAGGAGAAAAGGAAAGATATAAGCATCTGAATGCAGAGTTCCAAAGAATAGCAAGAAGAGATAAGAAAGACTTCCTCAGCGATCAATGCAAAGAAATAGAGGAAAACAACAGAATGGGAAAGACTAGAGACCTCTTCAAGAAAATTAGAGATACCAAGGGAACATTTCATGCAAAGATGGGCTTGATAAAGGGAAGAAATGGTATGGACCTAACAGAAGCAGAAGATATTAAGAAGAGGTGGCAAGAATACACAGAAGAACTGTACAAAAAAGATCTTCACGACCCAGATAATCACGATGGTGTGATCACTGACCTAGAGCCAGACATCCTGGAATGTGAAGTCAAGTGGGCCTTAGAAAGCATCACTATGAACAAAGCTAGTGGAGGTGATGGAATTCCAGTTGAGCTGTTTCAAATCCTAAAAGGTGATGCTGTGAAAGTGCTGCACTCAATATGCCAGCAAATTAGGAAAACTCAGCAGTGGCCACGGGACTGGAAAAGGTCAGTTTTCATTCCAATCCCAAAGAAAGGCAATGCCAAAGAATGCTCAAACTACCGCACAATTGCACTCATCTCACACACTAGTAAAGTAATGCTCAAAATTCTCCAAGCCAGGCTTCAGCAATATGTGAACAGTGAACTTCCAGATGTTCAAGCTGGTTTTAGAAAAGGCAGAGGAACCAGAGATCAAATTGCCAACATCTGCTGGATCATGGAAAAAGCAAGAGAGTTCCAGAGAAACATCTATTTCTGCTTTATTGACTATGCCAAAGCCTTTGACTGTGTGGATCACGATCAACTGTGGAAAATTCTGAAAGAGATGGGAATACCAGACCCCTTGACCTGCCTCTTGAGAAACCTGTATGCAGGTCAGGAAGCAACAGTTAGAACTGGACATGGAACAACAGACTGGTTCCAAATAGGAAAAGGAGTACATCAAGGCTGTATATTGTCACCCTCTTATTTAATTTCTGTGCAGAGTACATCATGAGAAATGCTGGGCTGGAAGAAACACAAGCTGGAATCAAGATTGTTGGGAGAAATATCAATAACCTCAGATATGCAGATGATACCACCCTTATGGCAGAAAGTGAAGAAGAACTAAAAAGCTTCTTGATGAAAGTGAAAGAGGAGAGTGAAAAAGTTGGCTTGAAGCTCAATATTCAGAAAATGAAGATCATGGCATCTGGTCCCATCACTTCATGGGAAATAGATGGGGAAACAGTGGAAACAGTGTCAGACTTTATTTTGGGGCTCCAAAATCACTGCAGATGGTGATATCAGCCATGAAATTAAAAGACGCTTACTCCTTGGAAGAAAAGTTATGACCAACCTAGATAGCATATTGAAAAGCAGAGACATTACATTGCCTACAAAGGTTCGTCTAGTCAAGGCTATGGTTTTTCCAGTGGTCATGTATGGATGTGATAGTTGGACTGTGAAGAAAGCTGAGCACAGAAGAGTTGATGCTTTTGAACTGTGGTGTTGGAGAACTCTTGAGAGTCCCTTGGACTGCAAGGTGATCCAACCAGTCCATTCTAAAGGAGATCAGCCCTGGGTGTTCTTTGGACTGAAGGATCCTAAAGCTGAAACTCCAGTACTTTGGCCACCTCATGTGAAGAGTTGACTCATTGGAAAAGACTCTGATGCTGGGAGGGATTGGGGGCAGGAGGAGAAGGGGATGACGGAGGATGAGATGGCTGGATGGCATCACTGACTTGATGGACGTGAATTTTATTGAACTCCAGGAGTTGGTGATGGACAGGGAGTCCTGGTGTGCTGTGATTTATGGAGTCACAAAGAGTCAGACATGACTGAGCGACTAAACTGAACTGAACTGAACTTACATGATTACAGAGGGTGAAAATGTGCAGGTTGGCCTGGCAGGGTGGAGACCCATGAGACTGATGCTATGATTCTAGTCCAAAGGTTATTAAGTTGGAGACCCAGAAAGGCTGACGTTCTAGTTCAAGTCTGAAGTCTGTCTGCAGGAGACTTCTCTGTTACTTAGAGGAAGGTCAGTCTCTTTGTTCTATTCAGGTCTTCAGCACGTTGGATGAGGCTTACCCACATAATGGAGGGCAATTTGCTTCACTCGAAGTTTGTAGTTCAGTTTCTCAGTCATGTCCAACTCAATGCAATCCCATGGACTGCAGCAAGCCAAGATTCTGCAAGCTTCTGTCCTTCATTTTCTCAAACTCATGTCAACTGAGTCAATGATGCCATCCAAGCAGCTCATCTCATCCCAAAACACCTTCATAGAAGCACCTAGAAAAATGTTCAAGCAATTATCTGGACACTGTGGCAGAGGAAAGTCAATACATAAAAGTAACCATTAGTTTCCAAAAAAATGTTAACTTGATATATTTGACAATTTGGAAAAAACAATGCTTATGGGTGAAAACATGTGGAAAAAGTGATAATAGTTCCATAAAACTAAGTGAATTATTGTAAATAGGCTTTTAATAAGGAAGAACAAATATATATAAAAGAAATGACATTTATTTATAGTATACTACTTGGCTCAGTCATAAACAAGATTTACTTTGTGTGATAATATAAGCCTTGGCTTGATTTAAAGTCAGTGAGTTGTTTAATTATTTATTTTGGGAGGATGGGAGAAATGATACCTATGAATTAAATATTCACCTACCAAAATAAGATGATAAAGAATGATTAACTTTTAAATTAAAAAGTAGTTTATGTACAAGGCTTACATATAGTTATAAGCACATTAGTTAGAAATGTGCAATTAAATACTAAAAGATTTGAATACATAAAGACTTGAAAGTTATTGTCTTTGGGTCTTGTGAATGGGATGAGGAAGGTTGTGACAGAGATCCATTGTTTTATAATATAAGCTTTTTAGTAAAATTCTATTTTTTTACCCTTTTAAAGCATTACTTTAACAAAAAATTTAATTAAAAATAAAAATCAAGGTATGTATAAGATGATCTAGCAATGCTCCTTTCAGTGATTGTCATAAAGAAATGAAGACATGTATATTGTTAGGTCCTAAAAGAATCAGGTCCTGGACAAAAAAGGAGTCATATCATATGATTTCACACAGGTTTAAAAGAAGTGTGAAGATTTCTGTCTTTCTTTCTGATTGTATTTCATTGGAATCTCTGTGTATAGGTATTCTTAGGATGTCTACTATGGAAAGATACTTTTATTTTCTGTATATGTAGAGGTAATAATTAGGTTGTTGAAATGACTTAGAATGAAGGATTCTTAATAGATGTGTTAAAGGGCACTAGAAACTTGGTAATCTGAAAAAATTCTGCAGTTGAATGATTTGTATAAATTATTTTAGAAACTGATTTATTCAATTATATGCAGGTATCTTGTTGGGGTAGTGTCTGTCTATACATAGTAAACAAAAAACTGTAATATTAAGACAATTTGTTCTTCTAGGTCATTTTTGCATACAGCTCTATACTGTCTGGAAAATTGAGATAGTATTCCCACTAATTCTAGGTTGTATTTACTTTTTGTGACATATGAACAACTGTGCATTTCAATGTATCTGATGTATCTTTGGACTTCTCTGGTGGCTTAGATGGTAAAGCATCTGTGTACAATGTGAGAGACCTGGGTTCGATCCCTGGGTTGGGAAGATTCCCTGGAGAAGGAAATGGCAACCCACTCCATCCAGTACTCTTGCCTTGAAAATCCCATGGACAGAGGAGCTTGGTGCAGGCTACTGTCCATGGGGTCGCAAAGAGTAGGCACGACTGAGTATCTTTCAGTGCATCTGTTGAATGACTTGTCATGATTGTGAACTGTGGGATAATGGAATCCAGAGGCCATGATTCTTTTTTCTTACTCTTCTTCGATCTTAGTACCCAGGCCTTGCACGCTGGATGTAGCTCAGATAAATTGTTCTTAGTTCTTTCATTTTAGGATTTTTGATTTATTTAAGGGCACTCCAAAATAATTGTAAGCAGTACTTGAGCACTCTGTATGTAACTGTAAAGCTGTAGAATATTGGCTGTTGTATTACTTACTCTGTGTGTGAATTGCAAACAGACCAAAAACAAGTTTGCTAACTATGGGACATATGTTATTAGAGTTTCCAAGGTGAAATATTGTACATGTTGGTAGAAAAAAAATTTAGATTGTATGCTGTTCCAAATATAGTCACACAGATGAAAGCAGAATGAAAAAGTTCACATTTCAGGTGCTCTGATTTCTCAAATGATAAAAGGGAAATAGTATATTAAATAACTATGCAGAAAGTGGTGACTGAGGTGGCTCAAATAAAATTAAGGCAAGAAAAGGTTAATGGAATTGATAAGAAACGAGCAAGCTCTGTAACATACTCTCTGGATCAGACCAATATGTCCTTATTCCAGGAAAGGTAGGTTGGTACTTGATTTTCCTATTCTTGTATTTGGAAAAATAAAAAAATTGCTGACATTTTGAGTCAAAAGATTAAAAACTAAAACAATTATATTGATTACCTATCCCACATGTATACAGTTTTACAGATATTAAATGTAATTAATTTATTTTGGTGAAAATTTTGAGCATATCTTGCAATAGTTTTTCCACTGCTGATGATTACACTGTATTCCACTTCCTGCCACCCAGAAGTCATTGCAATTTTCCCTATTATACCCAGACAGATAATATATGCTCATAAGGAAATATCGGTGACAAAATGGTCTCTTAATGATTTTACAAAATTGTTTCTTAAACATTAATGGATAAAATGTTATTTTAAAAATACTTTGAAAACAGAATGTAAGCAAAAACAATGGCATCTTACACATTTAAAACAGATAAGAGATTTTGCACTAGTATTGATTTTGAACACTGAAATCATTTAATAGTTTTCTCCCTATTGTATAGTATGTTAAGCCTGAGTTTTAAGAGTAGGTTAGGTAATACAAGTCTGTTGATGATTTTAACAATCTTTAAACTAACCATAATAATTTGCTAGTTTAAGGTAGTTTCTTTATTCTTTGTGTTTAAGTATCATAGACCTAATTCAAGTTGTAGTGTTCATGTAAATAATCAACTTACATTAAAAATTTTTTAATTGAATAAAGTCAAATACATGAACATATTTCATACTTTATTATATCTGGAAGATAATTCAAGCTTCACAGTAAAATACATTCAATTTTAATAATATTCACATAAATAAATGCCTATGGATTACCAAATATTTAATAAAATTTTAAGGATAAATAATTATCTTCTGTTGTATTCTTCATATTAAACAAAATTTTAATTATAAATGTAAATATTTTAATATATTCAGGATTTTTTCTCATTAGATATTTTTGCTCAGTTTTTGTCATTCAAGTAGTCTTACATATTGTAACTGCTGTAATATTATGCCTGCCTTCTTTCTTTGTTCCAAAAATATATTTTCCATTTTGACTGATTAGAAAATGTCAGGAGTAAATTTATAAAATAGCACATATGGGCAATAGAAACACTATATTTCTATTATTTGTTAAGTTATATTTATTCTCTGTTGAATATGAACAAGAAACAACATGGCCAATAACCACAATTTGACTTTATCTAAAGTATCTGTGCATTGCATGCTTATGCATGATCAGTTGCTCAATTGTGTCTGACTCTTTGTGACCCCATAGACTGTAGTCCTCCAAGCTCCTATGTCCATGGAATTTTCCAGGCAGGAATACTGGAGGAGGTTGCCATTTCCTCTTCCAGGGGATCTTCCCAACCCAGGGATCAAACCCACATCTCCTGCATTAACAGGTGGATTCTTTATCACTGAGCAACCTGGAAAGTCCAAAGTGTCTGTAGTACATACCAAATATACAGTTACTATGCTGAAGGCAGGAGACAAATGCTTCATGAAGAAGACTTATTATTAAGGTTGTTTTCATTAAATAGTAATACCCAAACTAATATTTAAAAAAATTAAACATTTAAAAAAGTACCTAGCTTGGTGCTTGTTTCTAGAAATAATAGTATATCAAAATCAATTAAACATTAAACAGTAGTTACATTTTGTGGGTTTGTTTTTTTTTTTGTAGTATAGGCCCATGATTTTGACATATAACTTAAAACATTCATTTGACATTTTTCAATAAATTGCTGGATAATGCTGTTATTGCCTTGCAGGGTCACATGGTTTTTAGTTTTATCATTGGATTTTCTCACAATGGTGATGTAGTGGTTAATAGGTTGGTCTTCCCTTGTGTAGACAGCTAACACCTGGCTTACTTAGACTAACATTTTCATACCAATAAGTAAAAGTTGGTAGGATAGACTGGCTAATGCACAGATCTTATGCTGTAGTTATAGTGTTAAGAAGTCCTTGTTATTATGAATGTGCATTATGAGTACATTGTACACAGTCCTGGTATGCAAATGTGTAGCATTCAGAGAAGTGAAATAATTCTGTGTTATTATTATCTTTGTAAATTACATCTTAAGAGTTTTTGAGGACTTTATGAAGGCAGTTTTCTATAGTCACAGTCATACAGTATGTGCAGCACAAAGTGTTTTCTTTCACTATTAACAATAACTGAGCCAATGAAAATGCTTTTTAAATATACACCCGGCAAGCAGTTATCTGGCTCTTCGTTCTTACTATCCACAAACCATCTTTTATCGCCTTTAAAGACAGCATATGAAACAGCTTTGTAAACATCTGTTTTTCATTGTTAATTGTCAGGAAAACTGGGGATTTAAAAGCTTCTTTGCAATCCTCTTAATCCTATCAAGAAAAATAAGTTGTATATGTTTATCTTTTCTTCCTTGGATTGTTTCTTTATCATTAAAAAAAAAATACACACATACTGCCTTCATTTATTTTCTAAAAAATCACTTTTAAGAATACAATATTTTTTAGCTAGTTTGAGGACATTGCCTTGTAGAAATTCATTGAAATTATTAGCAACACAGGCTATATTATACCTAAAAAAGATGCATAATAAATATAGATTTAAATATAGTATGCCTTTTCAAATTATTTTCAGAGTTCTCTTGGGCATATTCCATTTCGAAATGTGCATTGATAGAAAATACAAGGAAAAGATATTTGTTAGCGAATGAGCAGATAATTTAGAGCTCCAAATCTCTTGCCATATTTATTCTTTATAAAATGTATTCTTTATTTATAGTTTTTTTTTCTGTTCCAATAATCAAGCCCTTAATGTCAATGGAATATTTCTGGCAGTGATACAATAAGACTTTTGCAATAATACATTGTGTCTTATTTCTAAATGAAAGGGATCTCTTGTAATAATTACTTTAAAAATATTAAAATTCTGCTCTAGTCGTTTTTAATTTATAATGTAAAAGCAAATGCACCTATCTCTTGAGAACAGAAAGAACATTCATAATTTAATAATTAAGTAACATGTAGTAATCAATAATTTTTGTTATCCATAAATAAACCTAAGTAGGAAGAGCATGGAATACTAAGAGAAGTAGCTGATTTTTACTGAAACTTTTTCTTTCAGAATGTATCCATTTTAAAATATCTTATAACCTTATCTAAACTGCTATCCTTTCAGGCTATTAGAATGCATTGTGGATTTTTCTTTTTTAAAAGGTTTGTACTTTATTAGTTTCTAAACTAGTATAAATTGGAAACTTACTACTCACTATTTATATTGCTTTTCAAACTTATATTGAAGTGATGTAGAACTAGGCCTTATCACTACATATAAAATTAATCAAAATGACATATTGTTGCAGTTTCTATGGTAACCATATCATGATGCTGATGCTCTTAAAAATTTATAAACTATAATCTGAAATATGCTAATTCTAGTGAACATAGTTAACACTTATTTGCTTAATATTCAGTTTAGTATTAAACTTCATCAACTTTGAAAGTAGGTTGATAACATATTGAATATAATTAAAAGAGGCTTTGTGTTGAGCTCTTGAGTTTAAATGTTTTCTCCAGAAGCCTACTATTCTAGAACTTTAAGTACGAATAAGTGAAGCTTTTCTCTCATTATTGTCTTAAACAGACATGAATTAACATGAGGATGATCATTGTTGCATATTCTCAATATTGTTGTCTGTTCCTGTCCCCTCACTTTAAAAACAAAACGTTCAAACCTCATGCAAAACATCTTGATGAAAACTTAAAAATTCAATAAAATCCAATGAGTTATTTCAGTAATAGTAAACATTCAGATACTTGGAACACTGAATTATATTTTAACTTTCATTTGCTTGCCTTTTGATAGATAATATCTTTATCTTATATGTACAATTATGCTACATGTTAGAGACATAAAACATAGAAAGGTATAGAATAATTTTGCATAGCAATTACAGATCAATTTGAAGTTATGAAGTTTCTTTTAGAACTCATTTAAAATTAAAATATATAAAATATGTTATTTGGAATTGGTTTATAACTGTAGATTCTGTTTCTAAATAAAGCTTTTAAAAGATATATCTTTTGATAAGTTAGAAAAGCTTTTAGAAATGTGATAGCTTGTTGGTTTATAAAAATGTCTGAGGTAGCTTAAATAGTATATGCCAAATAAAATGAACCATCATGTGTAACTATCAAATGTACTTATATTGAACAGAATATTTCTGCTGACATGTGGTTAAAATTTTTTTAAATATATGTACAAAAGGCTTATAACTAACATTTATTAAATTAGAAAAGTGCAAAAGATAGATCCTCAGTTAACACACTTTTTAATTATTTGCTTTGCACATATTAGACACTCAATAAATATTTAATTTGTGAATTAAAAATGTATAAAACAGCAAAAGTCTTCAATGTAACTGTGATATTTAAAAATGCACACACACACAGAAATCCTCTATTTAGAAATAGTAAAATCAGCAATCTGGGATTTGAAAGAAAGATTTCTAAATAACAAATTTTAGAAAATTATATAATTTAGGCAAATTCAGCTTTTTAAAACAATGCTAATACATACAGAAAGCATAAAATTTCTAAGGTAAATGATCAAACTTTTAAAGACTAGTAACATTAGCAAATTGTTCTGTTATTTGATATTTATCAATGAGCAATTTTACAGCATTATTTTTGTGTCCTTTGCTTGTCTTTTATTAGGCATTGGAATAAATCTATATGATTTATCAGATGTTTCTAGTATGGCTAAATGTGTAATGAATAGAGTGGTAGTCATCTTAGTGAATTGTAAACCTCAGATTTGGGAAGAGGTAAATGTTTCTTTAAGTAGAGAGTGGCACATATGAAGGAATGTAAATGCTTTAATAATATTACCTGATGATGAAAAGGTGACATGTTACCTTAGAAGAATGCTATCATATGGGATATGTTGAATTTTAGTGAATAAATTTATTTCTGTGTTTGATTTATTTTATCATTACTCTTTATCATATGATTACTCTTTATTTTTCGTCTCTGTGATTTTTATAATTTTCATCCCTACCTATATAATTATCTAGATCACTTTTAGTTAGAAAAACAATTCTATGTATCTTTATAAGACAAACATTTGGATAACTGATAAATATTTCACTTTTCATATGGATGTTTTATTGATATTAGTTTTGGCAGCCTTAAGCTATAAAAGTTATTACTTTAATAAATAATTTTTTTCATATAGCATTTCAAAAATATTAGGTTTGGCATTTTAAAATATTAGGTCTGATGTGTATTTTGGGGGGAATTGATAGAGGTTTATAATTTTTTGGTTTCTACCACATTCCTTTATATGGTGGCTTTATTTCACTATATTTTGCCATTGATACTCTGTAGTAAAATGAAATGTATATACAGAACAGTGACAACTTCTCCTATGTTATTAGGATTTGATTTAAAGATCACGGAATTGGTGCCTGACTGCACATGTGCCATGTGTTCCAGTTTTGTAGTCATTGGCCTTTGATTCTATTTTTCTTTGTGAGGTTTCTATCCAGGCTTAGTTTCTGCCAGTTACAGTAGACTTCATGTGTATATCCCTTCCATTTAAGAGATAAACTGTCAGGATTATGTATGGTAAAACCAAGGCAAAACCCCCTGAGATAAAGCTCTGGGGCATTTCTTCCATGAGGTTGGCCCACCCCATGTGACTAAGAAATGAGATGATTTGAGGGCTATTACATACTTAAGGTTTTCATAGTGGATTAAAATAGCATTACTTAGCACAGGTGTTTCTATAATTGGGATTCCCTGGGAAAATTCCATACTGTATTCCATAACACTCAGCTTTCCACACAAGTGAAGGAGCAATCCAATGTTAATTTGCTAGGTTGTGGTATGAAACAGCAGAAATGGGTCTGGCTTGGGGGCCTGTTGCTTCTCTTCTTTGAAAAGACATTTCCTGTTGTCCATCATCAGCATTAGGTCGCTGTGGTTCTCTTTATAAAATGTATTTCTGCTACTACTACTGTTCTTGTTATTCTGACCAAACTACTGAAAGGCCCCAGTCGGTATTAGCAAGGAGTGATTTATAGCCTCATATAGCACAAGATAGTTCCTGAGTGTCCTTTTTCTGGAGATAAATCAAATTATTCTTCTCGTTTTGTAAAGCATTACTATTAAACAATGTCTGTGTGCCCAAGTAACAGGGAAATTCCCAGGACAGCTTTAGGGCACATTTCACAGAAGAGATGGGACTTGCAGTGGCCTTGCAGACGTCCCCATGCCTTGGAGGCAGTGTCCAGGCACAACAAAGAACAACCACAAGTTATTTCAGAATTTAGCTAGGGTATTCTTAAGCCTGGTATCCTATAATGCAAGACGTGAATACAGGAAGAACGGTTTGCGGGAAAAGGGTTTCAATAGAGGTATGGGTGGGAAAGTTGGAAATCGCTGATATTATTAACAATCACTATTATTTTACCTAATCCATTGTTAGACAATCAGAAGGACTGTTTTCCTGAGAAATGGGTGACTATAGCGCTAAGTATGCAGTCGTCGCTGCAGACGGCCAGGTTGCCTGAGCACATCCCTCTCCTTCCTGTAGTTCTATCCTGGAATCCCCCTGCTAAGTGACCTCGGGTCTAGCTGCGTCGTTGAATCCCTTTGTTTCCGGCCCCGAGGGTAGAGAACAAGCGGGAGAGGAGCCCGTGGGAGTACGAAGTCCGAACTGAGCAGAGGTAGCGGCAAAAGGGAGCTTGGTCCTCAGACAGGACCCGAGCTACTGCTACACCTCTCCGAAGCTGCTTCCAACCCTCTGCTATTGCCCTGGGAGTTAGTGCTTGAAGTTTCAGGGCAGCAGCGCCTGCCTTGCATCTGCGGACTGGTCCCGGGTTTTGCACTTTGCTGGGAGAGTGCTCCTTCGTTCGGTTCCCTGCTATTAGTTTCAGCTAACCTGCAGTTTTAGCCCTTACTCCTCTCAACCCAGGTCTCAGAGGGCAGGCCTTGCTTTGCTCAGACCGTCCGCTTGAGAAGTGCCCTCCCTTTGCTTCTCTTTAGAGCGGTCCACAGCATTCGCCAAGACTGAGGGGCCGGTGTCCGCCGGGTTGGTCTCAACAGCCGGGAGCCGGGCGCAGTCTTCCGCTCGACCTCAAGGTGGCGACTTAGGCACGTAAACAAAGCTCGGCCAAGCCGGACGGTTGGCACCCTCGCGGTTCATCCACGTATCATCCTAGTTTTCCCGCTGCTCTCAAGCGGACTGAATTGACTGTTAAAGATTGAGTTTAGATGAAGAGTTCGGCCAGAATGGCAAAACGTGTATGTGTCTATGTGTGTGTCTGTGGGTGAGTGCCACCGCACGCACAGAGGCGGCGGGAGGTGGTATTGAGTGGAAACTCTCGGCGGAACCCGTTTGGGACGCCGAGATTCTCCTCTGCATCACCTGAGCTCTCAGGATAGGCGACCCGGCAGGCTAGGTCTTCCGGACCATTGTGCAGCCCGAGATGCCGCGACCAGGGTGCAACAGCAGAGGGACAGAGGGTCTGGTGGCTGTCGCCAGCGGTAAAAGATTTGCTAATCTCGTTTCAATGACGCCCACAATTTATGAGTGGAGAGACCTGGAAAAAAAAGCCTTATGTCGTGCTGTGTCCTTCTCTAGGGTGCATGCTGGCTGACCCGATTGGGAGAGGTCCCTGCCGGTGGGTAAGAGAGACACACAGACAGCAAAAGGATAAACGTGCGAGAGTCACGTAATCTTACCTCCGGGATGAAAAGACACGGTTCCTAGAACTGAGATTTCCAAGTCAGTGTGCATCCCAGCTGTTTCTCCCGTAGGCTCTTTCCTGTCTAAAACAGCTTTATGAGTAACTTGGATAAGGCTTGAGCTGCACCCCTCCTTTTATCCTCCCCCTTTTTTTTCTTTCCAGACATTCCCTAAACTCAACCCAGGGCAAATCCAGAAGTCGGTACAGTACAGAGCTTCCATTCAGTCATGGGGAGAAAAAATCCCTTTTACAGTTTCTCTTAGGCAGATGGAAGAAGTAGATGATTACGGGACTTGGAGGAGTGCATGGGGATGGCATGTGATGTTGGTGGCAGGGAATCGCGGTTTTTCTTAGGTTCTGGTGCTGCAGGTAATGTTCCCAGATTCCAGCTGCTCTCAAGTCGAGCTTCGGTGGTGGCCGGTGAGAGTGGAGAGCGATCCTCGATCCTCGTCTAATTAGAGAGGAGCGGAGGAGGGTGGAGTGGCGGAGAAACTGACCCTGGACAGGCTCCACGGACACATTGTCTTGGTTCATGTTTGTGCCCGCTCTGTGCTGCTGCCTTTGGGAGCCTTTTCAGCAGGGTAGTACGCCCGAGGTGCTTTCTCCCCTTCTTTTCCCCCCCTTTTAAAAATGTGTTTAAAGATAAGTGAATATCCTTCTAAAACAAGTTAAAATCTTTCTCTGACTTTCCATTTGAGATGTCAAAAGGATTCAATAAATGAAACTTTATTTGACCGGGGCGTTTACCCAGAGACTTAACGACATCTCGGGTCTTTGGCCTTATTCTAATTCCATGGTGGTAATTACCCTTCGTTTCTTTAAGTGCAATAGATTTATTGCCTTAGAGACTATGCACAGTTTGATTGAATTATTCATTTTTTTTTCTTTGGTGTAGACTGCATCTGGGGACTCTGATGTGACGTGTAGATTTTTTTTTTTTTTCAGGAACAAAGGGAATGTGGAAATGAAAGAGAGAGGGAGAGAGAGGCTGGCAGATGTAATGAGACGCGGTGAAGGTGTACGCAGACTGGCACTCCCACTCCTCCCTTCTGCTCTCACTGCAGCCCTGGGTAACTCGCAGGCTAACACAAACAGCTTTTCTCCCGCAGCCTGCCCTCTGTCACTGTAAGTACATCAGCCTTCTCTTATCAGCATGCAGATTCCAGCCACGCAGTCCCCTAGACTCGGCTTTGCACCTTAGACAGCAGGAGAACATTTAAAAATTAACTTTCCTAAGCCAGGAAAGACATGTCTGTAAAACTTATTTTTGATTTATCTTTATTTTTCTTTGAAAAAAGTTCATGCATTTTTACCACTTTTCCCCACCTCCTTTGTGGCGGTGCTGCTGCTGCTACTGTCGCTACCGCTGTGGTCTTCCCAATATGATGATGCGCAGATTCAAATGAAATTTAATGTTATTCTCTATCCATTTAAAGTCCAGGGACAATGCCTGGTCCTTTTGCAAAATGACGTCTTAAAGAACGCAGAGCATTATTCACAGTTTGCTTTTTTGCTTTTGTTGTTGAAACACGAGTTCCGACCTCTTTGAGGCAGAGTCCCAAGGGCACTGTTATTTGGGAGTTCGGGTTATTTGGTTACACCAAACTTAAATGAAGTGCGATGGGCTGCTGGAGTCGTTGGTGTGTTTGTTATTCCTGTTTAAGGAAATCAATTGCTAAAAGTTTTCTCTGGGCTGTAATTAAAGTTTCCAACTTCTTCCTTTTTGGCTTTTTATACTCTTTCACTTATTCTTCGTTTCAGTAAAAGTTCTCATTCTCCGTGTTTTGGAAGACATTTATATTGGTACTATTTATACAGTACCTATAAAGCCCTTCCTCAAAGAAGTTAGAAACCTTAGGATGAAGTCATGTAGATCTGAATTGTCCTCCCGGCTGGTGTAAGGAGACTTTCAAGGCGAGAATACGAGTCTTTAACAGTCGTTTTGATTTTTGCGTGGGTGCTTTAAATATTAACTTCTCGAGCAGAATTCATTGCGCTCTCCTTCCCAAGTTCAGGGGGACCTCTCTCCAGGAACCGAGCGCGCCTTTCATTTGCCGGTTCGCGCCTCTTCTCTGGAGGTGCGAGGCCAAACTTAGCAAAGCCGAGTTGTCTTTGCTGGTTGTCGTGCGCAGGGACACCCGGACAGCTCGGAGGCAGCGATAGCTGCGGGCAGGTAAGTCTGCTCCCACCGCTTGCCCCTCCTTCCCTCCCTGGTTCCCGGTGCTCGGTGCCGGGCTTCTTGTGCAGCGCGGGGCTCCGACCCCCAGGGAAAGTGAGCCCTAGTGTGCCCGGATCTGGCCACGGTGCCTGGGCGTTCTGGGCTCCTTTCGGAACTTCCTAGAGCCCGCAGGCCAGTGCGGACCAGGTGGAGAGTCCGGCACTTCAACCCTCTGCAGCGCTCTTTGCCTTGCCCCCCGCTCTGTACTGCAGCGCCTGTGGCTTGAAAGGGAACTCTTAGGGCTCACTCCCGCCCCCGAGGGCCACGTGTCAAACCATGCACAGCCTGAAGTGCGGCACCAAGACTCCAAACTTTAGTTTCTTTCCTTTAGGGATTAATGTTGTGATTGGCTCGGGGTTCCGCCTTATCAATCTACTTTGGTTATCAGTTTATTAGATAAAATCTAAAGAGGATTCTGCCGTTCCTCCTCTGAAGGTCCACCGCGGCCCAGTATTAGGGCCTTGGACGCAAGAGATCTTGATAATGTTGCCTTTTTTTTTGGCCTTCTGCCAGTAGCCTGTACCTGGTCGGCGGGGTCTGTCTTATTCCCCAGATTTCCCAGTGCTGGGTGATTTAAAGAACTCATACGCTGGTACTTGTAAAGCCAAACTTACCACAACTTTGAGAAACCCAAGTCGCGCCCCAGTGTTTCAGTCTGGGATGTTTCACTTCTCTCGGTGGTTCTACCCTGAGAATTTAGGCTTTGGGACTTAAAATTATCTCCTTTTCTCTGCTTTAACTCTGCAGGCATTTAGGAGGGGTTATTCGATTTTGCCCTTTATAAGATTTCCAGAGATTTTTTGCTCCGTAGTTGAGTTCCAGGGCCAGAGAGAGGCTTTGGAAGGACAGCTGGGCCAGGCCACACTCATTCACAAAAACAAAATAAAACAAAGACAAAATCAAAAGCCAGAAGAGATTTGACTCTTGTCTGGTATAGAAACACCAGTCTGGGTTTACCCGTTGGGCCTCTGAGGTCAAGGAGCACTCCTGGGAGTTTTGGGACCAGGTGTGAAGGAGCTGGCAGGAAAGGTGCCAGGCATTCTTTTCACTGGCTTCTAGGCTCTGGCCTCTCCAGGCAGATTTTTCCAGTCATGAAGGTCTCTGTGGGTGAAAGAGACACAAGATTTCTGGTTGGGGACTGTTGTCCTCTCCGCCAACAGTCATCAAGTCATATTAACTTGCAGTCTTCAAGCTTCTAATCCTCAAGCATCATCTTTCCCAGCTGGAATAGGAAATGAGCTATTCCTATTACTGGGGCTATTCCTTCTGCCCCACCAATCCCAGGTGCTCATCTTGACCCTTATTTCTGTCCTCTTCCTTCTCTTGTCTGGAGTTGATATGAAACCAAACATGGAGTATACTTTAAGAAGCCAGTATATGACTAACAGACATCTCAGCTTGGTACCTCTTCTGCATTTACTTACTTTCTCCGTTTTCTTCAGTTAGTGGAACAAAGATGAGGTTTTCTCCTCTGTATCTTTTATCACTTGATCTGTGAAGGTCTTCCTCAAGTTGGCAACTTTAGATTGCATTAACCTTTTGATTTTTCTAACTCTAATTCCTGACTCCTCTCTCCTGTCCATATCTTCTTTCACAAATTCCCTGTTTATGTAATGCCTCAAAGTGGCCCTCTCATATCAGTTTCTACACAGCAAGGACCTCACTTCCACAAATCTCTGTAGGTTTACACTGATCATGTCAGAACCCCTCTCTTAGCTTTTAATCTTGATGTAATTTGGACTCTCCACTAACTTTAGTTTCTCAGATCTATTTCTTTGGGCCTGGCTTAAGGCAGGCCAACATCACCTTGTGCACACTGGCTGCCTGTTAGCTCTGTGTCTGCTGTTGTCAAAGCTAGTGTTCTCATCTATTTCTTTTGTTCTGTATCTCTGCCTATTACCTGACATCATGATTATTCTCTCCTCTCCCAGTCCCCCAGGTTTTTTTGCACTGAGATAAAATTCCAGGTCTCTGTTCCATTAGGCCATGCTATACCCTTCAAATCTTTTATCTACCCTACACACCCATATCAAAGAGAATCTTTAATTTGTGTAGGTTTTTTTTTTTTTTTAATGGGGGGTGGTTAAACATAATTTTCTCTATCTGACTTACATGTTTTTTGCAAAATGCTGTCCCGGGTGACTGAAACTCTTCATCTTTTACAACTTCCCAGCCACCCATCTTGAAATTGTTTCTCCAAATCTTTTCCTCTACAAAGTTGAGGTAATACACATATATCACCCACCCAATTCTGTGTAACACAAACTTAACCCTATAATAAATGTGGGACTATTTATCATTGTAAAGGTATAATCAATTTTTTCCTTGGTAGTTTGTACATGTTTTGTTATTCATAATAATTTTAACCCATAGACTCCATATTCCACATGGTCTCCAGAATATGGCCCCCTACATATGTTAAGAATCTCCTGTATCAGTTCCTTTTTCTTTCAGTTGCTCTTCCTCTATCTTTTAAAATAAGGTCCTCTTCCTCTATTTACTGAAATCCTGTTAACCTGTATGTTTTCATGATCTCTGCTTCCTGCATCTCTTTCTTCACTCTCTTTTGATTACTTCTCTTTTTCACTTTTCTTCATCCTTATTATTCATCCTTATATTCACCTTCCTTTCCTTCTTCTTGGTCTGCTTTAGTCCCTGTTCTTTCTCTTCTCTGTTTCTGCCATGACTCACTTCTGTGGTCCAGTGCTATATCTCAGTACTTCCTAACATTCAGCCCATTCATCATCCTCTTCACATAACCTTTTCAAAGCACAAACTACCATCCCTGCATTTCCTCTCCCACCTTCTTTCCTCCTTTTCTCCAGTTTGCTCCTTTCTTTCTCCCCACTTGTCTACCTTTCCCCCTCTTCAGTTTGCCTTCATCTAGACTCCTCCTTCCAACAACTCCAGCCCTAACAGGACTGCTGGGGTCCTTTACTCCTCAGCCGTTTTCTCTCCACCTAATACTTGTCACTATTCCCTCTGACCTCAACTCTCCCTCTTCTTTGTCGCCTTCCAATTCTCTCCTACTAGTCGCTTCACTCTTTCTTCTCAGGCGCGTTCTCCAGTTCCAACCTCCGCTCTCGCCGGTCTCTGCCCTCTCTCTCTCCGGCTCTCTCTCCTTTGCCTCCGCTCTCCCCTCCTTCTTCTTTCCCCGGCCCTCCCCCTCCCTCCCAGCTTCCCTGCCTGGCTCGCTGCCTCCCTCGCCTCTTGTCTCATCTTGCCTGTGTTGTCTGGGAGGGGAGCCCTGCCTCCTCTCCCTCGCTCAGATCAATGCCCTGGCCACTCACTTTCTGATGTTGCACGACGGGAAATGCTTTGAATACTTACGACATGGCCGCTCACACTGATTGCCAAGATTGACAGCACTAACCATCGCCTTCACTTGTTTCAAGGGGGAAGCCCCTAGTCACCCCGCTCTGCGCGCACCTCCCGGCACCCCGGCGGCAAACTTCTGCGGGTCAGCGTTCCCCCGCTCGGGGCGGGACACCCCCGCAGACTTGAGTTAACGGGCTTAGCCGGCCGCGGCGCTGGGGGGCTCTGCTCTCTTGCTCCCCGGGCTGAGCTAATTGACCCAGCAACGACTCCCCTTCCTTAATTTTTTTTTTTTATTTGTATCTTTCCCTTTTTTCTTTAATGCCATTTACTCCCGCGGCGCAGCGCACAAGGAGCCCTCCCGTGCGGTACCATCCTGGAGCCCGCCCAGGTAACCGGGACGGAGCGAGCGTTCTAGAGAGCGAGGGAGGCAGAGCGAGAGCGCGCGGCCCGTTTGTGAGCTACCTGTTGGGGAGCAGGAGAGGGCAGGGGCAGGAACCCCGGGCCCGGCCGCCGGTCCCCAGCGCCTTCCGCTCTTGCCCTTCCGGGCAGCTTCAGGGTTAGTTTCACTGAGCTGGGACTGAGGGATTGGGGTCGGACAAGAACTGAATGCGCGGAGCCCCGCGAGGGCGCGGGTTGCCGGGAGCCACGGCTGCCCAGCCCCGGCGGGTTTCCGTACTTGGCTGGGGAGGGGAGGTGGGGAGGAGGAGCGGGAGGAGGGCGTTCAGTGGGGCAGACGCAGAAGTGGGGGGTGGGGGTGGGGGGAAGAGTAGAGGCTGAGAAAGGGGCCCGAGCGTCTGCCGCTCGCTGGTGGACGCGCGTATCCCTAGGATGCGTCCCCCTCTCGGAGAGTTGTGCCTTGTTCCGGAGGCGGTGACAGATCTGCGTGGCGGGCTTCTGGTTTTCTTGCCACCCCCCTATCCCCAAAATCCACTCGGAGAAAACACATGTTGTAGCTGTAGATAACTGTGCGTGGGACACTAAGGCAAAAAGGGCAGGAGAGAGAGACAGACAACGCAACCTTTGACAACAGAAAGCTGTTATCGCCATCCTAAGTATTCGTCCGGAAATCTGTTCGCCCTTTCGGCCCACCTTATTCCTCCTCCTCCGCCTCCCCGTATAGATCCTCTAATCTATATAACTGGGAATGTTATGAAAAAGAATCAGGTGGCTTAGAGAATGAATTTTTAAGTCTTCATGAAGTTTGAGGTAGGTATTTCATTGAAGTTTGCTCCAAGTGTGTGATGGAGGAAGCTCGTGTGCTTGCGTGTGTAGTGTTCTCTCTCTCTCTCTCCCCCTGTGTGTGTGTGTGTGTGTGTGTGTGTGTGTGTGTGTAAGCATATGTTTGTGCTGTGTGAGGGTTCAGATGGGACCGCTGGGTGGAAAGGCCCTTTGTGCCCACAAGAGGGCAGCATCCTGAGGGCTTTGTGAGCGCTGTATCTCTCGTTATCGCTGCAGGCTTGGGTTTGAAGAAAGTTATACCGAAACTTTCAAACTGATATCACATCTTATTTTGTGATACTAAAAAAGCAAGGCATAAAGAAATTAAGAAGGAAAGAATAGAAGCGAAGAAAGAAGAGAGAAAAAAAGAAAAGCAGGCAGCCAGCCTACTCCGGGAGAGTCCTAGTCACACCAAGACTAGGGGGAGGGCTGTTTTAATTGTGGGTTTGGCCGACTGACGACTGGAGTGCCTTCCTCGGCTGTCTTAGTTGTAGCCGGAGGTCATGTAAATCGACCTTAAAAGAATGCATAAGCCATAAATTAAAATAAACCCTCACCCAAGGGCTGATCCATAAGTAGACAATATCCAACCTGGACAAAACGAGCTTCCCTCACGAGCCGACCTAAACCGCATCCCCCTAAAGAATAGAGACTAAATGCAAAGTAAGTTTCCCAGCGAATATTTTGTTTTCTTGAAAAGTGTTGGGGTGATTCGCCGTGTGACTGACTGCGATGTCGCAGTTTCCCGGAGCGCTTCAGTATTACCCAGGCTCCGGGTGCGGGAGGTCGGGAGGACCTGCCGGGTTTCTGGGCTTCCTAAACGCTACCCCAACCCCACCCCCATTTTGGTTTGGAAACTTTGGCTATTTGTGGGGTTGACGATGGCCGAGGGTGGGCGAGAGTCTAGGATCTCCTCCGCGCTGTCTGCCCGCGTGAAGTTTACGCGGAGGAGCTCAAAGAAAACCCGGGTCGCTAGAAAAGCAGCTCGCTCCCTCCTCCCACCCTCACCCCAACGCCACTCCGCCGCAACTTTTCCGGGACCCCGTGCGAGTTGCTTCCAGTTCCCTGCGCTCTCTCCCTTCTTCCCTCATCCTTCATTTTTGGACGTGACTTTGAATGATCTTTTTAGGAATAAGCAAATCGAATTCCGAGACAATCCGAAACCCAAGCGCTAATCCGTGGCCCTCTTTTCTCTCGGACGCTCTGGCGGTGGTGCCGGGCCGGCGGGGGCGCGTGTGACGGGGCCGCCCAGCCCTTCCCAGAGCCGAGTCGGCCTCGGAGTCTTCGCTGCAGGAGCACAGTCGCCCGCGCGTTTCTTCCCCTCCTCGCGTCCCTGAGCCCCGCCAGCGCCCTCCGTCCTTCTCGGCGCCCTGCCCGGGCCCCGCCGCCCGCTGCCCACTCCGCAGATCCGCAGAGATCCGCCGCTCTGGGGCTCGGCCCAGGCCCGGGGGCGGTGCTGCCACCCGCCCGGGGCCCAGCCCGAGCCTGACCGCTCCCAGAGGGAGCTGCTTTCTTTTCCTTAAAGGGCCGGGCAGAAAAGGGAAGAGGCTTGTGCAAAGGTTGCCGGGGTTGCTCGGGCGCCCAGAGCGGGGCTGCGGAGGACAGATTAGCTCCGTTTCCTGGGCTATTTCCCGGGCGCTCCGCGCAGTTTTAAGATAAAAAGAGAATTGGTGTGTTTGGAACAGATAAAAGGTGGTTGTTGCTGGAGTGTTTTGAGGCTGGCTTTTTTTTTTTTTTTAAAGCTCTCAGGCTGACCAAGTTTGAAAACGTTTGTATGAACTGCCAGATATTGAATGTTGCCCCTATTGGGGGACCAAAAATAAGTCTTCGACTTGGCTGGCGGGGATGGGCTGTTAGCGAGATGGGTTGTCCCCGGCTGCTTCTCTGTGTGTGACCTCTTCGGAGGGCTGAACTTGAAGTTTCGGTCTCGAGATGGCCCAAAGCCGTTGCTGCGGCAAACTGGGCTGGGCTCCGGACCTCCCATCACACTCAATGGGGCACTGGGATGACGTCCGTGTCCGGGGCGCTTGACCCCGGCGCGCACTCTTGCGGCTGGCTGGATTTTTGGCTCTGGCCGGGCGGCCCAGCCGACAACCCAGTGGAGTCGGGATGTGAAAGTGCCCCCTCTCCCTGCCTCCCTAGGGTCTCCTCCCTTCTGCCCTGTATAGTCACATGCCTAGGTTTCTCCCCGGGTCCCGAGGAGAACAGACACAGCCCCGCCCAGTCTATTTCTAGGAGGTGAGTTTGGTGAATAAAAAGGTCAAGTGGTCGGGTCCGAGAGTTGATCCATGGCGAGGGGGGACAGGATGGACACCTGGCAAGGACCGCCCCGCCTGTCCCCCCTCCCTCTCCCCCGGTCCGCCCAGCTTACGACTGGCCTCCGCAGGCCACATTCTTGCGCTAAGTGAGAAAATCTGTGGGAAAAGCAATCCCGAACCGGCCAAGAGCCGGCGAAGCTGATCCTGCGATGGCATTTTGTTTTGAACAGTTGCTGAGGTTGACGTTTCCTCATAAGGTAAGGTGTCACTGGACAGTCGGCTGCCCAAATGCCACATGTATAATTAGCCTGCGCACTCAGCACCTCGTCCCGGAGGCCCATAGGCACGGGCTTGGCGGAGCTGGTCCACTCAGCACCGTTCCAGGCTACAGGATTCCCGTGGGAGGGCCGAACCAACCAGGACAGCCTTCGGGAGGCCCTGGCACTAGAAAAGACTGTGACAGTGTAGTCTTGTCTTTCTCTCTCTCTCTCTCTTTCCACTTCTTGTTTCTTCTCTAGTTTTCGGCTGAGGGCAGACTTCTGGTTAGATAGGCAAACCCGACAAGCGGCAGGGTGAGTGCTGAACGAGGAAAGGGGATGCAGAGTAAATCTGGCACTACACCTACTCTACACACTCCGCCCATGGGGGAGGGCTGCTAGTGCCCTTCAGTCTGCAGTATCCCAGTAGGACTAGCGCAGACTTGGCGTTGTATCCTGGCTTGGTTAGGGGCTTCAGTTTCTAGTTGGATTGTTCACCTGTTCTGTGCTTCCTCCCGCACCCGCCCCAGAGGTCTCAGCAAATTGCTGTATGCCTCTGATTGCAGTTTCTCTTTTCCCCCGCTCCAGGCCTAGCCACTTGGGGCTGCTAGTGTTCACTGTGCGGGCGAACCTGTAAATATCTGCTCTCTCCCTGTCTCACTCTTGTTCAGCCTGGGGTTTTTAGGAGCAGTGCCCTGTTCTGTTTGTACCCAGATTGGTGCTTGAGCTTCCTGCCTAGGTTTCTAGACCCCAGCTTCAGGTCAACTTTAGTCTGCACTCTCTGGAAGAGACCAGATGTCTGCAGTCATGAACATGAGCTTCCCCCTATCACCCTGTGCAAAAACCATGGAATTCAACACTCAGCATTAGACACTTTCATCACTCTCCCTTCTTCCCTTGTTTCTAAGCCACTCAGATATTCCTGATACCTACTAGAAGATTCTCTTTACTTGAAAACAAACAAGCAAACATCTTAAACCTTCCACTAATTCAGTGGGATAGAGTTAGTTTGTCTATGGCAGCAAGGGTGCGCTTTTCTTCTAGATGGTGGGGACGTGGGTTATTTAGTTGCATTTGCTTTTGATTGAATCAATGAAATACTTTATTTTATTACAGCAGGGAAAAAGTTATGACTGATTTTTTTTTTACTGTACCAGACCATAAATATATTATCCATGTATATTTGAGTGTATCTTCCTGAATACACATATGTAAGTGCATGGGCAGTAGGCCAAATGGCATGTAAATTTCTTTCTCCTGCATTTTTGAAAACCTCTTAAATCAAGAGAGAGTGTCCCATTCTAAAAAAGAACAACAAACACTAACCAAAAAAACACAAAATCCTTTAGACTCTGAAAGCAAGTAAGTGTGCACTACACATATTAGATCTAGCTTATGACCAAGGGCAGTAAGTGACCAGGATCTAGACAAGTGCTAGGTCATTAATTCCTCTGGCAAACTAGTATCTTCTGTTGCTTTTCTTGTATCACTGCCACCTCCTTTTTCCTCGGTTCTCCCACCATATTCTTTTTATAGTGGCAAAACTAAATATTGTTTATTGTATTTATTGTTGTTCTTAATTTTTATTTTGGAAGTAGTAAGAAGGAACTTTCTCTTGGTATATATGTATTCTTGAAAATGCAAAATAAATTGCAAGTTTATTATTACGGAGCATGATACAAGCTCCTGTAATAGTATACTGTGTAAGCACAGTGCCCAACATTATACTACAAAGAAAGGTAGATGCAAAAAAATTAATAAAGCACTATCAATATCTATATCTTAAGTTGATTCTGTAATGGATTCAGTAACTGAATATCTAGAAGAAATGACATTCATACTGTCTGCTGGACATTTTTTCATTAGCAGTAGAAAGATATTTTTCTTAGTAAGGGAAAAGCACATATTTAAAATGTTAACTTATTTAGCAAATCTTTCTCTTATAAGGCTTTAACAATATATTGCTTTAAATACATAAATGATAAGTTTTGGTGGCATTATTGAGATTTTATGCTGTTTCTATTTGACTTCTTTTAGGAATTATTAGTTTATTGCTCACTGATGAAATTTTTACACATAGCTACCTTATATTGAAGAAACTAGTGACATTTTAAAAATCCTCTTTGAATTAGTATACTAGATACTGGAGTAAATGAATTTTATTTTTACAAAGTTTAATGTACATTGGCTTTAACCCTTACTTTTAATATTATCTATACTTTTCTGTATTGTTAGGCTATAAATCTCTAAGTTTGAAAGTATTCTCTTGTTAGTGAGATAATTGATATATACCTTTTCACTATTTACAAACAGCATTCTGTATAAGTATAGTAGAGTACAATTAAAATTTTGGTTGTTCTAAGAGCTATTTGTTTAAATATAGTTTAGGGGTGCATATATATCAATTGATGTTTTTGAAGTCAAGTGAAACATTCCATCAAGCTAATGTGCCTGAGAGTACCATATCAGGCACAGACAGGTACTAGAAATGATAAAACACAGATAACATTCAGCAAGATGATTTGCAGATGGGATGTATTATCTGCTGTCATGAGGTTAGATGGGTCATATTACTGTTTTTTAAAAAAGTTAATCTAGGTTATTTCAGAATTATCAAGGTATATGAGATGTAATGAGAACAGATTTTATTATAAAAACTTGCTAAAAGAATGAACAAATAGTTTTGCTTTTTAGAGCAGAAAATGGACTCTCTTTGCATTTGGATTGCTTCTTGTTTAAGAAATATAACTCTCCCCTATTATTTTTTTTCCCAACAATGAAAATAATGTATTGAACATTTTGTGTCTTTATCCTGTCCTCACATTTTCTACTGACTGTCCCCTGACTATCAACATACTCAAGTAAAACAAAAACAAAAACAAGCTGGTACTCCAGTGTAGTCTATGAAAAGCAGCTTTTATTAACTGTTAGCACATTTTAAATGTATAGCATATCATTTTCGCTTGAGGTTCTTCAACTGTGATCTGAAAACTAATTGTTTTGATAAGTCATATCAGAAACTTTAATCATTCTCTCATTATATACTCATTATACATTTATACAAAGTGTGTTTTCATTTTTCTTGTTCTGTGGAAGAGGGTAAAAGTTTTTCAGCTAATCGTTTTGTTTAGACTTTTAGTCAAACTGGAAATAATTTTAAATTTGTGTTATGGTTCTTAATAGAGCTTTTCAGATTTAAATATCCACTGTCATAATTTGGATAAAGATATCAATTGAGAGTGTAGGTGGAGATTGTAAGATGAAATATCATGTACGTTTACTATGTATTCTCTCCTCTGGAAAAGGCTGCTGGTCTGTTTTTCCTCAAATCTGTGGTAGTCTCAAAAAAGGGACCTCAAAACCCTAAAACCTCAGAGAAACAGTATCGATTCAGTTCTTAACTGCAAATCCTTCATATCGTTGCTCAAAATATCCAACTTTACACTAATATTAGCCATTCTTTTTATAGTGACACCATGCTTAGTAAAAAACTTCTAAGCACTGAGGTCAGGTGTTGAGATTGGATTCTAGTTTATTTTTTATGAATCAGATAAAGATTTCTGTGCATGAGACCATATGTGAAGATGAGAGAACAAGAACATTTCCATATCAAAGGCAATATATCTGAGGCTGCATGGTAATTAAAATGCAGTGGTTTGGACTCTGTGCACTAGCACTTAAGCAGAGCATTGCCGGGACCTTGTGCATCATGCAGGCGGTTGCCTCGTGCATACTTCTTGAAATACACTTATAATTTTGTACAAACATTTATGCCAGTCCACACTTTTCTGTGGATAATTTGTATTTCATCCAAACCATTCAGAGTAGAAGTTATTTTTTGAGCTACCCCCTCATTATGGCTTTTGTGCATCAACTATTTTTATTCTACTTGTTTGTATTTCCTTTTACCAGAATGATGGCTTGTTTATATTCAGAATCTCTTCTTGCTCCTCTAAGACCCCTTATATATCACTCATGTTTTACTACTCACTCAAAAAAACTTTCATCTTTAGTAAAGATGTGAATTATTTCCTGAGGTTAATTGTAGATGCTGTTATCTATTGTAAACTAGTAAACTACACAAAATCAACTGCCCAGTTATTTCTGTTTTATAATGCCAATATGTTTAGTAATCCCCACTATATTGTACAGTGCATAATATTGGAAAAACCCTTTCAGAATATTAAAAGAATTCGGAAATGTTCTTCTTTACCTTTTAAAGGCATGCAAATGCATAGTGGCATTCTCTTTCATTCTACTTCAAGTGAAAAACAATTATTTGAAACTATAGAAATCTTTGTTTATCTAAAGAGTTATCTCTGCATTTATAGGGAGACATTTGAATTTATTTATAAAGAACTAGGTTAGCATTGTAACCTGTAGTTATTTGGGGATAAGATAGTGGGAAAAAAAGTCTAACAATTAGTAGTCCAATGTTGTGTATATTTTAGAAAATTTGAATCTTTGGTAATTAACTTGAATTTTCTGCTCTGTAATTTTCTAGATTTTCTATTGCTGTATTTGCTCTCCTTCTATGCATGTGGTAAGGAATTCACTAGTATATTTTACTTACTAAGCTCTTCTAGTCTATAAAGCTATTAAAAGATTTTTCTCAATTGAAGCACTGTGTATTGAAGAAGCCTAATATGATATTGTGAAATCCTTTAAGAGTTTTTATGTTTAAAGTATTTTGGATCAAAATTACTTAAATATATTTATTTGATGCTTTTCAATGATGATATGTATAAATAAGCATAATAAACGTAAGGTAAATTTAAAATCCTTTATATGATGTGCATATTAGTGTCTGCAAACATTCTGTATTCTCTCATTTCAGGTTCTCCCTTGATCTCTTTCTTCTCTGAAAATCTCACAAGATAAATCTTTAAATGATCTATTATCCTTTCTTTGTTCAATAATTTGTTGTTTCTACTCAAAGAGACAAATTGAATTGTCTATCTTTGATATATCCATTCAAATGCAAAAATGGACGTTAGTGCTATTCGTGATTTTTGACTTCACTGAGCACAATTTCTTTGCTTCTTTGAAAAGTAGTCCTTTAAAATTTGACAAAGAAAGTTAAAGATGCTTTACTTTCCACGACTACGCAAGCACAATATGTGGAAAAGCAAAAATGCAACAGATTTTTAAAAATTAATTTTTATTGAAGTATAGTTATTTACAAGGTTGTGTTAGTTTCTATTGTGCAGCAAAGTAAATCCATTATACATGTACATATATCCACTCTTTTTTAGACTCTATTCCCACGTAGTCTTTTCAGAGTACTGAATAGGGTTCCCTGTGCTATACAGTAGGTCCTTATTTGTTATCTATATTATATATTAGTAGTGTATAAATTGGGAGATTGGGATTAATGTATACACAGATTATTTTTTTTTAAACTTTCTATTTTGTATTGGGGTATATAACCAGTTAACAATGTTTTGAGAGTTTCAGGTGAACAGCAAAGGGACTCAGCCATACATATGCCTTGTATGGATGCATACATACATACTGTTCATACATCCATTCTCCCCTAAACTCCCCTACACAGATTATTTTTTAATGACAAGCATAGATTTCAAATGGGACTCATTCTGAGGCATGGTTGCAAATAGTTCCTTTTATACTTTACAAACAGATCATTGGGCAACATGACTGAGCACTTACTAAGTTCTGCATATCCTGAAGGGCATTTAAAAAATATATTATTTTCTGTTCTGCAACTTAAACAAGAAGCATTTCTTTGGTTTTGGCTGTGTCAGGTCTTTGTTGCCGTGCACAGGCTTGTTTTCTAGTTGTGGTGGGAGTGCTACTCCCTGGTTGCAGTGTGTGGGCTTCTGGTTGGGGTGCCTTCTCTTGTTGTTGGGCACAGGCTATAGGGATATGGACTTTAGTAGTTGTGGCGCATGGGTTCAGTAGTTGTGGCCTGAAGACTCTAGAGTATGGGCTCAGTAGCTGTGGTGCACTGGTTTAGCTACCTTGCAGCATGTGGGATTTTCCTGGGCCAGGGATTGAACCAGTGTCCCCTGCATTACAAGGCAGATTCTCAACCACTAGACCACCAGGGAAACCTGAAGGGCATTTTTGAAGTCACAAGTTTTTACTTTTTAAGAACTTTCTCTTCTGTTGAAGATTTTTGATATTTGATAGGTGAGAAATTTAGGCACAGTTGTCATGGTGCTAAGCAGGTCATTGGTAGAAGTGGAGAAAAATGCTCCTAAATAGGGAGAGAATAGTTTGTTTTTCTTTCTTGGGAAAGAAAGGGCAGGGATGTTATTATTTTCTCAGGAATAGTCTCCAGCTAGATCCATGGTCATTGAACTTTCTATATAGGAGAATTCAACTACCCCATCTACCTCGAGTATATGCATGGTATAATCTCTCACCTTATGTTTCTTCATCTCTAAAATGAGAGTAATAATAATACCTACATCATAAGGTTATTGTGAGGATTAAATGAGGTAAATAAATGTAAAGCACTAAGCTCAATAGCTAATACATGTTATCGATTACTGTTGAAGTGGTATTGTACTTAGAATTATACAGATCTGGCTTCCAATTTAAGCTTTATGTGTACTTTTTGTGTAATCTTTGGCAAGCTATATTATTGATTGCTTTTCCTTTTATATGAAATATTCACAGTAATGCATGCTCCTTTCTTTCTTTCCTAGAGAGAATTATTCATTAGTAGTCTTGCAGATTTTGGGTAGAGTAGTGACTAAATGTAGAATTTGGATGTCTGGCTCTCGAATTTGAGAATATTCCAATTCTAAGGGCTAGAAGAGATTTTGAAAGGTCATCATTCTCCCTACTCCAAGCGTGTATTTCTCCATTCTAATCAGTTAAGAAACTTTCTTATTATTTTTTGGCAAAGCCAACAAAGAAGGAGATTTTATAATCTTTGGTTAATGTGTTTCAGTGATTAACATTTGGAAGTTCTGTATGTCAAAAATATACATCTTAATCAACTTTCTTTTGCTTTGATTTTAAGAAAAAATGGGAACACATTCATTTGAATGCCAGACCTACATGTGAAAATATCAAAATTAAACCTGAAATTTTATTTCTTGAATCTTTTCTTTGAAGTCTTATTTCCTAAACTAGTTGTGTGACCTTAGAAAAAATATGCAACCTCTGTTGGTCTCCATTTCCTAATTAGAAAATTTTTTTTCTTGTTTTTTTTTTTTTGTTTTTTGTTTTTTTCCCCCTTGGCTGTGTTGGGTCTTAGTTGCAGCACTTGGGATCTTTTGTTGGGGAGCTCAGGCTCTCTGGTTTCACATGCAGGCTTAGTTGCCCCAAGGCTTGTGCAATCTTTGTTCCTCAACCAAGGATGGAACCTGTATCCCTGGCAATGGAATGCATATTCTTAATCACTAGACCACCAGGGAAGTCCCCCTGATATTTAAAATGGGGTTCTTGATAGAAGTTATCAGATATGGTTGTTGGGAAGATTAAGTTGGAAGATAATGTATATAGAAGTGCCTAGAACAGTTCTAGACAACTGTGTTAGGATAAATCGACAATAGTTATAAGTAATCAGTATTAGAACCATGGCATGAAAAGGGCCCTTAATTCTCATATGTTTTATACAACTCAGTTTTCAAAGTGCTTTCATATTCATTGCCTCATTCAGTAAAAGGTATACAGGGTAGATAACCTTACCAATCATACTGTCTAACTTCCTACTTGATAGGAATAAATGTTTCAATTGAGCTTTGCTTCAGGATATTATTCACTATAAACAAAGCTTGTGTGTCATAAATTAGGGTTGGCATTTTTGACCTTCTTTTTTCCCCCAATCTCTTTTATATAATGTCAGTGCTCATTTATTTTATCTTCATACTTACTTCCAGAGCCAAACCAGTACTGCATTTCCATATACTGAATGTAGCTGAACAAACCATGTTGATCAGAAGCATTAAATGTCAGTTTATATGTCTTTATAGAGATTGTATATGTTAGACATTATATATGTCTAGACATTATAACGTCATATATATTAGACATTCTATATGTCTTTAAAAAATTAGGGAATAATTTGATTATAATAGAATAAATATGGCAAGTTTGAAAGATGACACTGTTTCAATCACCCTCTGTGTATTTTTGGTCTTTTAACCTTCCTGAGGCTTTCAGTGGCTAAGTCAAAATATCGGTTTTATGAAGGAGGATTAATTAAAGGATACTTGATGGTGAAAAGATGAGAACAACTTGATTACATGATTTCAAAGATGAAAATGCACGATTGATCCTAGTGAAGAGTTATGAATATATGTAATTCTATGCAGTGTACTAGTTGCTATAATGGAGATATGTATAAGAGCAGAAGTACCTATGTCAAGGAAAGCTTCTAGTAGGAGTTGGCCTTTGAGCTGTGTCATAAAGGTTAATTAGGAATAACCTATTTGAAGTAGCATCCTGAAGAGCATTGGACATGAAGGAAACATTTGATGGTATTATTGACTATTTTGTAAGGCATTTGATACCAAAATGTTTCATGTTTGTATCTTTGTGATTCTAGAAAGGCCTTGTCTATCATAAATGTGAAGTGGCCATAAGCCAGCAGCTTAACCTGTGCTGATTTAACCTCTTAACTTCTCTTTCTTAGCTTAGTTTTGTGGTCAGGGATATTGTGAGTATATTTTAAGGTACAGAGAAGTTTTTCAAATTATTGATTCCTTTGAATATGTTGACTAAGTATTAAAATGAAAATAAATGGCTTATTAATATTTGAGCTGATGATCTGGACCATAACTTAATAAAATCTTGTATCTTACACTGTAATTTTTTTTTTCTTCTAATTGGCCATTATCTTAGAGAAAGGGAAATACCTGGAAATTTTTAGATCTGGTTATTTCTGAGTTTTCCAACTATCAAGTTGGCATATTCCATAAATTTTTTTTTATTGAGGGATGATGAGATGGCTGGATGGCATCACCGACTCGATGGATGTGAGTCTGAGTGAACTCCGGGAGATGGTGATGGACAGGGAGGCCTGGCATGCTGCGATTCATGGGGTCGCAAAATCGGACACGACTGAGTGACTGAACTGAACTGAACTGAATGTAAAAATAAATGAATCCTCAGAGTGATTCAAAGTTTTGGGAAAAAATACAAATTATTATTATACAGTGATGATGGTGGACCAGTATCAGTACCAGAAATAGTAGTAGCAGAGCAACCACTCTCTACTCTTGATAACTTTCAAATAGGGATGCTAAATGTACCCTTTATAGTTTTGTAATCTGGGGTCTCACATTTTCTAATAATTTTCTGAATGCCTTTTCTCTGAGCTACAAGCCTTCTTTGCTGTTTTTGGTTTGGAGGTTTCCTGGAACTTAGTAGCTTGTGTCTCCAAATTAGGTACACCTATTGAGATTTTGCAGTTTATATGACCTTGTAACATAATCACTTTCTGAAAAGGGCCTTATGGCCACATAGGCTGGAGAAGTTATGGCCCTCTTTTCAATGGCCTTAACCTGTTGTTTTCCTTCCTATTGCTTTGGCATGCTGTAGACTTGAAGTGTTGATAACAGCATGGAAAATATGATGAAATCTCTTCATTAAAAAGAAAGGCTCTGAAGCTGAGTAAAGAAGAGGAAAAACAATGTGAAAATTCTATAAAACAATTTAGTCATATTAAATTAGTTATGATGCTTAAAAGAACATTTTCCTTTAGGACTTTCAGTTGAGTTCTTTAATAAGAAACAAAAACTCAAGCAAAAAAATAAAAACTGAAATAATACAGCAACTGAACAAAGTTTAACAAACTTGGAACGTAGCATATTAGTTAATTGAGTCTCAGGCACATTTTTTATTTTTGAATCTGAAGGTCCAAATACACACTGGAGGAAAATTGGCCTATTTTAAAAATTCTTTTTTTTTTTTTACATTTGTTTCCATTTAATCAACTTCTGAATTTTGAATTTACAAGTAAAATATAAAATGATGCTAGCAGTGGCTTTGAGTTTGGTTCCTTTTTTGTTTTTATTGAAGTATAGTTGATTTATAATGTGCCAATTTCTGCTGTACAGCAAACTGACTCAGTTATACAAATATATACATTCTGTTTTAAAATATTGTTTTCTATTATGGTTTATTTCAGGAGATTGGATATAGTTTATTTTAAAATTTCTTAAGTGTAGTCCTCTCCCACTATAAAGATACATACTGAAAATAGGTACACTGAGGTTTAAAAAAGAATTTTAATCTTGGAACCAACTAAAATTGCATCCTATATTTAATTTTTATATTAATATAATACTCTAAGACATTATTAGAAGTAATTTTCAGCCTTTTTGAGGTTAGACCCTTTAAACTTTTACAGACAACAGTTCAGAGAATACCTCTATTTGTACTCTTTGTATACATTTGTGTGATTTACAGGTATGCTAAGGTAGGGTTATATACCCCAAATGCTTATGTGTTTTAAATTACATAGTAATTTGTAACAGGCTTATTTTCTCCAAGGAAAATGTATATAGCAACCTACATTGGGTGGGACTAGTGAACTTGGCAACTCTTAATTCTTATGTATGGCATGGCAAGGAAAGAATGAAAAATACCTCAGCTTTTAATTATGACACTTTGGGACCTTTTCCAAAGCACTCATCATAATTAGTCATGTCTTAGTTGTGAAGTTTTGTGTCTAATTTCTTCAATTATGCCCACACAGAAAACTCATTAATGTTATAAAGAGCTGTGCAAGTAAATTATATGTGAAAATATATACCCCTTCATATTATATGCTGATTTTTTTTCTTTTAAATTTTGTTAGCACCACTTTCACGCCTTTGGATTTTTATTTTCCTTTTTGATCTATGCCTACACTGGCTTCTATTAAAATCTCAGTAAAATAGGACCTTTGTATCAATGTCCTTTAACTTTTATGAGGTTGTGATTATATAGTTTTTACTTTTGGTTATTTCACAAATTTGTATCTGAGGTAATGTAAAAACAAATATAATTTTATTATATTTAGTAGGAGGGGCATTAAATTATTTGGTCATCCTAAATTGTTTCAAAGGAAGCTTCTATTTAAGTATATTGCTGCTGCATCTTAAAAGCCAAATAACTTTGACTATTGATAAAAAGTTTGTTTGAATGTCATCACATAGCATAGTTGGTGTCCTCTCTGCTTGATTGGGGGTGAATGTAGCAGTTTCCATAGCTGAGGTAAAAAGATCATAATTTAAGATGTATAAGGAGAGAAGGAAATACACATCTTAAGTGGCTGGGACAGCCTTAGGGCCACTGGACAGTACTGTTGGTAAAAGTAAGGCTGGTGGAATTCCTCTAGACAAGATAAAAATTTTACAGCTTATTTGGAAGAACTTCTGATCTGAATAGTGATCTTCAAACTTTTTGGATAGAGCATATCACCAGTGAAGTATTTATGAGCATGTGCCCTAATACATGTCCATATTTATTTAAACTTATACACATGTACTATTGTACTAGTATATGCTGTAAACCATTTACAATAGATATTAAAATGAAACACGTATTGATAGAATAAATAATATTTTAAAACTGTGGTCCTCCCAGTTCTATAATATAATATAATATGATTTGTTATTTTTTAAAGTCTTAGTTTAATGCTTGGTGATAAAGTGATTGACTAGTTTGGTTCTAAGTTCAAGTTTCTTTTTTTTTTTTAAATTTTATTTTATTTTTAAACTTTACATAATTGTATTAGTTTTGCCAAATATCAAAATGAATCCGCCACAGGTATACATGTGTTCCCCATCCTGAACCCTCCTCCCTCCTCCCTCCCCATACCATCCCTCTGGGTCGTCCCAGTGCACCAGCCCCAAGCATCCAGTACATGGTTTTAAGCTGCCACAGCTAAAACTGATACCTCAGAAAGAAAAATATATCCAAATTGAAGAAGTACATTATTGTTTGCACTTAATGTGATACTAACTTATTAATCCTTTACACAAAGTATGCAAAAAGTTTGTTAAATTGTTGGCTAGAAAAATCTCTCTTTTCTCTCATGACAATCATTTGTTTTTTACCATATTTCTAATAAATGGGTTAAAAAACACATTGGAACTCTTTGTAACATCATTAAACAGGTTAGAATATGCTGTTGCCAATTTTAAAACTGAAAACAGATGAGAGTTTTTGTAGGTGATAGACAAAAAACTTTTGGTAACAAAATCACACTATGATGGAATCATTTCCAAACATATGTTTTTAAAATACATTTTTAATATAATATGTCTGTTTTTAAAATCATTTACTTTGTCATTTGATGAATTATCACCTTTACCTTGAAGAGACAGTTACGTTTGTATGATGTTATGTATGTATGTGGGCTTCCCTGGTGGCTCAGCAGTAGAGAACCTGCCTGCTAATACAGGGGATGTAGGTTCGATCCCTGGGTTGGGAAGATCCCTTGGAGAAAGAAATAGCAATCCATTCCAGTATTCTTGCCTGGGAAATCTCCTGGATAGAGAAGCCTGGTGGGCTACAGACCATGGGATAGCAGAGTCTGACAAGACTGAATGACTAAACAGCAACAGAGTATGGGTGTATGTATCTGTCTGTCCATCTATCTATCTAGTCTAGACTAGCTATTTGATAACACACTCACAGCTACTTGTCATCACTGAAAGGTTAGCACATTTGGTACACTCGTTTTTTGGTTGCTTATGCTTAAGTTTGGAAACTTTGTCATGAGATAAGCAGTAGAAACTGTGGGTAGTGCCAACAATTCTCATGGTCACTCCTCATCTCATTTCGGAGCATGTAAAGATTTTACTGTGTTTTGTAGGTCTATTTTTAAAAAGTAATTGCATCATCATGTAGCGCTTGGTTTTAACATTTTGCCTAAATTGCTTGCCTATGAATAATACAGTTACTTCATTGTGTTATATCTGTAATCTTATCCCTAATTTTTTCCCTTTCATCCTATCAGGGCAATCTCTTCACCAGTAGTTACACTTAGTCACTTTTCCCTAAAAATTACCTTTATTTAAAAGAGTAACAGTGTTGAAGCTATATCTTTTTTGGTACATATTTTGGCCACTCATTCAAACGTAGCACTGTGCCTGTTGAAGATCATGAAGGGAGGCATGTTCAAAAATATGTACATTTGTTATCTGAAAACCAAGCATTCTACATGACATTAGTTTCTTTTTGAAAGTGACAGCCATGTTTTCTATACAACTTTCAACATTGTTTGTGGTACTATTCACTGTCCAACCCATGAAGACATCATTCAGATTGCATTCTAATTAATTGGTTACCCAGAGATGTACACTGTGGCAGATCTGATTTTTTAGCCCAGAAATGTACTTATTAATAAATGTTGCCATACTGTTTTCTGTATATTATTTTTAGCTATTTTTATAGCAGCAGGAAGAATAAGAACTTTTCTAATAGGGTGTGACTTTTTGTCTTTTGTAACTAAGGAATTTCAGAAGAGGTTTCTAAGCATTTAACATTAAGTTTGGTGAAATTTTATAAAATATTGGATTGAGTATTGTATGATTTTAAACATTATTGGAAAAATTACAATAAGTACAAAAATTTCTGTCTGTATGCTTTGTTTTTAAATGCCTTACTGATTTTAATGGCTTCATATTACTATTTAATGTCTCAAAGTACAATAGGGTAAGGTCCACTGTTGATGATACTAGGTGTAAATCTACAAATTATCTTTTTGATAAGTTAAAAAATCCTGGCATGTTTCTTATCAGATCTTGTATCATCATTGTTTCATCCTGTGATATGGCCACTAAAAGGCTACTATGGTACAAGTGTTAGCTTGGTCATGGTATTAACCTCAAACTGTGGTTTCTTTGAAAGGATCTTCTAAAGCCACTTGAACATTTGTTTAGGGTTAATTTAGTTAAAAGCTAGATAATATCATCAATAATCAGACTCCTCTTTTTCCTTTGGTACAGGATATGACATATTAGTGTTTGACAATCTGTATTTAAATTTAGGCAAAGATTAGTTTTTCTCACTTCTTAAATGAATAAACACATGTATATTTCTATAGTGTACTCCGGGGATGTGTAATCTTACTTTGGAGACCGCTGAAATAAAAAAGCAAATGAGAAAGAAGGGTGAGTGTGTCAAGGAGGAAAAATATAGTTTCCAGGGAACACCCTCCTGGGACAGATCCGTCTGAGGAATGTAGCCAGTCACTGAAAACCAGAGACAGGGAGGGGGGCTACATATTTATCAGTATGGGGGTTCATTTTTTTAGGGCTCTGATATGAAAGAAGCACTTAAGCCACCTTTTATTCCAAAGCAAGACAATTTGAGTCATTTGTTGGCATGAATGGGTCAGGGAGGCTCCATAATTAAGTGTGTATATCACGTTGCAGGGGAGGGGACCAAGTGCAGCATCTACTTCCCTGAATGCCTGGGGTTCTTTGTTGCTTCTACTTTCAGCTTTCCTTGGATTTAGATACAATCAGAGCAAAAGTTGGGAAAAGTGAGTAAGGCAGCAATGAGGGATTAATGTTGCCTTCAGCTTTCTCTTTTCTCTTTCCCTCTTGTCTCTATATGCTTGTTGGACAGCTTGGTGTAGTATCAAGGAACCAGTTTGGGAGTTTCAGCTCTGCCAATAAACTTTTGGTGACTTTGGCTAAATCACTTCTTTCTAGGAATTAGTTTCTTTACTGTTAGAATAGGAAGTTTCATTATCTATAAAGAAGTTTCGGTTCTGACATCCTGTTTCTACCCTTCTGGGATAGGGCTCTGTGCTGCCTCTATATAGATTTTCGCATAAGTTCCTTGTTCTGTGTATCAGCCTCAAAACAACATGCCCATTCTGTCTTCTAAACTGACAAATGGCCAAGAATCTAACTAAGAAATGAATTTATGCTGGTTTGATTAATGAGCAAAAACTGTAAAATATTTCTATCTTCTCTTTACTCTTCCAACTTTGATAGAGTGTATTTCCACAGTATGATGCTGGACAGTGCTCTTGCTTTCCAGAATACTGGAGTGGGTAGACTTCCATTCTCCAGGGGATTTTCCCAACCCAGGGATCGAACTCAGGTCTCCTGCATTGCAGGCAGATTCTTTACCAGCTGAACCAACAGGGAAGCCCAATAAGAACTTTAGGAAGAAAGTATTAGCATCTGAAGGGTTGTGTTTGTGAAGGAGGTTGGGCTGGATAAGATAGGCAGGGCATTGGGATACAGCCATCAATTCATTGCATGTGTTTGGCCAGGCTGGCAGCAGTGGACAGTGCCAGGTTTTTTGAGTATGGTTTCTGTCACCAACAGAGTTGGCTGTCTTTGAAGTTTGCTAGTGAACTTCTTCCAGAATCTTAGAGTGCAGCTAGCACTCAAGAGGAGGAGGATAAAGGAATCTCTAGGAGTAAGAACTCCACCTGCTTTCAGGAAGAATTTAATTCTCTTCCTTTAACTATT
The DNA here is from genome assembly GCF_029407905.1 of Bubalus kerabau. NCBI lineage: Eukaryota > Metazoa > Chordata > Mammalia > Artiodactyla > Bovidae > Bubalus > Bubalus kerabau. The sequence continues at coordinate 35,838,193 of NC_073638.1, forward strand.
TTTTGAAGCATCTAATACATGAACAGATTTCAGATTTTCTTTTCAATACCTATTCTTTGTCATGGATGGAGGCAATATTTAATAATGAAGTAGATGCATGGGTATTGGGCAATACCCATAAATTTCTGGGTGCTTTCATAAGATGGAGATAATAACCTGAGTATCATAGTTTTTGAGAGGTTTCAATAGACAAAATACATTTGTAAGAGTGTCTGATACATTGTAAGCTCTCAATAAATATCAGTGATTGCTATTTTATTCACAAAACAATTCTGGGAGGTATGTGCCATTATCCTCATTTTACAGACAAATAAATTAAGGTCTTGTATGGATGTGAGAGTTGGACTATAAAGAAAGCTGAGTGCCAAAGAATTGATGCTTTTGAACTGTGGTGTTGGAGAAGACTCTTGAGAGTCCCTTGGACTGTGAGGAGATCCAACCAGTCCATCCTAAACAAGATCAGTCCTGGGTGTTCATTGGAAGGACTGATGTTGAAGCTGAAACTCCAGTACTTTGGCCACTGGATGCAGAGAGCTGACTCATTTGAAAAGATCCTGATGCTGGGAAAGATTGAGGGCAGGAGGAGAAGGGGACAACAGAGGATGAGATGGTTGGATGGCATCACCGACTCAATGGACATGGGTTTGGGTAGACTCTGGGAGTTGGTGATGGACAGGGAGGCCTGGTGTGCTGCAGTCCATGGAGTCACAAAGAGTCGGACACGACTGAATGACTGAACTGAGCTGAAATTAAGGTCTGGGGAGGGAAAATGACTTGCCCAAGGTCACATAGCCATTAAGTGGCAGAACCATAATCTAAATCCAGATGTCCTGGTTTGAAGTCCTATGGTATTTTGTTGTATAATGCAGCTGCTTCTAACAGACAAGCAAGTCATGATATTTCCCTCAGATAATCTACATGCTAGATAACTGAGAGCTTGGATAATCAGGATAATCAGAAGCTGAACATATTATGTGACATTGAATTTGAGTAGGTTCAGTTATTAAGGCAATTCTTGCTTTGCAAGCTCAATGTGAACTGGAATACTTCTGTATCAGAACTGCATCCTTCCTTTTAATAGTTCTGATCTCAGCTTTACATAGTTTGGATGTCTTGGTTTGAACTCAGTTACTGCAGAACCTTGCAAAGTGAGGACCTGGCTCTAATATGCACTCATTTCAGTTAACATGGTATAGTGCAAGTTGAGGACTGTCTGTATATCCATCAGCTTCACATTTCCATAGAGAAATTGTCACATTCTCTTTCCATTGGACTAGCAAGATGGTTCATTTCCACTTGATAACTCATTCATTTTTGCATTCTTTTGTTTTTAAGGTTCTGTTTCTGATAAGGGAGAGCACCGTGTTTCAAAAGCAAGGTCTTTGAAGGTTGCTGGTGATTGGCTTTTGGCTTAAAGAGCTCAGCTGATAAAGAATCCGCCTGCAGTGCAGGAGACGCTGGTTCGATTCCTGGGTCGGGAAGATCTGCTGGAGATGGGATAGTCTACCTATTCCAGTATTCTTGGGCCTCCCTTGTGGCTCAGGTGGTAAAGAATCCACCTGCAGTGCAGGAGACCTGGGCTCAATCCCTGGGTTAAGAAGATCCCCCTGGAGAAGGGAACGGCTACCCACTCCAGTATTCTAGCCTGGAGAATTCCATGGACTGGATAGTCCATGGGGTCGCAAAGAGTTGGACAGGACTGAGTGACTTTCACTTTCAGGGCAAGATAAGATGGAAAATACTTTGAACATCCTCATGTTCCAAATGTTTAAAAAATTCTCCTCCCTTCAATTTTTATTGTTCTCCTGCCCCTTCTTCCACCTTTATGTTTTAAAACTTGTCCTTAGCTTCCTTTGTCAAGCATTCTGAAGAGTTGAAATTCTTTGCTGACTCTGATTTTATTTCTCTTACTTGTACAATGCTGGAGAATTAGGTTAGGGTAAAGCAAGCTTGTGACACTGTAGCTGAGAGCATACTCTCCCACTTTCTAAGTTTACTTTGAACCTGTTACTTTGATCTTTTTAGGCCTCAGTTTCCTTATCTGTAAGACTGCACCTTCTTCGGGTTGTTTCAGGATTTAGTAATTAAATAAAGTGCTTAAAGGGTTTGGCACATGGTAGGTGCCATGTAAACACTAGCTACTACTAAAGTGAATGTCTTTAAAAGAGAATCTGGCTAAAAGTAGAATGTTATGTTCAAGTACTTTATTGAAGGGATAAAATATTACTAGAATGTAATGTAAAATCACTCTACAATTTTCCCAACACAATGGCTCTATAGTACTTTTGAGAAAGAATCCTCACAGTTCTATAATAATATGTACTTTGAGAACCTCTTCAAATGCAAATCAACAAATCTACCTGAACTAAAATTTCTTTACTGTTAGGCTAACATCTTTCTTTTTTTTTTTTTTAAGTTATTTATTTTACTTTTGGCTGGACTGGGTCTTCTCTGCTGCATGAGGGCTTTCTCTAGTTGCCACAAGTGGGGCCTACTCTTTGTTGTGGTGTGCAGACTTCTCATTTTGGTGGCTTCTCTTACTGCAGACCATGGGCTCTAAAGTGTGGGCTCAGTAGTTGTGGTGCATGGGCTTAGTTGCCCTGTGGCATGTAGAATCTTCCCAGACCAGGAACTGAACCTGTGTCCCCTGCACTGCCAGGTGGATTCTTAACCACTAGACAACCAGGAAAGTCCAACATCTTAATTTTTGAGTTTCATAACTTATAGAGACTAGTACTACAGACTATACCCAGAGTGAGACTAGACTCTGGGTACAGAGTGAGTTTGGGTATGAATTTTCTTGGGACTAGATTTTTGACTGTAGCAATAACTGAAGAATCAGTGGTGAATTTAGAGAGAGGTGGCAGCTGGTATACAGGGAGTTTGACCCCGTAGGCTCCCCGCAACCCCTGGCAGGGCCCAGGTACAGCCTGGCTTGGACAGTGATTATAGACCTAATTTCTAGGCCATAGAAGGTTATGGGTGGAGGCAGCTGGCTGAGATTGGGATATGGAGTTGGTAACTTTCTGTTGCCCTCTGTATGACAGTACTGGTGACTACGTTCCCTATACTGTTCCCAGGCTCCAATATCCTGTGGACTGAAGAGGCATCCTCTGGGAGGAGCTCAGTCTCAATCCAACATGGCCAGAGATTGCAGGCTTGACCTCCAGATCCCAGAAGATTCCTAGTGGAGGCAGCAGACTAGGATTTGAACCCAAGTTCATCTGCTGATGAAAGCTAAACTCTTTCTACTAATGACTCTGTGCTCTTTCCATGGTGGAAAGAGCACCAGTGGAGAAAAGGGAAGTTGTGAGGTGGTGGAGGTGTCTATGAGTTCAGCATCTAAATGGATAGGTGATATACAGTAACAGAGAGGGAAGCTGTGAAATCAAAAGGGTTGCTTGAAGGCAGCAATAACATGAAGTGATGTTTCTAGAGGAGATGGCAGTGGTATGGTAGTTATTATCAACCTTTCATGATAGCCTAGAACCTGGGAATGCATTTCTGTGTATTCTTTTAGTACTTATACCTCAAATTATAAGCTCATAATTTATACCATGGAATCTCAGGGTTGAAAGTGTGTTCAATACAGCAGATTTCATGTAGATGATTATCAAGTCCATACTAGGGGAGCAGTGGTAGAGATGTTGCTTCCTATTTTCCACTCAAATGTAATCTCCCCGTGGATGGGAATTTTGTTGTTTGTTCACTGGTTAATTTTTAGTGACTAGAACAATGCCTGGAGCCTAAATAGCACTCAGTAGATATTACTGAATGAAAGAGTGTTTGGATAATTTGTTTCAAAGTTTTGTTTTATGTATTAAACAGTGCTATGTACAGAATGGTATTTCCTTTAAGTCTTACCTTAACATTAGTCTTACCTTACCTAACTCTATGAGGTATGTATTATTATTCCCAATTAATAGATGAGGAAACTGAGACTCGGGAATTAATTTTCTTTTTCTTTTTTTTAAGTTGAAGTATAGTTGACGTGTAATATTTGTTTCAGGTACACAGCATAATGCTTTGGCATTTATATTCTTTACAAAATGATCACCATGATAGGTCTAGTAACCATCTGTTAACATACAAAGTTATGACCATATTGCTGACTCATTCTCATGACTTACTTATTGTATGACTAGAGTTTGTACTCTTATACCTCCTCACTTATTTCATTCAATCCTCCATCCCCTCCCCTCTGGTTTTTGGATTCTACATATAAGTGAGATTGTACAGTATTTGTATTTCTCTCTGACTTATTTTGCTTAGCATATTACCCTCTAGATCTATCTGTGTTGCTACGAATGACAAGATTCTATTCTTTTTTATGACTAAGTAATATTTCATATATAAATACACTTCTTCTTTATTCATTTATTTATTGATGGACACTTAGATTGTTTCCATATCTTGGTGGTTGTAAATAATGCTGTGATGAACATAGGGGTGCATATAGCTCTTTGAATTAGTGTTCATTTCCTTTGGATAGAAACTCTGGAGTGGAATTGCTGGATCATATGGTAGTTCTATTTTTATTTTTTTGAGGAACCTGCATACCATTTTCCATAGTGGTGGTATCTATTTACATTCCTACCAATAATATATGAGGGTTGCTGTTTTTGTTGTTGAGTCATTAAGTTGAGTCCGACTCTTGCGACCCGCATGCACTGCAGCTAGCCAGGCTTTTCTGTCCAAGGGGTTTCTCAGGCAAGATTATTGGAGTGGATTGACAATTTTCTTCTGCAGGGAATCTTCCTGATCCAGGGATCAAGCCAGCATCTCCAGCATTGGCAAGCAGATTCTTTATCACTGAGCCACCAGGGAAGTCTTTGTATGAGAGTTAGAAATTAATTTTATTAAGATGACATTATTAAAACATAATCCCTGGGTCAGGAAGATCCCCTGGTATCTTTTTAAGATTTTATATCTAAAAATCAGGAATTTTTAGATCCCAATCTGTTTACTCTTATAGTTTTAATTAATATTCTATAAAACATATTGATAGATTTTCTAGTGCTTAACTAGCCTTGTATTCCTCAAATAAGCTTATATTTATACATGTATGTATATTCATGCTGCTGATTGTGATTATATAAATGAGTTATATCATTAAATATAATATGTATCTGTATTCATTAATTTTTGTGCTATCTAGGGTCATGTCAGTTTCATAAAATGAATTGGAAGCTTTCCATCTTTGTCTGTGCTCTGGAAGCATAGGAGTTGTCTATTGTCATCATTGTCTATTGGAGAGCATAGGAATTGTCAGTTCTTTACAAGTTAAAAAAACTTAACTGTAAAACCATATCATTTTCACACCTTTAATAATGATAGGTACTTAATGGTGTTTTATTGGTCTGTTCAAGTTTTCTATGCTTTATCAAGTCAGTTTTGGTAATTTAAAAAGTATTTTGGCATAAAGTTGACATGATATTCTCTTTAAATATCCTTAGTATCTCTAGCATCTATCTAGCTTATAGAAGACACTAAATAAATGTTCTTGAATTTTATTTAATTAATTAAGCCTTATAGATATATGAATAAATGCATGCTACATGTCAGCATGGTCAAATAAAATTTCTAATAATTATTAAAGTTTTGGGGGGTTTATTTTATTTTGTTTTGGGAGCACAGATGGGCCATACCTCACAGCTTTAAGGATCTTAGTTCTCCAACCAAGGATTGAACCTGGGCCCTCAGCAGTGAAGGTGCAGTCCTAACCACTGGGCAACCAGAGAATTCCCTAATTAATATGTTAAATGACAGAATCCATTTTTTTAAAACATAAGGACTAAGAAAGAGAATATAACAGATATGAAAAAGATAAAAATAAGAGAATAAAACACTATAAGCTTATTTGAGGAATACAAGGCTAGTTAAGCACTAGAAAATCTATCAACATGTTTTATAGAATATTAATTAAAACTAAAAAATAAAGTTTTTGATTGGAATCTTAAACAGTGTCCTAAAAGTGAAAGTTGCTCCGTCATGTCAAACTCTTTGTGACCCAATGGACTGTATTCCCCCAGGCTCCTCTGTCCATGGGAGTCTCCAGGCAGGAATACTGGAGTGTGTAGGCATTTCCTTCTCTAGGGGATCTTTCTGACCCAGGGATCGAACCCAGGTCCCCTGCTTTGCAGGCAGATTCTTTACCATCTGAGCCACTAGGGAAGCCCCTAAAACGGTGTCCTACTGTAAGATATTTATACAATACAGCAAGCATATTGGAGACTGGCAAATGGCTTCCTGAAATTTAAATATAGCATTTCTAATGCATTACTCATCTAGCAATAAAATACTTCTGATAAAGAAACAGAAGAGATTGATATGACCGGACCTGTTCTTTGTGAACCAATGTTTGGTCCTAATGATTACTTCTTCTCCTTGTGGATAGTCAGTTATATATTCTAGAATATTGTCTTGGTAAGTAACTTTGTATAAGGAATGTGTTACTGCAACATATCTTGCTCATTAATAGAGGTTCTATTGGAAATATTTTTAGGAGATGTTTAAACCATTGTAGAATTTATACACTTTATCGGCTAGAGAAGTGCTTCTTAAATTTTAGTAGGCATGCAGATCATCTGAGGATCTTGTTAAAAAGCAGGTTCCAATTCAATTAAGTCTAGATGGAACATGAGATTCAGTATTTCTAACGAGCCCCCAGGTAGCGTCACTGCTGCTTTCTCTCAGGGCTGCTGACTAGGAGCATACTTTGAAGACAGAAGGATAGTATATGTTCTGATTTACAGTTAGTAAGATTCCAGGTTTCAGAAAATTAACAGTGCATGTAGGATAAAATAAAGAAGACTGACAATGCCTCACATGTTGGTGAGGATGTAGGACAACTGAAACTCATTAATATACTGCTGGTGCATTCGTGCTAAGTTGCTTCAGTTGTGTCTGACTCTTTGCGACCCTGTGGACTGTAGCCTGGCCAGGCTCCTCTGTCCATGGGATTCTCCAGGCAAGATACTGGAGTGGGTTGACCTGCTCCCCTCCAGGGAATCTTCCCGACCCTGGGATCGAACCCACATCTCTTATGTCTCCTGTATTGGCAGGCAGGTTCTTTACCATTAGTGCCACCTGGAGAGCCCCTTTCTGCTGGTGGGAGTGTAAATTTTTATAGCTGATTTTGAACATTATTTGGTATTATATACTAAAGTTAAACATATGCCTATCTATGACAACATTTCCAGTCCTAGGTATATTCCCAAAAAGTGAGTGGTTATATCTACCAAAAGACACGCAAAACATCTTCATAACTATTTTATTCATAATAGTCACAAATTGTAAACAATCCATTCTCCATCAATAGGAGAATGGATAAATAAAATTGTGGTAGACTTTTTCAATGAAATGTTAACAGCAATAAAAACTTTTGATATTAGCAACAACATGAATGACTCTCACAGACATTATGTAGAAAATAGAGAACTAGTGTAAAGAGGTAGAAATAGAGCTAAACAAAGGTTAGACGTGATAGAAGATAGAGTGTGTACTGTGATTCTGCTTATTAAATTCAGGCCCACTCTATAATTATATAAGTTAGAATGGTGGTTATCTCCGGTGTTTGGTTATTAGTTGGGAATAGACATGTGAGAACTTTCTTGGGTATGGGGAATGTTTTATATTTTAATCTGGATGATGGTTACATGAGATAGTATTTATGCAGAAATTCATTGACTTCACTGACTGAATTTAAGATTAATGTACTATACTCTCTGTTTATTATACCCTAATAAAAATTTTATTTTAATAAAAGAAATAGAGCATTAAAAAAGATATCTTCTGAATTCTGAATAGGTGTATCTTTTTTTTTTTAAAGCAGTGGAATTGATTTCCAAGCAAGTTATGTGTTTGCATTCACAGTCATCTACTAATGAAAATATTAAAAAATATATTTAAAGGTAGTAAATTAGTGTAGCTAAGTGATTCCTTAAAATAATAAGTACAGTTGCCATTGGCTTTAAGGATAATAGACTCACAGCTCAAACAAATTTGATTAAGTCAAAACATTTCCATTGTTTTGAAGTGAGATGTCAAACTCTCAAGAAAACAAGCTCTCATTAGCTATTTTGGAAATCAGAGAAAACCCTTTAGAGGTGGGCTTTGTCTTTTTACTCTTCAAACCTTCCCTTTCAATCTGTAACTTTTGTTCTTCAACTATATTCCTAAATACCTGTGCTGTAATCTCTTATTTCCTAAAATTCTCCATTGTTTCTTATTCAGGACAGATCTTAAATCTATTTTTTAATCTCTTATGTTTATTTCTATAATATTTCTCCATGCCTCTGTTCTCAGGGGCATAGGGTTCTATAGCTTTCAGACTTTTTGTAAGCAGTAGAGCCCATTTTTCACATAAGTCCTTATGGAAATCAAACCAAGATAAACTTTGACTGAAATCGTGACTACTCAGATATGTTCAGCTCTTCCTCAGTTCCCCTTTTCAGCTTACTCTTTCCTCTTTATCCCACAACTTGAGGTAAAATAATCAAACATCACTTACCTCTTCACTTTACAGAGGAGGCTAAAGTACAGAAAGGGCTTCACAGTTAGGAAGGGTCAGCTACTTCAGGCTACCAAACTTAGCAGTCAGTCAGTCAGTTCAGTCTCAGTCATGTCCAACTCTTTGCGACTCCATGGACTGCAGCATGCCAGGCTTCGCTGTCCATCACCAACTCCCAGAGCTTGCTCAAACGATGTTCATCAAGTTGGTTATGCCATCCAACCATCTCATCCTCTGTCGTCCCCTTCTCCTTCTACCTTCAATCTTGCCTAGCATCAGGGTCTTTTCCAATGAGTCAGTTCTTCTCATCAGGTGGCCAAAGTATTGGAGTTTCAGCTTAAGCATCAGTCCTTCCAATGGATGTTCAGAACTGATTTCCTTTAGGATGGACTGGTTGGATCTCCTTGCAGTCCAAGGCTCTTAAGAGTCTTCTCCAACACTCGGCTTTCTTTATAGTCCAACTCGCACATCCATACATGGAAAAACCATAGCTTTGACTCTATGGACCTTCGTCAGCAAGGTAACATCTCTGCTTTTTAATATGCTGTCTAGGTTGGTCATAGCTTTTCTTCCAAGGAGCAAGAGTCTTTTAATTTCATGGTTGCAGTCACCACATGCAGTGATTTTGGAGCCCAAGAAAGTAAAGTCTCTCACTATTTCCACTGTTTCCCAATGCATTTACCATGAAGTGATGGGACCAGATGCCATGATCTTCGTTTTCTGAATGTTGAGTTTTAAGCCAGCCTTTTCACTTTCTTCTTTCACCTTCATCAAGAGACTTTTTAGTTCTTAGTTTTCTCCCATAAGGGTGGTATCATCTGCGTATCTGAGGTTATTGATATTTCTCCAGGCGATCTTCACTGCAGCTTGTGCTTCGTCCAACCTGGCATTTTGCATGATGTACTCTGCAAATAAGTTAAATAAGCAGGGGATAATATATAGCTTTGATGTATTTATTTCCCAATATGGAACCAGTCTATTGTTCCATGTCTGGTTCTAACTGTTGTTTCTTGACCTGCATACAGATTTCTCAGGAGGCAGATACAGTAGTCAGATATTCCCATCTCTTGAAGTATTTTCCACAGTTTGTTGTGATCCACACAGTCAAAGGCTTTGGCATAGTCATAAAGCAGAAGTAGATGTTTTTCTGGAGTGCTCTTGCTTTTTTGATGATCCAGTGGATGTTGGCAATTTGATCTCTGGTTCCTCTGCCTTTTCTAAGTCCAGCTTGAACATCTGGAAGTTCATGGTTCATGTACTGTTGAAGCCTGGCTTGGAGAATTTTGAGCATTACTTTGATAGCATACGGAATGAGTGCAATTGTGAGGTAGTATGAACATTTTTGCCTTTGTTTGGGATTAGAATAGAAACTAACCTTTTTCAGTCCTATGGCCGCTGCCGAGTTTTCCAAATTTGCTGGCATATTGAATGCAGCACTTTCACAGCATCATCTTTTAGGAGTTCAAATAGCTCAACTGGAATTCCATCACCCCCACTAGCTTTGTTCATAGTGATACTTCTTTAGGCCCACTTGACTTATCATTCCAGGATGTGTGGCTCTAGGTAAATGATCACACCATCATGGTTATCTGGGTCATTAAGATCTTTTTTGTATCGTTTTTCTGTGTATTCTTTCCACCTTTCCTTAATATCTTCTGCTTCTTTTGGGTCCATACCATTTCTGTCCTTTATTGTGCCCATCTTTGCATGAAATTTTCCCTTGGTATCTCTAATTTTCTTGAAGATATCTCTAGTCTTTCCTATTGTATTGTTTTCCTCTGTTTCTTTGGATTGATCACTGAGGAAGGCTTTCTTATCACTCCCTGCTATTCTTTGGAACTCTGCATTCAAATGAGTATATCTTTCCTTTTTTCCTTTGCCTTTAGTTTCTCTTCTTTTTCTCAGCTATTTGTAAAGCCTCCTCAGACAAGCATTTTGCCTTTTTGCATTTTTCTTGGGGTTGATCTTGATCGCTGCCTCCTGTACAATGTCATGAACCTCCGTCCATAGTTCTTCAGGCATTCTGTCTATCAGACCTAATCCCTTGAATCTATTTGTCACTTCTACTGTAATCATAAGGGATTTGATTTAGGTCATACCTGAATAGTCTAGTTGTTTTCCCTACTTTCTTCAGTTAAATCTGAATTTGCCAATAAGGAGTTCATTATCTGAGCCACAGTCAGCTCCAGGTCTTGTTTTTGCTGACTGTATGGAGCCTCTCCATCTTTGGCTGCAAAGAATATAATCAATCTGATTTCAGTATTGACCATCTGGTAATGTCCATGTGTAGAGTCATCTCTTGTATTGATGGAAGAGGATGTTTGCTATGACCAGTGCGTTCTCTTGGCAAAACTCTGTTAGCTTTTTCCCTGCTTCATTTTGTACTCCAAAGCCTAACTTGCCTGTTACTTCAGGTATCTCTTGACTTCCTACTTTTGCATTCCAGTCCCCTATAATGAAAAAGACATCTTTTTTGGGTGTTACTTCTGGAAGGTCTTGTAGTTCTTCATAAAACCATTCAATGTCAGCTTCTTCAGCGTTACTGGTTGGGGCATAGACTTGGATTACTGTGATAATGGTTTGCCTTGGAAACAAACACAGATCATTCTGTCATTTTTGAGATTGCACCCAAGCACTACATTTCAGACTCTTTTGTTGTTGACTATGAGCACTACTCCATTTCTTCTAAGAGATTCTTGCCCATAGTAGTAGGTACAATGGTCATCTGAATTGCATTCGTCCATTCCAGTCCATTTTAGTTCACTGATTCCTAAAATGCCTTCTGCTTGACAACTTCTAATTTACCCTGATTCATGAAACTAACATTCCAGGTTCTTATGCAATATTGCTCTTTACAGCATCGGACTTGAGTTCCATTACCGGTCACATCCATAACTGGGTGCTGTTTTTGCTTTGGCTCCATCTTTTCTTTCTTTCTGGAGCTATTTCTCCACTCTTCTCCAGCATTATATTGGGCACCAACTGACCTGGGGAGTTCATCTTTTAGCGTCCTATCTTTTTGCCTTTTCATACTGTTCATAGTGTTCTCAATGCAAAAATACTGAAATGGTTTGCCATTCCCTTCTCCAGTGGACCATGTCAGAACTTGTCCATCTTGAGTGGCCCTACAGGACATAAACTTAGTAGTTCTAAGTAGTAAAATTAAAATGTGAAAAGTAAGATTGAAAAAAATCTTTGCATCGTTTGAATAATGAGTATAGTGATTCCCCAAATATACTTTTCACATCATTGTCATAGACAAGTAGCCATAATTCAAAATTCCTTGTTAAAAGGAAACATTAATGACATCTTTAAAACAGTAGTAGTATTTTTGACAAGGGTGTGAAGACATCAATGGGAGCATAACAGTCTTTCCAACAGATAATGCTGGGACATCTGGATATCCCCATGCAGAAGAATGAAGTGGGATCCCTACCTCACATCTGACTCTTAAACATAAGAGTATATTTTCATGACCTTTGATTAGGCAGTGATTTCTTAGATATGACAGCAAAAGCATAAGTGAAGAAAGATAAATTGAGCTACATCAAAATTATAAAACCTTATTTGATCAAAGGAAGCCATCAAGAAAGTGAAAAGACAACCTATAGAATGGGTGAAAATATTTACAAGTCATATATTGATAAGTAACTAGTATTCAATCTATATAAAGAACTCTCACACCTCAACAATAAAAAGACAAATAATGGAATTTTTTAAAAGGGCAAAGAATTTGGACAAATAAATGGCTGATAAGCAGATAAAAAGTTGCTCAAGATCATTAGTCATTAGAGAAATGTAAAGCAAAATCACAGTATTATTTCTCACACGCTAGAATGGCTATGGGCTTCCCTTGTAGCTCAGTCAGTAGAGTCTCCCTACAATGCAGGAGACCTGGGTTCGATCCCTGGGTTTGGAAGATCCCCTGGAGGAGAAAATGGCAGCCCACTCCAGTATTCTTGCCTGGAGAATCCTATGGACATAGAAGCCTGGCAGGCTACAGTCCACAGGGTTGCATGAATCTGACACAACATAGCGACTAAACCACCACCAGAATGGCTATAGTCATAAAAACTGAAACTCACAAATGTTGTTGAAGACCTGAAGAATTTGGAAACTTTGTATATTGCTGGCAAGTATGTGAAATGGTGCAGCCACTTTAGAGAACATTTTAGCAGTTTTCAAAGGTAAATATGTAACTATGATATGACCCAGAAAGTCCACTCCTACTACTCTCAGAAATGGAATAGATGACAAAGATGGCTTTGATAGGAAGAAGGGACATTAGGAAGGATATGTTTTAATAAATAATGACTATTTTGAAATGCAACACATTTAAATTGCTTTTTATAAAGCATAATGAAGTTAAAAATTCTCTAGTCATGTCCCTTTTGCTTGCCAATTTAATAAGTGAGATAATGTACATTTGTATATGTACATTTTAAAATAGAATTTACATGTGAGTTTCTGTTTTTAAAACTAGAAATTAGTAGTTGCAAATTAATTAGCTTTTTCAGTTCTTCCCTCCCTCCCTTTCTCCTTCCTTCTCTTCTTCCTTCTTGCTAGGTTTTTTTGTTTGTTTGTTTGTTTGTTTCCTTTCATTTTTTAAGTTTAGTTGCTTTAGTTATTTACATTTTTAGCAATTTCCCTTTAATTTTTTAAAGATAATTACGTGATCTGTACTATTTTGGAGAGCCTACTGAATAGGAATAGGAGTATTATAAGGAGACATGAAATAGAACATATATTTATTTTAAATTTGAAAATCCCCAAGTCTTTCTATTGCAGTTCCTTTAACAACTCATTATAGTTTTAATAGTTCTCTGCTTAGTATATTTTCTCAAGAGCTATTTGGATTTAAAAAAAAGTAAGATGTTTTAATCCAGAGGAATGAATCTTTAAAAGAAGAATGTTAAACACTATTTTATGACATTACAGAAGACATATCTTATTTGAGGTGACAACATGTATTTTTGAGGTTGGGAATTTTATATCGTGTAGGTTTTTGCTTGGTTGGTTTATGAGAGAGAATGGCTTCAGTCCTTAACCAGCTTTAAAAAATGAGTACATGTGTAGTTGTTTGTGGTTTTCAAAGAGCTTTTCTCATACATTACTTCACTTATATTCACAAATACTCTTTGTGAAGTAGATTTGTTCTTTTTAAAAACTAAAGTGTAAACATGTAAAGTATATGAAATAGAATTGTATGTATATGTAATGAGTACTTATAAAGTGAATTCCGTGTAACCAACATCCAGATTAAAAAACAAAAACAAAAACAAGCACTGACATCATCTCAGGAGCCACTTGTGTCCCTTCCCAATCATACCTCACTCTTTCCCTTTAAGGTAACCACCATTCTGTATTTAATGTTAGTCATTTCCTTTGCTTTATAGTTTTACTAACTATGAATGCAGCTCTGAGAAATATAGTTTGATATTGTATGTTTTTATGAATTATATAAATCATGCAGAGTCTATTTTATGTGTTGCAGTTTTTGCTCAACATATATCATCATGAAATCCTTTAGTTCATTCATTTGCTTTTTATTGTGCATCAGAGTTTATCCTCTCTATTGTCGGTGAGCATTTGGACTGTTTCCAGTTGCTGCTTATTATGAACAATGGGGCTATAAATTTTTTGTGCATATATCTTCTCGGTGTATATGTGCACAAGTTTCTTGGGTTTGTTTTTGCTGGAGTGAAATTGTTGGGTCAGAGGGTATGCCTATTTTTATCTTTACTAGAAAACCCTAACCTTTTAAAAGTGATTGTTTTTACTCCCATGAATAGTCTATGAGTGTACCCATTCCTCAATATCCTTGCCAACAGTTGGTGTTGTCAGACTTTAAATTCTTGCTTGTCTCCTAGGTTTGTAGTTTTAACTTGCATTCCTCATTACAAATGATATTAAGTATCTTTTTGTAACTTATTGATCATGTAGACTTCTTCTCTTGGGAAGTGCCTGTTCAAGTCTTTTGCCCATTTTCTTTGGGGTTGTCTGTCGTTTTTGTTTTCTAAAAAATGATTTGTAGTTATATATATATATCATGTATATGAATTCTTTGCTATTTACATATTGCAAATATCTTTTTCCACTCCTGGCTTGTTTTTCACTCTCTTTATGAAGTTGTTTGATAAACATTCTTAATTTTAGTATAGTTGAATATTTATTGATTTTTTTCCTTTTTTGATTAATATTTATCCTGTGTTGTTTAAGACATTTTTTCATGTCTGAGGTTATGAAGCCAATTTCCAATTTCCAATTCCCATACATGTCTGGGAATTAATTGTCCTATTTTTGGTTGGCTAATAGGTTAAAAAAGAAACCTTTGTACTGATTGTTTTACTGATTATTTGCACAGTTACTATTTTACTGATTCATTTTTCTCTCTGTTGGTGAATCTTTTGACTGAAATGATTAGTCTTAAGCATATATTGGCCTTTTATACAGTTCATGAGGTTCTCACAGCAAGTATATTGGGATGGTTTGCCATTCCCTCCTCCAGTCGATCACGTTTTGTTAGAATACTCTGCTGTGACCCGTCTGTCTTGGGTGACCCTGCATGGCATGGCTCATAGCTTCATTGAGTTATGTAGGCCCCTTCGCCATGACAAGACAGTGATCCATGAAGGGGATTCTCAGATATGCGGATCTTCACATCCTCACAACTTGATGAGGATGGAAGAGGAGAGTGAAAGAGCCGACTTAAGACTAAATATTAAAAAAAACTAAGATCATGGCATCTGGCCTTATTACTGCATGGCGAATAAGAGGGGAAAAGGTGAAAGTAGTGACAGATTTCCTTTTTTGGGGCTCCAAAATCACTATGGATGGTGACTACAGCCATGAAATCAGAAAACGATTGCTTCTTGCAGGAAAGTAATGACAAACCTAGACACTATGTTGAAAAGCAGAGACATCACTCTGCTGACAAAGGTCCACATAGTCAAGGCTATGGTCTTCCCAGTGGTCACATACGATTTGTGAGAGCTGGACCGTAAAGAAGGCAGAATGCCAGAGAATTGATGCCTTTGAACTGTGTGCTGGAGAAGACTCCTGAAAGTCCCTTGGACAGCAAGGAGATCAAACCAGTCAATCTTAAGGGAAATCAACCCTGAATATTCACAGAAAGGACTGATGCTGAAGCTGAAGCTCCAGTATTTTAGTCATCTGATGCACACAGACAACTCATTAGAAAAGTCCCTGATGCTGGGAAAGATCAAGGGCAGAAGGAGAGAAGGGCGTCAGAGGATAAGATGGCTGGCAGCATCATCGATGCAATGAACATTAACTTGGGCAAACTCCGGGAGATGGTGAGGGACAGGGAGGCCTGGTGTGCTACAGTCCATGGGATCACAAAGAGACATGACTGAGTGACTGAAACAACAAACAGATATTTGGTATCATGTAAAAATGAAGAAGGAAATGGCAACGCACTCCAATATTCTTGCCGGGGAAATCCTGTGGACAGAGGAGCCTGGCGGGCTACAGTCCATTGTGTTGCAAAGAGTCTGACACAACTGAGCAATTAATAGTTTCACTTTCAAAAATATCTTAAGGGAGAGGTCTATATTGTCATTTCTAACTCAACTATGTTATAAAAAGTCTTGAAACATAAATGTTTGGTGTGACTTTTAAATAAGGAAAGAGTGTTTTAGTTGCTTCTTAGTAGTAAGTTTAGCCATTTCCACTTGGACTATTAATTCTCTGAAATACCAGAGACCTTCTTCAGTGTGTGACTTACAGGCTTCAGGGGAGAACTGAGCCATATGCATTGTTTGACATTAAAGTGTAATTTATTTTTATTTTCTAAATGGAGATTGGCATGTTTAGAAGAATAAGGTGGCATTCTTAGCTCTTAATAAAAATAAATCTCTGTTGGTAGTGAGGGTTGCTGCACGGATAGGTCCCAACCTTGTCACTTCTGGGGAACAGCAGTGAAACTGTTTGTTCCTGACAGCAGACAGCCCCACTGCAGAGCCCTGGTTTCATGTTACATTAAGTATTAGTGCTGTTCTTTCAGGAGCTATTATGCTGTGACATCAAAGATTTTCTGACAGGGCAGTGGTAGGTTAGCACTGAAGTTGTCTGCTGAAATTTTAAAGAATGAAATTAAATATATATGATCAGACTTTAATATAGGAGATAGAGACAGAATTAGAATGGTTTAAAGAAAGTTGAAGAAATGATGAATCTATATGCTGGCCTCTTTGTCTCTACTTGTTTAAGCCAAATTGTATTAGCTTTTATTCCTATAGAAAGTACAAATGGCCATTTTGTTAATGCTAGGATAGTTGATCATTTTCAGAAAGACTTTATAAATAAGGAAATGTAAGCTTTTTTGAAATAAAAATGGTTAGGTTGACTTGTGAAATATTTGATATAAGTGGACATGTGGACAGTAATTGCAGTGGCCTGATTTGCTTCTTGCTGATTTACTAATTAAAATAATCAAACTACATATTGTATTAAAGTTACAGGACTACAATTACATGGTAAGTAAAGATATAAAAGCCTTGTAACTAAAAAGGCTTACGATTTCATAGCAGTTGTATAAATAGAGGTAACTTAAAAATTAATCTGATTACAATGTTGTCATTTTAAAAGCCTAACTTTTGTTAAATGTTGGCAAGTATTATTAGTAATTTTTGTCTGTGTAGGCTTTCTATTTAAGAGAAGCATTGCTATAACTATAACATTACTATGATATTTTCATGAAATAATCTTGGTAATATGAAATGTCAATTTGATAAGCACAATTCAGTGTCTAGACATTTTAGACAATATAACAGTTTTTTTTAAAGTTATGCAAATAAATCATATGTTAAAGTGAATATGTTTGCAGTATTGTAGTTTTATTTTTGTTAAAGTAATAGTTAATAGAACATTTTTTTCAATTATATTCAGATTCAATCTGCTATACATAAAATAGGTAAGCAGCAAGTATTTACTGTGTAACACAGGAAACTATTTTCATTATGTTGTAATAACCTATAATGGAAAATAAACTTAAAAAAATAACTAAATCACTTTGCTGTACTTCTGAAACTAGCACAGAACTGTAAACCAACTCTATACTTCAATAAAAACACCATGATATACTTGTTTTAAATAATATAATACTAATAGTGTCAGTTGAGAAGTAATTGGAACAAAAAAGAAATTTCTTCACAGGTACTTGTGTATTTGATCGTGTTTCAAGATAATTTCCATTCGGTTGAAAGTATTCTGTCATGAAGAAAATTATTTAAAAAAACTGAATTTAAAGATCTTTGCCCTGACATGTATCTCACAATTTAATTTATACGGATTGAATTGCACCAGGGAATATTGCTTCATCCTTTAAAGGTCATTAAAAATGATTACTCTAAAATAAAATGGCCAAGGAGTTGTATTGTATTTTTCATACCATTTGTTGAAGTTGAGATACTTGAATCCGTAGATCTAAAATGAATTTGCTTATATAAAAATGTTTTCACCTTTTAAAAGTTCTTGTATTGCTATTATTTTTAGTTTAAGAAAATGCAGCATTAATAAATCAAAAGAAGCAACAGACCAAGTATAAATCTTATATTTCAGAAATATTTGAGTAGACTAAATATTTTTCTTTTAAAAATATTATAATTTTAAATTACAATATTTGGTAGGAAAAATGGGAGAATGTTGGGATAGATACTTACTTATTTAAAAGCAGTAATCCTATGTAAATATTTATATTATCAATGTTGTTTCAGTCCTTTAAGTTCTTCCAGCTATAGGCATCCTAATTCAAAATGCTTTCAATTGCCATTCTACAAATAGAGTAGAGTTTAGCAATGTTGCCCTTAGTTGGCTAAAAGCAGCATAGGTGCCTCTGAAATTTTTCTAGTATACTTACTAACTGAAGAACCAACAGACTTTAAAATCTTTTTCATCTGGTAATGAAGGAAAGTATGAGTACTGTAATTAATTTGAAGTGTTTTGAAAAGCTTTTAAAGTCTGGTTTGTCACACTGTCTCTGGAACAATTGATCAGCACTAGTGTACCCAAGGTGGGCTGCCGTCTATGGGGCTGCACAGGGTCGGACACGGCTGAAGCCACGCAGCAGCAGCAGCAGTGTACCCCAGAAAGCTGATTATGGGTACAGTCAGCTCTTCACAAGAGGCTGCTGGATAAATGTTAAAAAATGGGCTGCTTATGTTTGAAAATTTTGTGCATTTAAATTAAAGGCTACTGGGAAATATATTTTCGAGAATTTGTTGGACAATATGTTATGGGAGGTGTAGATGCTTTTAAAATTAAAAGTAATCTTCCATTTAAAAAAACCTAAGTAATCAGAAATCTCTACTAAATTCATCTGTATTGTTTGAGTTTAAATATGTGTTACATACTTCTTCAATCAACAAATAATTTATTAGATGCTGACTCTGTGCCAGGTCTTATGGGGATAGAAAATAATTAGTGTACATCTCTGAACTCATAGAACTTAATTGTTGTTAGGGCAATACAAGAGAATATATAATCAATTGCTCGAATGTGTGGTTAGACTGTATCTTCAAAGATGAGAAAGAATAAAATCAGCTACAAGAAATAGGGGTAGGCTTCAATAAGTAAACTTTCCAATTGAAGCTTAGAGGCCTTACAGGACTTAGATTGGCATTGCAGAAGGGTGAACATTTTAGTGTGGGTGAATTTGCCTTTGTCTTTGCTGTGTTTACAGATTTATATTATTTGGGTACTTTTCTTTGAGCTTACATTAACTAAACTTATTAAAAGAAATACCTTTAGAATTTTTTCCCTAGTAAAAATTCAGAAGCTTAGTTTCCTGCATAGAGTATTTTTTTAATTAATGTAGTATCTTTGTTCCTTTTTTAATGAATAAGAGTAAAAATGACTTGTAAGGTACACCAGTAAACAGATCATGTAATTGAAGTGAATCCTCAAAATCTAGTTTTCAATTTTATTTAGTAAGTGAAAGATAAAAGAATATCTTTCAAAGGCTTTTAAAGTTAACAGAGAAGGGTTTTTTTTGTTTTTGTTTATTTTTTGTGTTTTATTTTATTTTTTTTAAAACTATCTTTGCCTTCCTGCTGCAAATGTAGCACATTTCATATATGGTATTAAGTTTGTTTTAATTATGCACATAAAAAGAATCTCATAATTATATTATGTAGTTCTTGGCTAATATTTACAGTTTTCTGGACTAAGGATTGTTAGTACTATTCAATACCTAATTTATGTTTTATAGCATTATAAATATATATCTGGTAAATGCCAAGATACCCACAAGTTCGCTCTTCATCTTAAAGTTAAAACTAAAAATTACTGAGGTGTGAATTAAGAGCTCAAAATTAGCTTCAGTTTTAGTTATTTTTATTTAATTAGCCATGATTTCTTTTTACCTAAAGCAAAAGAAAACATTGAAACCAAAGACTACTCTGAAAATCATTCAGTGTAAGAGAAACAAGATTGCTGTGCTCAGTCACCCAGTTGTGTTCGACTCTTTGCAACCCCATGGACTGAGCCCGCCAGACTCCTCTGTCTATGGAATTTTCCAGGCAAGAATATTGGAATGGGTTGCCATTTCCTATTCCAGGGGATCATCCTGACCCAGGGATCAAACCATATCTCTTGGGTCTCCTGCACTGGCAGGCAGATTCTTTACTGTTAATGCTACCTATTTCAAGGAAATAGTCTCATTTATATCAGATGGTCCAGTACTGTATCCAAGAAGCAAAATTTATCATATATATATATATATATATATATATATATATATATATCCCTGGAGAAGGGCAAGGCAACCCCCTGCAGTGTTCTTGCCTGGAGAATCCCATGGTTGGAGGAGCCTGGCAAGGGGTTGTAAAGAATTGGACACAACTGAAGCACATACATATATATTTTTTTTTCCTAATTTTTGGTGGGGACATCACTTAAAAAGATGATTTATTAGTTATTATCGTTTTGATAATTTTATGTTTAAAATAATTTTTCAACACATGACTAGATGAGGATTTAAAAATAACTTTTTTGTTTGGCATTTGAATTTCTTTGCCTTTTACATAGGTACCAGTGTATAAAGTGAATTCTGACTATTTTACTAAAATACTATTTTGTTTTGTTGAATTTTGAGGTATACTCTTTCAATAAAGTGCAAGATACATTTATTTAAAAATTGAAATGATTTTGATTAATTTTACTTTCAGATTTTTTGAGAATTTCGTAAGAGTCTTCAAAAACTACAGTCAGGTTGGCAAGTTAAAAAATGTCAGCAATCAAATATCTGGGTTCGAGGTTATTGGCCAAATAAACAAATCCCAACTCAAGATGCAGAATTCAATAATATTTTTCAACCAGTATAGATGCTAACATGCATATTATTAATTTGTTTCTTATTTCATTCACTTAAATTTATCAAGCATATATACTGTACCAGGCACAAAAGATATAAATAAAGGTGAAACATAAATGGTAATACTGCCCTGGATAAACTCACATTTGGGTGATGGGAGAGGGTAGACTGAAAATGAAAGAAAGTAGAGATAAAAAAATAAATTGGGAGAATGAAGGCAGGCAGTGTAAAAGGCATCAAACATGTTATCAGATTCTATAGTGTGATGACTGTTTTAATAGAATAATGGGCAGAGGGTTGTGGTAGCACCTAAGAGGAAATATTAATTTTAACTGAGTAAAGGATTCTCAGCTACTATTTTTATGGATACAATTTGAATGTTTTATTGTTCACCCCATTGTCTTAAGGTCAGCTCAAACTGTTCTTGCATTTGCATTTTAAAAATTATGGAGATAGAATTTGCAAAATTAATCCATTTTAAAGTGAACAGTTCAGTGACATTTAGTACATTTACAATGTTGTGCTATACCTATCTAGTTCCAAAACATTTTCACCACCCAGGATGAAATCCTATGCCTATTTAAGCACTTATTCTCTATTTCTCCCTCTCCTTAGCACCTGGTAGCCACTAGTCTTCTTTCTATCTCTAAAGATTTACCTTTTCTTGATATTTCATTTAAAAGGAGTCATACAGTATGTAATCTTCTGTGATTGGCTTTTTTTTTTTCACTTAGCATATGTTTTCTAGGCTCATTTATGTTGTAATATGCATAGTACTTTGTGCCTTTTTATGACTGAATAATATTCTGTTGTATACATACCACATTTTATTTACATTCATCCATTGATGAACATTTGGGTTGTGTCCACCTTTTGACTGTTTTGAATAGTGCTTCTATGAATATACGTGTACAGGTCTGAGTACCTGTTTTTAGTTCTTTTGGCTGCATACCTAGGAATGGAATTTCTGGGTCATATGGTAATTTCATATTTAAGTTTTTTGAGGAACTGCCATACTATTTTCCAAGATAGTCTCACTATTTTACATTCCCACCAACAATGTATGAAGCTTCCAATTTTTTTACATCCTTGTCAACAGTTGTTATTTTACATTAAAAATGACAGCTGTCCTAATGAGTGTGTCAGATACTATTTGGATGCCTATTTCTTAGATTCAGAAATAGTGATCTGAGGAAACCATAGGGAAGCAGTGGGTTTAGTCGAACTCCCAGTTAATGGAGATACAACAGGTTTCACTGAATCTATTTCTTCTTCGTAAGCAGGAATTACCCGAAACTTCCCAGAGATACAATTAGGCCAATCAAACCTCAGTACTTAGTATTGTTCACTCCCCACAATCTGTTATTGACAGAGTAGGATCCTAACTCCCCTAGTACAGATGAAGTTAAGTATTTTGGAGGACGGTGACAATGTTTTTGGATCCTCACAGGGATTACTTTCAGATGAGCCTCTTTTGAGGTAGTGTTACTCATACTTCAGAAGACTCTCGAAGAATTCTGATATAGCTCCTTAGGTAGCTATTAGTAAGCTAAAGAACTGGTGCCTTAAATCAAAGGTACTAAACTTCTTGATCTTCCCAGAAGTGGATGTCTCCAAAATAGAAATTTAAAACACAAGAAAATAGAAGCAAATATTCTGTTAGCCTTTAGAGGAATGACGTTATTATGTAGCTTTTAGAAAACTCTACACTTGTAAGAGAATGAGAGTGAAAAAGGCGAATAACATGTTATTATACTTATTAAAATAATTTTGGCCTTGTAGATCTCTCAAATGGTGTTAGGGACCCACATAGGTTCATGGCCATGCTTTGAGAACTGCTGCCCTAAATTACAGTCTATCCAGGGACCTCAAATATTAATGCTGACAATATAAATTTTAAAGTATTTTTAATTAAATATGTATTGTCCTAATCAGGCATTGATCTAAGTGCTGGGGATATACCAGTGTAGGAGATGGACAAAGTCCCTTTCCTCATGAGTTTTGAGTTCTGGTCAGTTGATATGGCAACTGACTGAAGTCATGAGTTTTCTATTTGCCTAAGCTAAATCCTGAGTGACTTCATTTTCACTTTCCACTTTCATGCATTGGAGAAGGAAATGGCAACCCACTCCAGTGTTCTTGCCTGGAGAATCCCATGGATGGAGTAGCCTGGTAGGCTGCAGTCCATAGGGTCGCATAGAGTCGGACATGACTGAAGCGACTTAGCAGCAGCAGCAGCAGCAAGCTAAATCCTTACATTCATATCTCAGGATTTGTCAGGGTGTGTGTGGGGCTGTTTATTTACAGCAGGTGAGGTAGTACAGCTGCACTTGTTGACAGAAGTTCAGACTAGTAGACAGACCATGGTGCCCCAAGTGAATGGACAGCAATACTCAGTTGCAGCCCAGACAACATGATTTTTTATTTCACTGTTTTTAAGACACGTGTGTCTTTTCCCTTCCTCACTTTCTTCCTCCCTCTCTGGCTCCATTTCCCTTCCTGTTTGTCTCCCTGTCTCCCTTATTCTCCTCTTTATTTTTTCTTCCTTCCTTTCCTTCCTCCTTCTCTTCTTCCTTCTTTCTTTCCACTTTCAGGTTGTGAGTAGACCATTTCCTCAGATCACCTCTCTTACCATCCTCTTGCCCTGGCAAAATTATAGCTTCATTCTTCCATATATATATATATATTCAAGAATATATATAATAAATATATAGAATAAAGAATATGTGTGTTATATATAGAATAAAGATACCTGTATAATAAATGTAGAATTTATAGAGAATACATACATATGTGTAATACCAAGCACCTGCTATGTTTCAGGCACAATGCTAGGTATTACCAGTAACACTGGCAGTTGCATTAGAAACCCTCTGGTCTTAGAGCAAGTTGGAATGTTTTATAGTGTAATGGCTTAAAGAGTCACTCTAAGGCATGCACTGTAGAGCTGCATAACCCTAACTATTCTGGTTTCCAGTTTTAATGGGTTTTAGCAGTTCCTTTGTGTGAATTCACCACAACACTCAAGAATGGATTGGCTTTGAAAATTTCCCTACCCTGTCTCCCACACTCAGCATTTAAATAATATAAGTGGACTTCCTTTGTGTTTTTTGAGCTCTTAAGGGTAGTCTTATATCAGGCATTAAAATATGCTAACTATAGCTGTAGTCTGAAACTTTTCTTGACAAAAAAAAAGGCAAAATAAATTAAACCCCAAATTCAAACGTTTGCTTTAATTAAAATAAGCTTTATAGGCATGTGTTTTAATGGTGCACTGGTAGCCTGGGAAAATTAGGAATTCAAAAATAAATATTGCCAGCACTCCTTAGACTTTTAAGTAATAGCAACAAATACGGTGAAAATTACAGTTTAGGAAAGATGAGAGTATAATAAGATTAGTAAGGGATGAAAAACACAGCAAGTAAACTGAGAGGTAGGGGTAAAGTGATTTTATTTATTTAAAAGTTAGAAAGCTTTTAAATAAATAAAAGTTTTGTGTTTTGATTTTGCTACTTTAAAGATCTGTATCTCACTTGCTACAATCACAAATTCCAGCTGTGAATAATGGTAACTATTGAATGGGTGTAAGTAGTGTATTGACTGCTCTTTTCAGTCTGTAACACACCTTCCTTGTTGGCACCAAAGAGCAATGAATGAAGCATTTTATTAAAAGTGAGGCTTGTGGTTCTAATCAAAGGTCACTGGTTGGCTCTCACTTTTCAGTTTCAGATTTGTCTGTTTGATCAGGGGGCAGCAACGAAATTATTATGACAAAGACTTTGTACTAGGCTGTATCTGTCTGTTGAAACTTGAAAGTCTTTGGAACCGTGATGCTGACAGCATGTGAACACTGCAGGAATGTGCAGGCTGTGTAAGGTCTTAACGAAACTTTTAAGTATCATCTTCCTTTTGTGTTGTTTGAAAGAATTTCAGATACTATTAAGGTACTAGTGAAAAGGTGTTTTATTGATTAAAGAAGATTTTTTTTCTAGCAAATATGCATTAAGACAGTCTTCCCATTACTTTTTCTGCTCAGTCCCTGCCTTTTACAGCAAGTTCATTAACATGTAGATATGCAGTGATTGAAGTCAGACTGCTTCTTACAGTGGAGTTGTCTTGATATAATGAGCTCCTCTTTAATGTTCGAAAAATTGTTGTTACTTTCTAAAAGGAGTTGTTTGTGAATTTCATTAAATTTAATCTCCTCTTCAAACAATTTCAGCATTGTTCAGTTTACTACCATTAAAATGCTTTCTGATGCTAAAAAATCACTTTTTACAGATGTATCACAAATGTAAGCACTCTGAGAGGGGCTTTGTTTTTTACTTTGAAAGAAAAGCTGCTATTTAGCTGAGAATTTTCATTTTTTAAATTGGAGCTCCATATGGAAAATCAGAAGTGGGTACACTTACTGTATTGCTAAACAGGCTAGTTTGCTCATGAGGGTTAGGTTTCACAACTAGTTCATTCAATCCCTGGACTGAAGCATTGGTCTAATCACAGTTGAAAAACAAGGGCCGTAACCTTGCCTTCTCAGTTTACTACAGTATAACCCCTTCATCTTTAGAATGCTGGAAGTCTTGAGAAAGAACAGATATAGTGAAGTTAGGTTTCTGCTTTGGACAGTTCTCAAAGTGGCATATCAGAAACCAGACTAAATTCTCAATTGCAAACCAGCAATTGTAGTTCATGGTGAATAGCTTCATTCTTTGTAAATTATCCTTTCTACTTGGACAAGCATAATTTCCCTCTAGTCTGTAGGACTATGATATGGAATGAGAGCAGTCCATGGCATTTCTTGAAGACTGACACAGAAAGAGGTAGAATGTCTTTCTAGAGAATATTTAAGAAGTGGAAGATTTAAAAATTCCCAGGCAGTGACAAGGAAGTTTTTTCAGGTGAATCCCAGGAGGGTTGGCTTGTGAAGGCAAGAGGTTGGAGAGTTGAGGATAGATTATTTGATTTCTTAACATTTTGGCCAGCCAGCAGCGTTTATAGAGCTATATAAGTCCTACTATGAACATTGCTCAGGAGGATGTTTTTCCAGGATGTTTTTTCTTTCTTTAGTTTTTAGAGGTCATTAGCATAATGCTGAAACTTCTAGTGAAGTCAGGAATATACTCAGAGATTCTTGATAGTTGGCATTGCATAGAAAAAATGTTTTAGACGATTGGCTAATTCTTGAGATTATGTTTTGACTTCTTAAGGACATAGCCAGCATCTAAACCTTAACAGGGGTCTTTAGTAGACTGAGATAATCACATCACCAAGTGAGACTTTATGTCATTATGATGTAGCTATATAATAAAAGGGCTTAATCAGATATCTTTATTATCCAAAAGATAATAAGACACTATCATCCGAAAAAGGCACAATTCTTGTTTTGTATAAGGCATGAAATACTTCCATAGCCTTGTGGGTGCTAATAATAATATTACTGATATTATCATTATTATCAGCAATAATATTACTGACATATATCACTGATATATAATGATATTATCATTATAATAATAATATCAATATTATCATTTATAATTATAAATGACAGTGCTAATATTATAATTTGAAATTATAAAGGTAGCATTTTCAGATGAGAAATAAGGACTATTTTCTAGTATATAAAGAGAAATTTGATAAAAGATGAAATTTTATGAAAACTATAATTATATTTCCAGTTGTCTTCAGTGTATTTAACAAGACTAACTGGAAACACTACATCCTGAGGATTCTGAAGCTTGGAAGATATTTAATTGACATTGTAAAAGGAAAGTTATGTGTGGAAATCATGTTAGTGGTATATAAGAATAGTGAAAAGTTGGAGAATAAAGTCAGAAATTCCTGGTCTTAGAAGCACTCATAGCTGAAGCCTATGAATTTGTTTATCTATAGAATAAAATTTGTAAGCATTCTGTATTTTATGAATTAACTTCCTGTGCTTTTTATTGTATGCAAAAGGCAATGAAACAAAGTGCAAGAACAATAATGTTTAAATATTAGCAGCAATTTGAATGACAGTAAGTTTATGATTAGGATGAAATGTTATTTGCTGAAAGCAAAGCCATATTACAGGGCTTGATAGTGGATACTTTAATCTGAAATGTTAAATATATTAATCAACAGAAAATGTTAGAGATGCTTGTCCTAGATTACTAATGAATGTTTTTATGGTCCTTTTTGCAGTGATTCTGTGGTTGTATTTGAGCCAAACCTTTAAAGAGGATAGCATAGTTACTCTTTGTTTTTAATATTTGAACCAAGAGATGTAGTTGAAGTACTTTTTTATGGGAGGCAATTTGAAAAATATTATGTACTCTGAGAAAAAATGAGTTACAGTGGCATTGAAGGTAGTTTTTTGAATATCTAGCTACTTGGTATATTTTTCAGCTGTAGTTCCATTTATTTCAGTCAGGTTTAACCAATGGCTGGAGAGTGTTGTTGATTTGAGTATGGGCAATTTCAGTGCTTTTGACTTTTTTTTCTCATTTTTATACTATGACTATGATGAATCTCTGATAATTATGACTGAATAATATCCTCAGCCATTTTGGCTATTTGAAACTATTACTAAATAATCTGTTTCCAGTGAAAATTATATATTCATTTAACGAGCTTTTGTTAGATGCTTGAGGTATAAGATACTGTAGAATATAATTAAGAGCGATGATATTCCTTTGTGTATATTCTCATTTTGAAGCAAGCATAATAAAATTTGATTCATTTTTATTTTACATAAAAGTATAAATGTAAAAAACATGGAAGTACTATGTCAGTTTTTTCTGATTAAGATATCATGATCAGAATCTTGAGAAGGAGACATGTATATTAAAAAGCCCATCTGGATATAGAATTAGTGAAACACATTATTGAATTATTGGTAAATATAAATTTATTTGTAATTTTACTTAGCTAGCCAGGAGCACATGGTGGAAGGCACTTTGTTTATTAATATGTTAATTAATATGTTAATTAATACGTTAATTAATCCACTTTTAAAAGTGATTTAACTTTCAGATATGAGAAATTCTTCTGGCAAAATTTTTTATGTTTTAGACTCTATATGTAATAATAATGACATTATATTTTATTTAAGACAAACATCTAACTGCTTAAATTATCCATCCTACCTGAGCAAAAATAATTTAGGAAAAGAAATAATTATAGTTATCTTGGTTGATGATCAGCTAATTAGTAGCAATTTAAATTCAATAAATGCACACACTGGAAGATTTAATGAGTTTTCATAGCATTGTCATTTTTTAATGTGTAAGTTAAAAATTATTTTCTTTTGAAGATTGTTGAAGTTTTAAAATGTTATTGGTAACATGGATTCTGTTTGTTTATTTATATATTTATTTTTAGTTGTGGAATTTTGCAAATTATCCTGCTAGCTAGTATGTGGTTAAGATTGAGATGTTTTCCATTTTTAGATATTTCCATGTGAAACATTCAGAGAAGTAATCCTGCACATCTTTTAAGCAGTCGGTGACCTTATCTTTTGCCAAAATCAAATGACATTCAATACTGATACTATGGAGAGAGGAATCAAAATAGACACCTAATTATAATTACTTTCTCCCCATCATTATATCACTACGTGCAGAACAACTGATTTTTTAAGAGATCACACAACTGCTGAATTTGGCAGGTACAAAAGGTTTTTTTCTTTGCTTTTCTCACCCTCCCCCTTCCTGCATTCATCACATGTAGGTTTATTGGAACAGTTCAGACTGACCTCTTTCTTGAAAGATTTAGTTTGAATTTTAATAGTTTATAGGAAGTAGAAGTGCAAAGGAAAGTTAATATGTTTATGACTGCTTCATATTTTCAGAAATCCTTAACATTTATGGTACAGTGCAGTTGTTAAAAGAATAAGGATAGTTTTGGTTAATCCTGTGAAAATGACCTTAAAGCCTTAGACCATATACTATATGCAGTTAGCTTCCAGAGTTACTGGTTTTGGAACAAAATCCAACTGTGAGTAATATAAAGGCAGGGACTACAACTTCTTAACTTTTCTAACCTAGTACATAGCACTGTTGTTGCTATGTATGTGGTTGTTATTTGGTTGCTAAGTCATGTCTGACTCTTTGAGACCCCATGGATTGCAGCATGCCAGGCTCCTCTCTCCTCCATTATCTCCCACAGTCTTCTCAAATTTATGTTCACTGAGTCAGTGATGCTATCTAACTATCTTATCCTCGGCTGCCCCCTTCTCCTTTTGCCTTCAGTCTTTCCCAGAATCAGGGTCTTTTCCAATGAGTCAGCTCTTCACATCAGGTGACCAAAGTACTGGAGCTTCAGCTTCAGCATTAGTTCTTCCAGTGAATATTCAGGGTTGATTTCCTTTAGGATTGACTGTTTTAATCTCCTTGCAGTCTAGAGGACTTTCACGTGTCTTCTCCAGCACCACAATTCAAAAGCATGAATTCTTCAGTTATCAGCCTTCTTTATGGTCTCTCACATCCATACATGACTACTGGAAAAACCATAGCTTTGACTACATGGACCTTTGTCAGCAAAATGATGTCCCTGCTTTTTAATACTGTACCTGGTAGATATTCAGTAGTTCCTGAAAGAGCAAAGGAAGATAGGATGTGAAGGAAGAAGGAAGGAGAAAAAAGCCCTAGATTGACTGGACAGAGTGATAAATCCCATGTTATCCTGGTGTGTGTGTGTGTGTGTTTGGTTGATGCATTGCTCTCCCAGACTGAAAACTAACAAGGGTATGACATTTACACTGAGCATTAACATGGTATAATTTTGAGAAACCTGTCATTGCAGGGGTTTAAGTACTTTTATTTGCTGTTAGTTCACAGTGGCTCAATTCTTTTTCTTCCTGTATTGGGACTAATATAAGTAGGGTTGCATATGGCATTTCACAGGAAACTTTGATGATGACTATCATTATACTTATTGTCTCTTATCTTAAACTGCAGAGACAAAACTACCCTGTGACCAATTCTGTTTTGAATGGGATGAGTACCACCTCACTTAGCCTTGTTTACCACACTGAGACAGTTCAAATACTCTGTAACATATGTATTGTATTTAAGAGTCAAACATATCTGCTCATTAGTCCATTGACAGAAAGTGGTTTGTTACTTATTCTTTAGATAAGATCCTTGATGAAATGGTGTTAGAATTTAGGACAAGTAAAGGACCTGAATAATAGAGTCCATCCTTCTGTTGTAAGTCAGCAATGAAACTTTACTATCTTGTCTTTATGAATTTGCCATTTTATTTACTGTTAATTTTATCCTGACTCTGTTCTGAGTTAGAGGCACCAGTCTACATCAGATCATCCTAGGATTAATGCCTCTTTAAAGATATGGTCTCCATTGGGAGATGTGGATTCTGTATTCTAACCATTTACACACTTACGTTTTAAAATGTCATCAAGTGTCTTCCTTTTATAGATAGGTTAGTTAATAAAAGGAAAGTTGTTAAGTTAAAGGAAATATTTTTGAAGATGATAAATTCCTAGGTTCAAAGTACAGGCTTTGAGTCCCAGGCAAATCAGGGTGGCTGGCCACCCTAGTAGGCTAACTGGCTTATATCTTCTGGTCTGAAGAGGCAGAGCATCAACATTCATTTGATTCCCTTCAGTGATCATAGGCAGGAGTGTCTCCCAAGGGCTGAAATCCTCAGGAAGAACTGGAGCTGTTGCTTGGAGTTTACCAGGACTCAGTGGTATCTCCCCACCACCTGTATCCCTTGTTTCTCCCACTGCATGCACTCTATTCCTCTAACTGGAGTCTCCACAAAATCAAGCCCTGAGCCTTTGGAGTGGGAGCACTGACTCTAAGACCCTAGACTAGCAGAGAACTAACCTTCAGTTCAGTTCAGTTCAGTCCATTCGCTCAGTCATGTCTGACTTTGCGACCCCATGAATCGCAGCACGCCAGGCCTCCCTGTCCATCACCATCTCCCGGAGTTCACTCAAACTCACGTCCATTGAGTCAGTGATGCCATCCAGCCACCTCATCCTCTGTCGTCCCCTTCTCCTCCTGCCCCCAATCCCTCCCAGCATCAGGGTCTTTTCCAATGAGTCAACTCTTCGCATGAGGTGGCCAAAGTACTGGAGTTTCAGCTTTAGCATCATTCCGTCCAAAGAACATCCAGGGCTGATCTCCTTTAGAATGGACTGGTTGGAT
This sequence comes from Bubalus kerabau, assembly GCF_029407905.1. Lineage (NCBI taxonomy): Eukaryota > Metazoa > Chordata > Mammalia > Artiodactyla > Bovidae > Bubalus > Bubalus kerabau. The sequence goes on from NC_073638.1 coordinate 35,869,196, forward strand.
CTCCTTGCAGTCCAAGGGACTCTCAAGAGTCTTCTACAACACCACAGTTCAAAAGCATCAATTCTTCGGCACTCAGCTTTCTTCACAGTCCAACTCTCACATCCATACCTGACCACTGGAAAAACCATAGCCTTGACTAGATGGACCTTTGTTGGCAAAGTAATGTCTCTGCTTTTGAATATGCTATCTAGGTTGGTCATAACTTTCCTTCCAAGGAGTAAGCGTCTTTTAATTTCATGGCTGCAGTCACCATCTGCAGTGATTTTGGAGCCCAAAAAGATAAAGTCTGGCACTGTTTCCACTATTTCCCCATCTATTTGCCATAAAGTGATGGGACCAGATGCCATGATCTTTCGTTTTCTGAATGTTGAGCTTTAAGCCAACTTTTTCACTCTCCTCTTTCACTTTCATCAAGAGGCTTTTGAGTTCCTCTTCACTTTCTGCCATAAGGGTGGTGACATCTGCATATCTGAAGTTATTAATATTTCTCCCAGCAATCTTGATTCCAGCTTGTGCTTCTTCCAGCCCAGCATTTCTCATGATGTACTCTGCATAGAAGTTAAATAAGCAGGGTGACAATATACAGCCTTGACGTAGTCCTTTTCCTATTTGGAACCAGTCTGTTGTTCCATGTCCAGTTCTAACTGTTGATTCCTAACCTGTATACAGGTTTCTCAAGAGGCAGGTCAGGTGGTCTGGTATTCCCATCTCTTTCAGAATTTTCCAGTTTATTGTGATCCATAGAGTCAAAGGCTTTGGCATAGTCAATAAAGCAGAAATAGATGTTTTTCTGGAACTCTCTTGCTTTTTCAATGATCCAGCGGATATTGGCAATTTGATAGGAAGTATCAAATAGTGAGAATTCACACAAAGGAAACCACTTGAATATAAGACCCGGCATCACCCAACCACCAGTAGTACCCTGTGCAGGATGCCTCATCTAAACAACAAACAAAACAAAAATACAAACCCAATCATAAGCAGACAGGATTACTACCCCACTCATCCTTGACCATCAGAGGAAAAACAAACAAACAAAAACTCAGCACCCATCTCATCCTATATGAAGTTTACACAAACTGCTGGACCAACTTTAGGAGGGCAGAAACCAAAAAGAAGAAAGAATTCAACCTTGAAGCCTGGGAAAAGGAGACCTCAAACACAATAAGTTAAAAAAAAAAAAAAGAATAATGAAAAGGCAGAGAAATACTACACAAATGAAGGAACAAATTAGAAACACAGAAATCCAAATATGAAAAGGAAATAGGCAAACTATCTGAAAAAGAATTCATAATAATAATAGTAAAGATGATCAAAAACCTTAAAAAACAAAATGGAGAAAATTCAAGAATAAATTAACAAAAACCCAGAAGAATTAAAGAATAAACAAACAGAGACAAACAACACAATTACTGAAATTAAAAATACCCTAGAAGGAATCAGTAACAGAATATCTGAAGCAGAAGAATTAATCAGTGAGCTGGAAGATAAAGTGGTGGAAATAACTTCTGAAGAGCAAAATAAAGTAAAAAGAATGAAAAGAACTGAGGGTAGTCTCAGAGATCTCTGCTGCTGCTGCTGCTAAATTGCTTCAGTCGTGTCCAACTCTGTGTGAACCCAGAGACGGCAGCACACCAGGCTCCCCCGTCCCTGGGATTCTCCAGGCAAGAACACTGGAGTGGGTTGCCATTTCCTTCTCCAATGCGTGAAAGTGAAGTCGCTCAGTCGTGTCCGACTCCTATTGACCCCATGGACTGCAGCCTATCAGGCTCCTCCATCCATGGGATTTGCCAGGCAAGAGTACTGGAGTGGGTTGCCATTGCCTTCTCCCAGAGATCTCTGGGACAATATCAAATGCACCAACATTCAAATTATAGGGGTCCCAGAAGAAGAAGAGAAAAAGAAAGGGTATGAGAAAATTTTTGAAGCGTTTATAGTTGAAAATTTTCTCATCATGGAAAAGGAAATAGTCATTCAGGTCTGAGAGGCACAAAGAGTCCCATACAGGATAAACCCAAGGAGAAATATGCCAAGACACATACTAATCAAACTAACAGAGACAAAACACAAAGAAGGAATATTAAAGGCAGCAAGGGAGAAACAGCAAGTAACATACAAGGGAAACCCCATATGCTTAACAGATGATCTTTCAGCAGAAGCTCTGCAGGCCAGAAGGGAATGGCAGGATATATTTAAAGTACTGAAAAGGAAAAAGCTACAACCAAGATTACTGTACCTGGGAAGGATCTCATTCAAAGTTGATGGAGAAATAAAAAGCTTTTCAGACAAGCAAAAGTTAAGAGAATTCACTCCCCAAAAACTAGCTTTACAACAAATGTTAAATGGACTTATATAGTTAAGAAATACAAGTGAAGAAAAAAGATCTACAAAATCAACCCCAAACAATTAAGAAAATGGCAATAGGAATATATATATCAATAATTACTTTATTTATTTTTTTTTAATTTTATTTTATTTTTAAACTTTACATAACTGTATTAGATTTGCCAAATATCAAAATGAATCCACCACAGGTAAATGGAGCAACTCCTACAGCTCAACTCCAGAAAAATAAATGACCCAATCAAAAAATGGGCCAAAGAACTAAATAGACATTTCACCAAAGAAGACATACAGATGGCTAACAAACACATGAAAAGATGCTCAACATCACTCATTATCAGAGAAATGCAAATCAAAACCACTATGAGGTACCATTTCACACCAGTCAGAATGGCTGCGATCCAAAAGTCTACAAGTAATAAATGCTGGAGAGGGTGTGGAGAAAAGGGAACCCTCTTACACTGTTGGTGGGAATGCAAACTAGTACAGCCACTATGGAGAACAGTGTGGAGATTCCTTAAAAAACTGGAAATAGAACTGCCTTATGACCCAGCAATCCCACTGCTGGGCATACACACCGAGGAAACCAGAATTGAAAGAGACACGTGTACTCCAATGTTCATCGCAGCACTGTTTATAATAGCCAGGACATGGAAGCAACCTAGATGTCCATCAGCAGATGAATGGATAAGAAAGCTGTGGTACATATACACAATGGAGTATTACTCAGCCATTAAAAAGAATACATTTGAATCAGTTCTAATGAGGTGGATGAAACTGGAGCCTATTATATAGAGTGAAGTAAGCCAGAAAGAAAAACACCAATACAGTATACTAACGCATATATATGGAGTTTAGAAAGATGGTAACAATAACCCTGTGTACGAGACAGCAAAAGAGACACCGATGTATAGAACAGTCTTATGGACTCTGTGGGAGAAGGAGAGGGTGGGAAGATTTGGGAGAATGGCATTGAAACATGTAAAATATCATGTATGAAACGAGTTGCCAGTCCAGGTTCAATGCACGATACTGGATGCTTGGGGCTGGTGCACTGGGACGACCCAGAGGGATGGTATGGGGAGGGAGGAGGGAGGAGGGAGGAGGGTTCAGGATGGGGAACACATATATACCTGAGGCGGATTCATTTTGATATTTGGCAAAACTAATACAATTTTGTAAAGTTTAAAAATAAAATAAAATTTTTAAAAATGTAAATGGATTAAATGCTCCAAGTGAAAGACACAGACTGGCTGAATGGATACAAAAACAAGACTCATATATATGCAGTCTACAAGAAACCCACTTCAGACCTCAAGACACATACAGACTGAAAGTGAGAGGATGGAAAAATATATTCCATGCAAATGGGAAGCAAAAGAAAGCTGGAGTAGCAATCTTCATATCAGACAAAATAGACCTTAAAGACAGTTACAAGAGATAAGGAAGGACATTACATAATGCTCAAGGGATCAATCCAAGAGGAAGACACAACAATTGTAAATATCTATGCACCCAACATAGGAGCGCCTCAATACATAAGATAAACACTAACAGACATAAAAGGAGAAATTGACAGTAACACAAAAATAGTAGGAGACTTTAACACCACACTTACACCAAGGGATAGATCATCAAAGCAGAAAATTAATAAGGAAACACAAGTCTTAAATGATAATTAGATAAGATGGATCTCATTGATATCTTAAGGACATTCCATCCAACTGCAGAAGAATACACCTTCTTAAGTGCACATGGACCATTCTCCAGGATAGACCACATCTTGGGTCACAAATCAAACCTCAGTAAATTTAAGAAAATTGAAATTGTATCAAGCATATTCTCCAACCACAATTCTATGAGATGAGATATCAGTTACAAGAAAAAAAAACTATAAGAAACACAAACATATGGAGATTAAACAACACATTTAAAAATAACCGACAGGTTACTGAAAAAATCAAAAGGGAAATCAAAAAATTTCTAGAAACAAATGACAATGAAAACATGACACCTCAAAACTTATGGGATGCAGCAAAAGCAGTTCTAAGAGGGAAATTTATAGCAATACAACCCTACCTCAAGAAATAAGAAAAACATCAAATAGACAACCTAACTTTACACCTAAAACAGGTGGAAAAAGAGGAACCAAAAACCCCCAAAATTAGTAGAAGGAAAGAAATCATGAAGATCCTGGCAGGAATAAATCAAAAAGAAATGAAGAAACAATAGTAAAGATTAATAAAACTGAAAGCTGGTTCTTTGATAAGATAAACAAAATTGACAAACCTTTAGCCAGACTCATCAAGAAAAAAGAGACAAGAATAAAATCAACAAAATTAGAAATGAAAAAGGAGAGGTTACAACAGACGATGTAGAAACACAAAAGATTATGAGACTTTTATGAACAACTATATGGCAATAAAATGGATAACCTGGAAGAAATAGATTCTTAGAAAAGTTCAATTTTCCAAGACTGAACCAAGAAGAAATAGAAATCATGAACAGCCCAATAACAAGCACTGAAATTGAAGCTGTGATCAAAAATCTCCCAAAAACAAAAGCCCAGGACTGGATGGTTTCACAGGAGAATTCTATCAAGGATTTAGAGAAGAGCTAATGCCTATCCTTCTAAAACTCTTTCAAAAATTGCAGAGGAAGGAACACTTCCAAACTCATTCTACGAGGCCACCATCACCTTGATACCAAAACCAGAAAAAGACAACACAAAAAAAGAAAACTACAGGCCAATATCACTGATGAACATAGATGTAAAAATCCTCAACAAAATTTTAACAAACAGAATTCAGCAACACATCAAAAAGCTCATACACCATGATCAAATTGGGTTTATTCCAGGAATGCAAGGATTCTTCAATATATGCAAATCAATGAATGTGATACACTATATTAACAAATGAAAGATAAAAGCCATATGATCATCTCAAAAGATGCAGAAAAAGCCTTTAACAAAATTCAGCATCCATTTATGATTAAAACTCTTCAAAAAAAGGTCATAGATGGAACCTACCTCAACATAGTAAAGGCCATATATGATAAGCCTACAGCAAACATTATTCTCAATGGTGAAAAACTGAAAGCATTCCTAATAAGATCAGTAAGAAGACAAGGGTGTCCCCTTTCACCACTATTATTCAACATAGTTCTGGAAGCCCTAACTACAGCAATCATAGAAGAAAAAGAAATAAAAGGAATCCAGATGGGAAAAGAAGTAAAGGTCTCACTGTTTGCAGATGACATGATACTGTACATAGAAAACCCTAAGGTTAGTATCAGAAAATTACTAAATCTAATCAGTGAATTTAGCAAAGTTGCAGGATACAAAATCAATACACAGAAATCACTTGCATTTCTATATACTAACAATGAAAAATCAGAAAGAGGAAATTAAGGAATCAATTCCATTCACCACTGCAACAAAAATAATTAAATATCTAGGAATAAATTTACCTAAGGAGACAATAGAACTATACATAGAAAATTATAAGACACTAATGAAAGAAATCAAAGATGACATAAACAGATGGAGAGATATTCCATGTTCCTGGGTAGGAAGAATCAATATTGTGAAGATGACTATACTACCAAACACAATCTACATATTCAGTGCAATCCCTACCAAATTACCAATGGCAGTTTTCACAGAACTAGAACAAAAAATTTAACAATTCATTTGGAAACACAAAAGACCCTGAATAGCCAAAGCAATCCTGAGAAAGAAGAATGGAGCTGGAGGAATCAACCTTCCTGACTTCAGATTATACTGCAAAGCTACAGTAATCAAGACAGTATGGTACTGGCATAAAAAGAAATATAGACCAATGGAACAAGATAGAAAGCCCAGAAATAAACCTGTGCACCTATGGGTATCTTATTTTTGAGAAAGGAGGCAAGAATATACAATGGGGCAAAGACAGCCTCTTCAATAAATGATGCTGGGAAAACTGAATAGCTACATGTAAAAGAAAGAAATTAGACCACTTCCTAACACCATACACAAAGATTAACTCAAAATGGATTAACGACCTAAATGTAAGAGCAGAAACTGTAAAACTCTTAGGGGAACACATAGGCAGAACACTCAATGACATAAATCAAAGTAAGATCCTCTATGACCCACCTCCTAGAGTAATGGAGATAAAAACAAACGTAAACAAGTGGGACCTGATTAAACTTAAAAGTTTTTGCACAGCAAAGGAAACTATAAGCAAGGTGAAAAGACAGCCCTCAGAATGGGTGAAAATAATAGCAAATGAAACTGACAGAGGATTAATTTCCAAACTATACAAGGAGCTCATACAACTCAGTGCCAGAAAAGCAAACAACCCAATCAGCTCAGTTCAGTCGCTCAGTCACCTCCGACTCTGAGACCCCATGAACCACAGCACGCCAGGCCTCCCTGTCCATCACCAACTCCCGGAGTCCACCCAAACCCATGTCCATGTGTCGGTGATGCCATCCACCATCTCATCCTCTGTCGTCCCCTTCTCCTCCTGCCCTCAATCTTTCCCAGCATCAGGGTCTTTTCCAATAAGTCAGCTCTTCACATCAGGTGGCCAGAGTATTGGAGTTTCAGCTTCAACATCAGTCCTTCCAATGAACACCCAGGACTGATCTCCTTTAGGATGGACTGGTTGGATCTCTTTGCAGTCCAAGGGACTCTCAAGAGTCTTCTCCAACACCACAGTTCAAAAGCATCATTTCTTCAGTGCTCAGTATTCTTTATAGTCCAACTCTTACATCCATATATGACCACTGGAAAAACCATAGCCTTGACTAGACGGACCTTTGTTGGTAAAGTAACATCTCTGCTTTTTAATATGCTGTCTGGGTTGGTCATAACTTTCCTTCCAAGGAGTAAGCATCTCTTAATTTCATGGCTGCAATCACCATGTGTGGTGATTTTGGAGCCCAGAAAAATAAAGTCAGCCACTGTTTCCACTGTTTCCCCATTTATTTGCCATGAAGTGATGGGACTGAATGCCATGATCTTCGTTTTCTGAATTTTGAGCTTTAAGCCAACTTTTTCACTCTCCTCTTTCACTTTCATCAAGAGGCTTTTTAGTTCCTCTTCACTTTCTGCCATAAGGGTGGTGTCATCTGCATATCTGAGGTTATTGATATTTCTCTTGGCAATCTTGATTCCAGCTTGTGCAGTAAGTGGGAAAAAAGACTTAAACAGACATTTCTCCAAAGAAAACATACAGATGGCTAACGAACACATGAAAAATTGCTCAACATCACTCATTATTAGAGAAATGCAAATCAAAGGTACAATGCGATATTACCTCACACCAGTCAGAATGGCTACCATCAAAAAGTCTACAAACAGTAAGTGCTGGAGAGGATGTGGAGTAAAGGGACTGCTCTTGCTCTGTTGGTGGGAATGTAAACTGATACAGCCTCTATCGAAGATGGTATAGAGATTCCTTAAAAAACTAGGAATAAAACCACCATATGACCGAGCAATCCCACTTCTAGGCATATACCCTGAGGAAACCAAAATTGAAAAAGACGCATGTATCCCATTGTTCATTGCAGCACTATTTACAATAGCTAGAACATGGAAACAACATAGATGCCCATCGACAGATGAATGGATAAAGAAGTAGTGGTACATATACACAATAGAATATTACTCGTCCATAAAAAGGAACACACTTGAGTCAATTCTGATGAGATGGATGAACCTAGAACATATTATAGAGTGAAGGGACTCAGAAGAGAAAGATAAATATAGTATTCTAACACATATGTACAGAATCTAGAAAAATGGTACTGAAGAATTTATTTATGGGGCTGCAATGGAAAAACAGATGTAGAGAATAGACTTATGGACATGGGGAGAGGGGAGGAGAGAGTGAGATGTATGGGGAGTAACATGGAAACTTACATTACCATATGTAAAATAGATAGCCAACGGGAATTTGCTGTATGGCTCAGGAAACTCAAACGGGCTCTGTATCAATCTAGAGGGGTGGGATGGGGTGGGAGATGGGAGAGAGGTTCATAAAGGAGGGGATATATGTATGCCTATGGCTGACCTCATGTCGAGGTTTGACAGAAAACAACAGAATTCTGTAAAGCAATTGTTCTTCAATGAAAAATCAATAAAAAATAAAGTACAGACTTTTAATCCTTTTGTTTACACTGCTGTTAAATAATTGTTATTTTTATTATGAAATATAACAATTATTGTGTAAAATGATCCCATTCATATAATTTAATTTCTCAAATAATTTCATATCAAATATTTTTATTTTCTTTTAAATAGTGAAAGTAAAGTCACTCAGTCATGTCCAACTCTTTGTGACCCCATGGACTATACATTCCTTGGAATTCTCTAGGCCAGAATACTGCAGTAGGTAGCCTTTCCCTTCTCCAAGGGATCTTCCCAAATCAGGGATCAAACTCAGGTCTCCCTCATTGCAGGCAGATTCTTTACCAGCTGAGTGACAAGGGAAGCCCAAGAATGCTGGAGTGGGTAGCCTATCCCTTCTCCAGCAGATCTTCCTGACCCAGGAATTGAACTGAGATCTCCAGCATTGCACGTGGATTCTTTACCAACAGAGCTCTAGGTATTATACAATGACATACTAATTTCCAGTTTTCTAATTGTGTCATAGTCCTATGATGTTTGGGCTTCCCTGGTGGCTCAGTGGTAAAGAATCTGCCTGCCAATGCAGGAGATTTGATCCCTGGGTCAGGAAGATCCCCTGGAGAAGAAAATGGTTACCCAACTCCAGTATTCTTGCCTGGGAAGTCCAATGGACAGAGGGGCCTGGTGGGCTACACTCCATGGAGTCACAAAGAGTTGGACATGGCTTAGCAACTAAACAACAAAACAACTTATGATTTCACAAAATCAGTTTTACTTAGGTGTGTCAGCCCAGAGTAGGCTATAATTGTTTATAGCACAGGGGATCTCATTCTGAAGTTTTAGGTTTTAATTTATAACTTTTAAGAATGCTATATAAAGCTTTTTTTTTTTTTTTTAAGAAAACAACAAAAAAACTTTGGTTTTCTGAGAGACCTGAACCTCACTCTTCTGTAACTGCCCAAACTGGGCTACATAAAACACATGTTTCTTCCTAAAAATGCATGGATAGCAACATTGTGTTACTAAACATTTAGAAAAATTACTTTTGGTGGGGGGGAGGGGAAGGCATTAAACATTGTTGTATGTATAAATGTTTGACTCAGTCTTATTGATTTGACTGCTGCTGCTGCTAAGTCGCTTCAGTCCTGTCCGACTCTGTGCGACCGCATAGATGGCAGCCCACCAGTCCCCCGTCCCTGGGATCCTCCAGGCAAGAACACTGGAGTGGGTTGCCATTTCCTTCTCCAGTGCATGAAAGTGAAAAGTGAAAGTGAAGTTGTTAAGTTGTGTCTGACTCTTAGTGACCCCATGGACCGCAGCCTACCAGGTTCCTCTGTCCATGGGAGTTTCCAGGCAAGAGTACTAGAGTGGGGTGCCATTGATTTGACTAGACTAGTTAATTCCCAAGTATGAATAGATAAAACCAAACTTCCACACTAACTCATAGAGTGAGATTTATTTTGATTGCATGCCTTGTTTGCGGGGACAGAGCAGTAAATAAGGTAATCTTTGTAAATTACATAAATTTCACTTTTGGTCTGGCGAGTTTTTATCCCACAGTTTTTACAGTGAACTTTGTGTAAAATGTCAGTTATGATCATGTATTTCCTGTTTTTATTTTAGCTCAAAGGATTTTATGATTAGAGAGATTTTTAAGAGCATACTGTTTTACTTATAATTTTGTTGAAAAGTACTAATTTATTTTGGGACCGTGTATTATAAAGTTTTCAGTACTGGAGAAAGTTTTAAGTGTCAGTGCGATGATTTTTCTCTGCATATAATATTCAAGTGTCAGTGAAATATGCAAAATTGGGAAAATAAAAGTTATAGCTTATTGGTATGTAAGAAAAATGTACACTACACATGATTAAAATGGTCTAGAATATAGAAAACACTTTGAATTGTTAACTTTGAAATGCATAAAGCATACTCTATTTGATCAATTTTGGTTTTGAATAAGTTTCTCATGTTAAAATTATTTTTGTGATATTGCTTTCAGTTTAACCCCATATTTATACATGTTATGGCATATATGGCAAATAAGAGACTTACTTGGTATGAGTCTATTTTGAAGTGGGTTACTTAAAGAAAAAAAGTGGATTACTTGTAGATGGCACATAGTTGGGTCTTAGTTTTTATTCAATTTGAACATCTTTGCTTTTTATTTAGCATGCTTAGACCATTTATATTTAATGTAATTATCTATATGGTGTTTCATTTACTTTAAAAAATATTCTATTTATAGAGTATTTTTAAAATGATTCAAAGAAGATTCCATTTTATCTCCACTGTTATCTAATTAGCTGTAATTTTTTTCTATTAATGATTGTTCTAAGGTTTACTATATATATCTTTTTTTGTTGTTTGAAAGCTTGACTTGTTACTTATAGTTGCATCTGCATCACAGAAAAAAGATGTTATTGCTATACCTCAGGCATATTGTTGGGGTTGGGTAGGAAAGACTTCTGGGCTGCAAGATGTGTGAGGATCTTAATTATGTCTTCTCTCAAGCCTGTCTATAAGCAGTCCATAAAGACACCACTGAGATCACAGTAATAGAAACTAACATTCTGGAGATCCCACTTAAAATTTTTTGTCATTTACTTTTTCTTACAATACTAAAACTACTGATAAAATGCAAGCAGTGTGAAAATTTGGCCCCAAAGTGCCACCAAAAGAACTTTGGCAGCGGGGAGTTATGGTCGGTGAGCTAGACTCTGTGGGCAACACTACAATTCCCTCTGGCCGGGGATTAGGACACCTTCTCCCCTACACTTTCTGCAAGTGAGAAGGGCATCAGGGCTTACAGTGCAGACCTGGCCTAGGGCGCACAGTCATTCCCCAAGTATGCTTCTCGTGGAGGCCATTATTTCCAGTGGTGCCAAAAATATGTACCTTCCTAGGAGGAGGGCACAGGTGAGGAACTTTGTACCACCTCTTGTGAGGTGACTCATCCCCGGCCCTGAAAGGCCAGGACCCAGGGAGGGAGGGACTGCAGGAGTTCTGGTATGGGCCCATCCTTGATCTTCCTGGCCGGAAAAGGCTGTCCAGTGCATCCTTGCTCCCTGCCTGCACTGCCCGGTTTGTGCTGGACCCTGCCCTTCCTCACTCCTCTCCTTCCACAGCAACTCCAAAGGTGAAAAGACCCAGACTTTCCACTTTATCTCTAGGTCTTTAAGTTGTTACAGTCTTTGTTGTTGTTTAGTTGCCAGTCGTGTCCGACTCTTTGTGACCCCACAGACTGCAGCAGGCCAGGCTTCCCTCTCGTTCACTATCTCCTGGAGTTTGCTTGAACTCATGTCCATTGAGTTGGTTATGCCATCCAACCATCTCATCCTCTTCCGCTTCCTTCTCCTCAGGCCCTCAGTCTTTCCCAGCATCAGGGTCTTTTCCAGTGAGTCTACTTTTTGCATCAGGTGACCAAAGTATTGGAGCTTCAGCTTTAGCATCAGTCCTTCCAATGAATACTCAGTTGATTTCCTTTAAGATTGACTGGCTTGATCTCCATGCAGTCCAAGGGACTCTCAAGAGTCTTCTCCAGCACCACAATTCAAAAGAGGGAGGGGACATATGTATACCTATTGCTGATTCATATTGATGTTTGGTAGAAACCAACACAATTCTGTGAAGCTCTTATCTTTCATTGAAAAATAAATTTAAAATAAAAAAATAATTTAAAAAAAAGCATCAGTTCTTTGGCACTCAGCTGTCCTATGGTCCAACTCTCACATCTGTACATGACTCCTGGGAAAAACCATAGCTTTGACTATATGGACCTTTGTTGGCAAAGTGGTGTCTCTGCTTTATAATGCACTATATAAGTTTGTCATAGCTTTCCTTCCAAGGTGCAAGTATCTTTTAATTTCATGTCTGCATTCACTGTCTGCAGTGATTTTGGAGTCCAAGTAAATAAAATATGTCACTGTTTCCACTTTTCCCCCATCTATTTGCCATGAAGTGATAGGACCAGATGCCATGATCTTAGTTTTTTGAATGTTGAGTTTTGAGCCAGCTTTTTCACTCTCCTCTTTCACCTTTATCAAGGGGCTCTTTAGTTCCTCTTTGCTTTCTAAGGTTATTGATATTCTGGAGTTACTGATATTTCTCCCGGTGATCCTGATTCCAGCTTGTGCTTCATCCAGCCTGGCATTTCGTGTGATGTACTCTGCATATAAATTAAATAAGCAGGATGAAAGTATATAGCCTTGACATACTCTTTTCCCAATTTTGAACCAGTCCTTTGTTCCATGTAAGGTTCAAACTGTTGCTTTTTGATCTGCATGCAGGTTCCTCAGGAGACAAGTAAGGTAGTCTGGTATTCCCATCTCTTTAAGAATATTCCACAGTTTGTTGTGATCCACACTGTCTACTTTAAATGATATTATTTTATGTGATGCATAGAGTAAGAACCGTATGTGACAGCAGCAGCTTACTTCTATTTCTTCCCTCCTGTCCTTTGTGAAAATTATTTTGCCATACATTTTACTTTTACATATGTCAAAACCCCCACCATATGCTGTTCAGTTATTTTTGCTTTAGGCTGTCAGTTTTTTTAAATTTCAGATTTATTGAGATATAATTTACATATACTAAAATTCATCTTTTAAACATATACAGTACTGTGAATTTGTATAAACATATACATCATGTAACTACCTTCAAACTTAAGATACATAATATTTTCATCATCCCCAAATTTCTTCCATGCCCCCTTTTAGTCAATCCCTTGCTACCTTCCACCCTGACAATCACTTGATCAGATTTCTGTATTTATAAACTTACCACTTCTACCCTGTAATATAAGTGGAATCACACAATACATGGCCTTTCCTGTCTGGCTTCTTTCATCTAGCATAATGTGAATGAGATTTATCTGTGTGGTTTCAGGTAACAGTAATTTGTTTCTTCTTTTGCTGAGTTGGATTCTGTTGCATGATATGCCACAGTTTGTTTTTTCATCACTAGATGATCATCATTTTGTTGTTTCTAGTTTTATGGTGATTATAAGTAAAGCTGCTCTAACTAATTACAAAGAAGTTTTTGTATGGGCATATGTTTTCATCTCTTTGGGATAAATACCTAAGAATGGGATTACTATGTTGGATTATGATTATAATTGATGTTTAACTTTGTAAGAAACTGCCAAAGATTTTCCCAAAATGGCCACAGTTTTTCTGTATTTCCGTCAATAATTTACGGGTTTCATTGTTCCATAACCTCACCAGCACTAGGAATTGTCAGTTTAAATGTTTTTCTTAGTAATTCTAGTAGGTTCATTGAGTTTTACATTTGTATTTCCCAAATTGTTTTGAGAATTTTTTCATGTGCTTATTTGTCATCTATATCTCTTTGGAACAATATTTTTAAAAATGCTTTGCCTATTTATAATTAAATTGAAAAAAATTTTTTTTTTTTAATATTCTAGACACAGGTCCTTAGTCTGATATATGTTAAAGTACAGATATTTCTCCCAGGTGAGGTCCGTCTTTTCATTTTCCATTCACATCTTTCAAAAAGCAGAAGTTTTAAATTATGGTTAAACCCAGTATGTCAGTTTATGATTTTACAAGATTTTTACTTCACTTAAGTTTAGAAAGATTTTTCTCATAGATTTTCTTATAAAAGTTTTATAGTTTTCTTTATATATTTAGGTCCATATTAAGTTCATTCAACTTTATTTTTATGTATGATATGATAGTGTGAGCTAAATTTGAGGTTTCATTTTTTGCAATTGTTCACAGCTATCTTTTCTTAAAAATTAAAAAAAAAGTTTTTTTTTTTTACAATGTTGTGTTTGTTTCTGCCACACATAAATGTGAATCAGCCATAATTATATATATATATATCCCCTCTGTCTTGAGCCTCTCTCCCTTCCCCCATCCCACCCCTCTAGGTCATCACCAGGCTTCCTGTGTTATACAGTAACTTCTCACCAACCATCCATTTTACACATAATTTTACACACACATTTTATACACAATATATATTTACACACAATATATTTACACAAATACATATATTGATGCTACTTTCTCCATTCATCCCACTCCCTCCTTCTCCCAGTGTTCACAGCTATCTTTTGAAGAAACTACAAATTGTGAAGTGTTTTATTAAAGTAATCCATATAGTTACAGTTTCTTGCATTATTCACTTCTTTTGTAAATGCAGATTGCTCTCTGGTATTTTGTTTCTTCTATCTGAGGAACTTCCTTCAGTGTTTCTTGTAGTGCAGATCTGTGTTGTTCCCCACCCCTCCCCTTTTTTTTTCTGCCTGAAAGAGTCTTTTTTTAACCTTCATGTTATAAAGATATTTTTCTTAGGATTCTACTTCCTACCCACCCTCATTATAAAGGTGTTACTTCACGGTCTTTGAGCTCATGTAGCTTCTAATGAAGAGTCTGCTTTCACTTCCACCCCACATCTATGTTTATTACATTATCCCTTCCACGGCTTTTAGGATGCTCTCTTTATCACTGTTTTGCAGTAATTTTATTGATGTATCATTTGTCTTTTAAATGTGGTTTCTTTATGTTTCTTCTGCTTGTGCTTTGTTAAACATCTTGGCTCTATGAGTTTATAGTATTTTTTCAAAATTTTAAACCTTGGGCTGAATTTCGTGCTCTTTCACCTCTCTTTTGAGATGACACTTACATATATGCTAGACTACTGATGCTTTGTTTTCTAAATTCTTCTTTTCTCTGGGTGCTTCAGCTTTAAAATCATTTATTTCTATTGCTGTGTCTTCAACTATTAATCCAATTCAGTGTTTTTCGTTTCAGATATTTTCCCTCTCTAGATGTTATGCATCTTTATAATATATTCTATTTTTCTTCTGAACAGGTTCATGTTTTTCTCTATATTTTTTGAACATATGGAGCACATTTTAATAGCTATTTTAACATTCTTATCTCCTAATTTCATCATGTCTGTCATTACTGGATCTGTTTCTATTAATGATTTTTTATCTGGCTATGGGTCATATTTTCCTATTTCTTCACAAGCTTGTAATTTTTTAAAGTTATTGTAGTAATATTTATATAATGTAAATTAACAATTTCAAGTGTATAATTCGGTGGCATCATGTTGACCAACCATCACTAGAACTGCTCTCTAGTTCCAGAACATTTGCATCACTCCAAAAGTAAAACTATACCTTTTAAACAGTCACTATTTATCTCTCCTTCCAGCCACTGGCAATCACTAATCCTTCTGTTTCTATGAATTTTCATATTCTAAATATTTCATATAAATAGCATCATACAATGTGACCTTTGTATCTGGCTTCTTTTGTTAAGCATATTTTCTATGTTTACCATGTTGTAGCACATATCAATACTTCATCTATTTTAATGGCTGAATGGAGACGCAGGTTTGATCCCTGGGTGGGGAAGATCCCCTGGAGGAGGAAATGGCAACCCACTCCAGTATTCTTGCCTGGGAAATCCTATGGACAGAGGAGCCTAGCGGGCTACAGTCCATGGGGTTGCAAAGAGTCGCTTCAGTCATATGTGTGTGTGTGTGTTAGTTGCTCAGTTGTGTCCGGCTGTTTGTGACCCCATGGACTTAGCCCACCAGGATCGTTCCTCTGTCCATAGAATTCTCCAGGCAAGAATCCTGGAGTGAGTAGCCATTTCCTTCTCCAGGGGGATCTTCCCGACCCAGGGATTGAACCCAGGTCTCCCACATTGCAGGTAGATTCTTTACTGTCTGAGCCACCAAGGAAGCCCATTCTATTGTATGTCTATACCTTAACTTATTTACTTACTTATCAGCTGATGGACATTTGGGGTTGTTTCTACCTTTTGGCTACTCTGAAATAGTACTGCTGTGAGCATTTATGTATAAGTTTTTTTTTTTTTAACATCTGTTCTTAGTTTTTTTGAAACTGTACCTGGGAGTGGAATTACTGGGTTGTATGTTAATTCTATGTTTATTGTAACAGGAACTGCAGTTGTTGTTTTTTTTTCCCCACAATGGCTGAACCATTTTACATTCCATCAACAGTGTATGAGGGTTCCATTTTCTCTGCATACTCATCAACACATGTGATTGTCTGCTTACTCATTGTGGTTTTGACTTGTATTTTTCTAGTGAATAATGATGTTGGGCATCTTTTCATATGCCTATTAGCCATTTGTATATTTTCTTTCAGAAATATCTGTTCACATCTTTTCCTCATGTTAAAATTGTCTTGTCTTCTCTTTATTCAGTTGTAAAAATATAATAATTGATTTGTCTATTCTTTTTGAGTTGTAAAATTTTTGAAAATATGTTGTGCTCAGTCACTAAGTCATGTTTGAATCTTTGCAACCCCATCGACTACAGCCTGCCAGGCTCCTTTGTCCATGGGGTTTTCCAGGCAAGAATACTGGTGTGAGTGCTAAGTTGCTTCAGTTGTGTCCAACTGTATGTGACCCTATGGACTGTAGCCTGCCAAGCTCCTCTCCAGGCAAGAATACTGGAGTGGGGTTGCCATGTCCTTCTTCATGGGATCTTCCTGACCCAGGGATTGAACCTGCATCTCTTACATCTCCTGCATTGGCAGGCGGTTTCTTTACCACTAGCACCACTTGGGAAGCCTGTATTGTGGGTATTAGACCTCAATTAGACATGAAAGTGAAAGTCGCTCAGTTGAGTCTGACTCTTTGTGACCCCATGGACAATACAGTCCATGGGATCCTCCAGGCCAGAATACTGGAGCGGGTAGCCTTTCCCTTCTCCAGGGGATCCTCCCAACCCAGGGATCGAACCCAGGTCTCCCACATTTCAGGCAGATTCTTTACCAGCTGAACCACAAGGGAAGCCCCAATTAGACATATTTTCTGAGAAAAGTTTGTATAGTCAAAGCTATGGTTTTTCCAGTAGTTAGGTACAGATGCAAGAGTTGGACCATAAGGAAGGCTAGGCACTAAAGATTTGAAGCTGTTGAATTGTTGTGCTGAAGAAGACTCTTGAGAATCCCTTGGATTGCAAGGAGATCAAACCAGTCAATCCTAAAGGTGATCAACCCTGAACATTCATTGGAAGGACTGATGGTGAATCTGAAGCTCCAATACTTTGGTCACCTGATGTGAAGTCTCTACTCAATGGAAAAAACCCTGATTCTGAGAAATATTGAGGGCAGAAGGAGAAGGGGGTAACAGAGGATGAGATGGTTGGGTGGCATCACCAACTCAATGGACATGAGTTTCAGGAAACTCCAGGAGATAGTGAGGACAGAGAAGCCTGAAGTGCTGCAGTCCCTGGGGTTGCAAATAATTGGACCTGACTTAGCAACTGAATAACAGCAAGACATATTATTTGTAAATGTTTTTCTCCATCTTTGGGTTTTTACTTTCTTTATGGTGTTCTGTGATACACAAGTTTAAATTTTGATGAAGTCCAATGTATATATTCTTTCTTTTGTTACTTGTATCAGTGCTTTTGGTACATATCTAAAAAAACGCTGCCTAATCCAAAGTTATGCATATTTGTGTTACATCGCTTCAGTCGTGTATGACTCTTTGCAATCTTATGGACTGTAGCCCACCAAGCTCCTCTGTCCATGGGATTCTCTAGGCAAGAATACTGGAGTGGGTTGCCATGCTCTCCTCCAGGGGATCTTCCCAGCCCAGCGATCGAACCCCTGCCTCTTAGGTCTCCTGCATTGGCGGGTAGGTTCTTTACTGCTAGTATCACTTGGGAAGCCCCATGAATATTTACCCCTATGTTTTCTTTTAAGAATTTTATAATTTTAATTCTTTAGTTTTTAGCTTTAGTTCTTTGTTTAGTTCTTAATTTTCTTTTTATATATGGTGTGAGCAAGGCATTTTACATGTGAATATCCTGGTTTCCAGCACCATTTGTTGAAGAGACTATCCTTTCCCCAAGAATCTTGGTACCCTTGTTAAAGATCAGTTGACCATAGGTGCATAGGTTTATATCTAGGCTCTCATTTTCTGTTACATTTATCCTTTTGCCAGCACCACACTGTTTTGATTACTGTAACTTTGTAGTGAATTTTGTACTACTGTAGCTTTGTAGTTAATTTGATTACTGTAACTTTGGGAAGTGTGAGTTCATCTTAGTTCTTTTTCAAGATTGTTTTGGATATTAAGGGTCCCTTGTAATTTGGATCTGCTTTCCCATTTCTGCAGAAATGGCCATTGTATTTTGATAAGGATTGTATTGAATCTGTAGATCCATTTGGGAAGTATTGCCATATAAATAATATAGTCTTACAGTCTATGAACATGAGATGTCTTTCTATTTATTTAGATCTTCATTAATCTCTTTCACTAACATTTTGTGTGGCTGGTAATGTTTGATTGAATGATGAACATTAAGAATTTTATGATATTGAATGTTAGATTTTGTTTTATTCCTTTAAATAATATTTTGATGTGTCTGGCACATACAGTTACTTGGAATTAGTCAAATGAGGCTTGCTTTTAAGCTTTTTGAGTGAGGCAGCATGTTTTTTGGCCAACTACTTGATGAGACTTTTTTGATGACTTTTTTCAGTGTCTATGTATTATAAGGTCTTTCCTTTGTAGCTGATGGAAATACAAACTGTTGTGTGGGCTTCAAACATTTTCAGCCTATTGTTTCACAGAAGTTACTTTTGCAGAGTAGGGTAATTTGTTCTAATCTATATGCAGATCTCTATTCAGTCAAAGACTGAAGAGGACCCCTCTGCATATCCCTGAATCTGTTTCTCTGTGTAGCATTCTTCTTTTTAAAGTACTCTTCCCTGTTGACTCTGGCCTTTTGATCTTTAACCTTTGTTTCTTTAACTCAGCTAGACCTCTGGGCTCTTATTTGGGATCCCCCATGTGTACTGTGGCTAAAGACTTTAGGAGCAATCATAGGCTCACCTCATTTGTTTCTCTCTTCTCAGGAATGATAGTCCTGCACCTTTTATTGTCCAGTTTCTGAAAAATCAGAGTTTTGTATATTTCAGTTTCTAGTTATTCAAGGCATTAGGGTTATTACTTCAATATTGTCAGAAGCAGAAGTTGTGAATCACTGTATCAAATAAAAGTCAAATTGAGCTTGATATAAAATGAAGGCGAGAACACCTTAATTCTAGTGTAGGCTTTCTCTTTAATAAATGTATCTTAAAAGTTGAATACATCCTTAATGCTAGTTAATTGTTAGTGAGAATTTTTTATTTTTTATTGTGCCATTTTCTAAATAAATTCTAGCTTAATGACACAGTTAATGTCCACAGTGTTATGAATTTTTGTTTTTTTAAACCTTAAAAACATAGTATTCTAATGATGAAAGGCATGTGTGGTAGATGGAAAGGGAGATATGATCTTGAACTCTCTTGCTTCAATTTCTTTGTCTCTAAAGTAAAATCAAATAGTTGTTTTGATATATGTAATATGATATATGTAGTGTGATATAGGTAATATAGTTTTAGGAGAGTGCAAGTCATGTACTAAGTGCTATATGGGTGTGAACCATTATTAGCTGAATCATAATAATTATTTTTATTATCATATGAGGTGATATGGAGGGAATTATATCATGAAATTTAAACCTACAAAAACATTTATATAATTTAGGATCAGTTTATACCTGGATATATTAATTTTGAATATCCTTGGCATGAAGAGTTGAAGACAGCCCAAACCGGTAGTTTCGGCTAGTATAGAGCTTAACAAAGATTTTTGTTTTATGAAACTTCTGTATGTTAGCTAGCAGACTTTTTTCCTCTTTGATCTGTGATGTTATTACTAAAACCATCAGTATTGAGAACTGAAAGGAAATTAAGCTGAGATTTTTATGATTGGAAATGAAAAGATATAGCATAGCCATTCACATTTTAAATAGAGGCTCAGAGTTTGTTTAACTTGAAAAAGGATATGATAGACTTTGGGCAAAAATATATTCTCGTATATATTGATCTTCACAGTAAATATATTCTAGAAAGTTGCATGTTCATTCAACTTTGGTTCATTAATTTTAGTTCCTAGTATTGAGGGAATGTGCTACTAAAAAGAACATGCTTATGGAAAAACCACTACAATATTGTAAAGTAATCAACCTCCAATTAAAATAAATAAATTTATATTAAAAAATAAAAAGAACATGCTTTTGAAATAAAGTGTTCTGTAATAATTGACATTTCTTGATTTATTAGTAAGTGCTCAATTAACATTTCTACCAAATTAATTTTTAAAGCATTTTCCTGTAGCAGCAAGTGTATGTGTGTAGATTGCTCTTGATTTGGAAATAAAATACTGTACCTTTTCAGAAGTGGAATTACTAGACTAACTATTGGTAATATAAACATAGTATTAGCCGTCATTTACCAGTCAGGTCCTTGATGCTAAAAAATACTCCACTGAGTTCATCACAATCTTTAAAATAATATGTTTGCTGAACAAACTTTTGAATTCTAAGGGTACAGAGCATTGAGGTTACTTTAAAAATTAGTGTTTTTGTTCATGTTATGTTCAGATTAGGTAATATTTCTGTTTTAGCTCAACAGAATTTAAGTGGAGTTGCATATCTGATTCTGAAGTCTTCTTGATTTGCTGTTTCTGGAGCTATTAAAATTCTTAGTCACACTGTTGATTAAAGTGCTCAAGAATTTTTTCCTTGCTAAATTCTGTAGGATAGGTTTGTTCTTGGAGATTTTTAAAAAACCAACCATTTAACTTGCAAACTTTACTTGTGAAGTTATGATTTATACCATTATTTTTATGACTAATACACAAAATAAGCTTGCTACTGTAGCCAGCAGCAGATTTGGGTCTAGTGTGTGAAGTTATTGCACGTGAATGGAGAGAGATGTTATTTCAATGTTATGTTTTTATTACTAGCTTCTGTTTTTATTAAGGATAATGAAAACGTTGTGTCTGGGCCTGTGAACACAACGAATGTGACCTTTGATATGACCCACCTGTTGTGCTTTGACAATTGATAACAGTCCCCTCCTGTGAGGGTGATCTGGAGAATAACGGTATGCCAGCATGATGGAAAATGACATTTGCAAATTTAACTTGCAGATATTGAAATATGCTTGGATCAGGTCCTAGATTAAAGTAATGAAAACAACTTATCTAAGTATTTTGAGAAAAGAAGATATTAACAGATGTCTGATTCACAGTGTCTTTTTCAGGGTGAGTTGTTCCTTGGTTATAGACTTGTCCATCAGATTCCTTAAAATAAATGGCCTTCTAAATCAAAATTTGGCAATTTTTACAACTGGAAGAATGACATAATGCCTGGATTGTAGCATTCCTAATGTTGTCACATTTATAATTAAATTTTTTATATAATTATAAAATTTAATTATAAGTATACATTTATAATTATATACTTATAATATTTATAAATGCATAAGTACATTATATACATTTTTGTACATGTATATAGATTCTATACATTTATAATTAAAATCACATTTAAAATTAAAGTTTTTATTTAGCATTTAGTACTAGTTTTTTAAAAAATATCACATGCTTTTTTTGAAAAAAGAAATAAGCAGTTTGCTGTATATATAATAGCTTTTTTTCCTAGACCATGTCTGGGCTGAATTTACCTGGAGAGTGAGTTGTCTACTGCTAAAGAACTGTATTAATTTTGCAGATAAATTTAAGGACACCATCATCTGGTAGATATTTTCACTAGACTGCAAAATGTTCTTTTTCATATTCATCCTTAGAAAGATCTTAGTGATGATGTATTTAGTGTCTGAAAGCTAATGCACTAAGGCTCTGCAGTGTACAGGCCAAATACCATCATTATGGAAATCACTGTATTATAAAAACATTGACATATCTTGGCTTCTGGCTTAGGTTAAATATAATCCCTAACTAGTCAATACTCATCTTAAGTCTTCTGCAGACACCACTCCCTTTTTTGCAGCTGCATAGACATTAGTACTATGGCTATAGGTTTGTTGATAAGGGTTCCAATGATAGAGTCTTTGTAGAAGGAGGAAAAGAGGGTAGCATTAAGGCTTTAGTTGAAGGTGTGATAGATAATACTTTACTAGTTTCATGCCTGGCTCTTGGAACTGTTCCTGTCAATACCAGTGGAGTTCTTCTTCCCCTTGAGGTGATAGGGAGTGAGGGTCAGGAGCAGGAGGCAGTTTGCTCTTCCGTTTAGTTCAGTTGCTTAGTTGTGATCGACACATTGCAACCCCATGGACTGCCAGGCTTCCCTGTCTATCACCAACTCCCAGGGTTTGCTCAAACTCATGTGCATCAAGCAGTGATACCATCCAACCATCTCATCCTCTGTCGTCCCATATCCTTCTGCCATCAATCTTTCCCAGCATCAGGGTCTTTTCTATGGAGTCAGTTCTTTGTATCAGGTGGCCAAAGTATTGGAGCTTCAGCTTCAGCATTAGTCCTTCCAATGAATATTCAGGACTGATTTCCTTTATGATGGACTGGTTTGACCCGCTTCCAGTCCAAGGGACTCTCAAGAGTTTTTGCTAACACCACAGTTCAAAAACATCAATTCTTTGGTGCTCAGCTTTCTTTATAGTCCAACTCTCACATTCATACGTGACTACTGGAAAAACCATAGCCTTGACTAGACGGACCTTTGTTGACAAAGTAATGTCTCCGCTTTTTAATATGCTGTCTAGGTTGGTTATAACTTTCCTTCCAAGGAGTTAGTGTCTTTTAATTTCATGGCTGCAGTCACCATCTGTAGTGATTTTGGAGCCCAAGAAAATAAGCTCTCTCACTGTTTCCCCATCTATTTGCCATGAAGTGATGGGACCAGATGCCATGATCTTTTTTTCTTTTTTTTTTTTTTTTACATATCCAGTAATGAGATGTATTTAAAATTATAGTAAAGGCAAATACATTTTATAGACATTGAATATTATTTACAAGTTTTTTTTAAAATTAATTTTATTTTATTTTTAAACTGTGGCGGATTCATTTTGATGTTTGGCAAAACTAATACAATTATGTAAAGGATCTTTGTTTTTTGAATGTGAGGTTTTAAGTCAACTTTTTCACTCTCCTCTTTCACTTTCATCAAGAGGCTCTTCAACTGTTCTTTGCTTTCTGCCATAGGGTGGTGTCATCTGTGTATCTGAAGTTATTGATCTTTCTCTCACCAATCTTGATTCCAGCTTGTGTTTCATCCAGTTTGGCATTTCACATGATGTACTCTGCATATAAGTTAAATAAGTATGGTGACAGTATACAGCCTTGACATACTCCTTTCCCAATTTGGAACCAGTCCGTTTTTCCATGTAAGATTCTAACTGTTGCTTCTTGACCTGCATACAGATTCCTCAGGAGACAGGTAAGGTAGTCTGGTATTCCCATCTCTTTAAGAATTTTCCAGAGTTTGTTGTGATCCACACATTCAAAGGCTTTAGTGTAGTCAATATAGCAGAAATAAATGTTTTTCTGGAATGCTCTTGCTTTTTCTATTATCCAGTGGCTGTTGGCAATTTGATCTCTGGTTCCTCTGCCTTTTCTAAAACCAGCTTGAACATCTGGAAGTTCACGGTTCATGTACTGTTGAAGCCTAGCTTGGGGAATTTTGAGCATTACTTTGCTAGCGTGTGAGAAGAGTGCAATTGTGTGGTAGTTTGAGCATTCTTTGGCATTGCCTTTCTTTGGGATTGAAATGAAAGCTGACCTTTTCCAGTCCTGGGACCACTGCTGAGTTTTCCAAATTTGTTGGGATACTGAATGTAGCACTTTCACAGCATTATCTTTTAGGATTTGAAATCGCTCAGCTGGAATTCCATCACCTCCACTAGCTTTGTTCGTAGCGATGTTTCCTAAGGCCCACTTCACTTTGCACTCCAGGATGTCTGGTTCTTGGTGAGTGATCACACCATTGTGATTATCTGGATCATTAAGATCTTTTTTGAATAGTTCTTCTGTGTATTCTTGACACTTCTTAATATTTTCTGCTTCAGTTAGGTCTATACCGTTTCTGTCCTTTATTGTGCCCATCTTTGCATGAAATGTTCCCTTTGTATCTCTGATTTTCTTGAAGAGATCTCTAGTCTTTCCCATTCTATGGTTTTCCTCTATTTCTTTGCATTGATCACTTAGGAAGACTTCTTTATCTCTTCTTGATAGTCTTTGGAACTCTGCATTCAGATGGATATGTCTTTCCTTTTCTCCTTTGCCTTTTGCTTCTCTTCTTTTCTCAGCTATTTGTAAGGTCTCCTCAGACAACCATTTTGCCTTTTTGTATTTCTTTTTATGGGGATGGTTTTGATCCTGTTCTCCTGTACAGTGTCACGAACCTCCATCCATAGTTCTTTAGGCACTCTATCAGATCTAATCCCTTGAATCTATTTGTCACTTCTACTGTATAATTGTAAGTGATTTAAGTCATACCTGAATAGTCTAGTGGTTTTCCCTGCTTTCTTCAATTAAGTCTGAATTTTGCAATAAGGAGTTCATGATCTGAGCTACAGTCAGCTCCCATTCTTGTTTTTGCTGAGTGTATAGAGTTTCTCCATCTTTGGCTGCAAAGAATATAATCAATCTGATTTTGGTATTGACCATCTGGTGATGTCCATGTGTAGCATCTTCTCTTGTGTTGTTGGAAGAGGGTGTTTGCTATGACCAGTGTGTTCTCGTGGCAAAACTCTGTTAGCCTTCTCCCTGCTTCATTTTGTACTCCAAGGCCTAACTTGCCTGTTATTCCAAGTATCTCTTGACTTCCTACTTTGGCATTCCAGTCTGCTATGATGAAAAGGACATAATTTTTTGATGTTAATTCTAGAAGGTCTTGTAGGTCTTCATTGAACCATTTAGCTTCAGCTTCTTTGGCCTTTCTGGTTGGGACATAGACTTGGATTACTGTGATACTGAATGGTTTGCCTTGAAAACGAAAAAAGATCATTCTGTTGTTTTTGAGATTGCACCCAAGTACTATATTTCAGATTCTTTTGTTGCCTATGAGGGCTACTCCATTTGTTCTAAGGGATTCTTGCCCACAGTAGTAGTTATAATGGTCATCTGAATTACATTCACCCGTTCCAGTCCATTTGAGTTCACTGATTCCTAAAATGTCGATGTTCACTCTTGCCATCTCCTGTTTGACCACTTCCAATTCACCTTGATTCACAGACCTAACATTTCAGGTTCTTTTGCAATATTGTTTACAGAATCGGACTTGACTTCCATTGCCAGTCACATCCACAACTGGGTGTTGTTTTTGCTTTGGCTCCATCTCTTCATTCTTTCTGGAGTTATCTCTCCACTCTTCTCCAGTACCATGTCGGGCACCTACTGACCTGGGTGTTCATCTTCAGTGTCATATCTTTTTGCCTTTTTATACTCTTCATGGGAATGTCAAAGCAAGAATGCTGAAGTGGTTCGCCATTCCCTTTCTTAGCAGACCACATTTTGTCAGAACTCTCCACCATGACCCTTCTGTCTTGGGTAACCCTACCTGGCATGGCTCATAGTTTGCTCTTGGGACCCCCATTTAGGACTCAGTGTATATTTTCTTATAGAGACTAGGATGTTATTATCTAGTGTTGAACTATGCTGTGAATGAGCTCGTATAGGATCTTAACCACTATTAATATAATTTTTTTCTTAGAGAAAGTACATTCTAAAGTCTAAGAAGAACTTTTGGAACTAAATCCATTTTGTGTATTTATATATTTCCTATAGGTAATACAAGATTTACTGCATTGCTTTAAAAATGAAGAGACTTTAGAAGTCATCTATTTCAGATTCATTTTATAGATGAGGACAAAATTCTGGAAGAAATTTAAGTCTAGTTTGGCTGGAAAAATATCATCCTGTAGGATTGGGTCTTTAAGACATTAAAGAAAATCAGTTTTATATACAAACTTATTTATTTTAGGTCCCAAGACTCTTGATTTTTAAATTTTTCATGCTGTTATGCGCAGGTCAAAGAATTTTCCTGGTTACTTTGTTATGAGGACCTGTGCATCAGTAACTAATATTATATGATCTGTAGATTAAAAGATAGTAAGACTTATCTTTTCTCCTGTGTTGTTTTATTAGTTATATCTAAAATAGTGTTAAAAATATTTTACGATGGGATTTCCCCATTGGTCCAGTGGTTAAGACTCTGTGTTCCCAAGGCAGGGGGTGTGAGTTCCATCCCTGGTTGTGGAACTAAGAGCCACATGCTGCATGGTCCAAAAGAAAAAAAAATGTTGTTTTTTTTTAAAGAAAAGAATTGATGATTACTCAGAAGTAGAATGTGGAAAAAGAGAAAATAAGTTGTGATGGACAAGTCATTGCTTTAAATGGCTAGTTATTGATCCTGAACTAATTTATATTAAAATTCTTAATTTATATTAACCTAAACCTTTATCTTGGAGAAGGCAATGGCACCCCACTCCAGTACTCTTGCATGGAAAATCCCATGGACGGAGGAGCCTGGTAGGCTGCAGTCCATGGGGTCGCTAGGAGTCGGACTCGACTGAGCGACTTCACTTTCACTTTTCACTTTCATGCATTGGAGAAGGAAATGGCAACCCACTCCAGTGTTCTTGCCTGGAGAATCCCAGGGATGGGGGAGCCTGGTAGGCTGCCGTCTATGGGGTCGCACAGAGTCGGACACAACTGAAGCGACTTAGCAGTAGTAGCAGCAAACCTTTATGTGCTTTTGATCTGTGGACTGGTATTTTATGTTAATTAAAGTGAACAAGGGAAGAACACATGCTCAGACCATGTAGTGTTATTGGTTTTCAAAAACTGACCATGATTCAAAATTATCTTTGTTTGGAACTGTAGTTTTCAATTTTTGTGTGATATTTTTTTCTTTATATCTTGTAGTATATCAATAAAACCATTTAAAGGAAAGATATGTTTAATTTTAAAGATGACATTTTAAAAAATTTGTCGTCACTGAATGATCTATTATTATGATGATGATAGATGGGAAGTTGCCTTTTACATGTCTTGCTGAAACATGCTCCCTAATAAGTCAAAATAAAAAGTTAGAGATATAATATTACACTGAGGATAAAATTTCATGTTTTCAATGAAGGTACTTCTCACTTTAAACATATTTATTTTAGGATTAAAATATAGCAGCCTTTTTCTATTTCTAGAAAGGAGTTTTTTTTTTAATATAAATTTATTTATTTTAATTGGAGGTTAATTACTTTACAATATTGTATTGGTTTTGCCATACATCAACATGAATCCGCCACAGGTATACACGTGTTCCCCATCCTGAACCCCCGTCCCTCTTCCCTCCCCATACCATTCCTCTGGGTCGTCCCAGTGCACCAGCCCCAAGCAACCGGTATCATGCATAGAACTTGGACTGGTGATTCGTTTCATATATGATATTATTCATGTTTCAATGCCATTCTCCCAAATCATCCCACCCTCTCCCTCTCCCACAGAGTCCAAAAGACTGTTCTATACATCTGTGTCTCTTTTCCTGTCTCACATACAGGGTTATCGTTACCATCTTTCTAAATTCCATATATATCCGTTAGGAGAAGGCAATGGCACCCCACTCCAGTACTCTTGCCTGGAAAATCCCATGGACAGAGGAGCCTGGTGGGCTGCAGTCCATGGGGTCGCTAAGAGTCGGACACGACTGAGCAACTTCACTTTCACTTTTCACTTCCACGCATTGGAGAAGGAAATGGCAACCCACTCCAGTGTTGCCTGGAGAATCCCAGGGACAGGGGAGCCTGGTGGGCTGCTGTCTATGGGGCTGCACAGGGTTGGACATGACTGAAGCAACTTAGCAGCAGCAGCAGCAGCAGCAGCATACTGTATCGGTGTTTTTCTTTCTGGCTTACTTCACTCAGTATAATAGGCTCAAGTTTCATCCACCTCATTAGAACTGATTCAAATGTATTCCTTTTAATGGCTGAGTAATACTCCACTGTGTATATGTACCACAGCTTTCTTATCCATTCATCTGCTGATGGACATCTAGGTTGCTTCCATGTCCTGGCTATTATAAACAGTGCTGCGATGAACATTGGGGCACACGTGTCTCTTTCAATTCTGGTTTCCTTGGTGTGTATGCCCAGCAGTGGGATTGCTAGGTCATATGGCAGTTCTATTTCCAGTTTTTTAAGGAATCTCCACACTGTTCTCCATAGTGGTTGTACTAGTTTGCATTCTCACCAACAATGTAAGAGGGTTCCCTTTTCTCCACACCCTCTCCAGCATTTATTGCTTGTAGACTTTTGGATCACAGCCATTCTGACTGGCGTGAAATGGTACCTCATAGTGGTTTTGATTTGCATTTCTCTGATAATGAGTGATGTTGAGCATCTTTTCATGTGTTTGTTAGCCATCTGTATGTCTTCTTTGGAGAAATGTCTATTTAGTTCTTTGGCCCATTTTTTGATTGGGTCGTTTATTTTTCTGGAATTGAGCTGCAGGAGCCAAAGCAATCTTGAGAAAGAAGAATGGAACTGGAGGAATCAACCTGCCTGACTTCAGGCTCTACTACAAAGCCACAGTCATCAAGACAGTATGGTACTGGCACAAAGACAGAAATATAGATCAATGGAACAAAATAGAAAGCCCAGAGATAAATCCACGCACCTATGGACACCTTATCTTTGACAAACGAGGCAAGAATATACAATGGAGAAAAGACAGTCTCTTTCACAAGTGGTGCTGGGAAAACTGGTCAACCACTTGTAGAAGAATGAAACTAGAACACTTTCTAACACCATACACAAAAATAAACTCAAAATGGATTAAAGATCTAAACGTAAGACCAGAAACTGTAAATCTCCTAGAGGAGAACATAGGCAAAACACTCTCCGACATAAATCACAGCAGGATCCTCTATGATCCACCTCCCAGAATATTGGAAATAAAAGCAAAAATAAACAAATGGGACCTAATTAAACTTAAAAGCTTCTGCTCAACAAAGGAAACTATAAGCAAGGTGAAAAGACAGCCTTCAGAATGGGAGAAAATAATAGCAAATGAAGCAACTGACAAACAACTAATCTCAAATATATAGAAAGGAGTTAATAAGCAACTTTCGAGTGCGGTTTTTGCCTTTGACTTAATCAGAATTCAAATCTCAGACTATGTCTTTTCATATCTCAAGATACAAGAGTTTTTTGGTCCTAATTCTCATCATTGCACTTTCTGTTAGTCTTCCACCTTACCTAATTTTTAGGAATACACAATATTCATTCATCATAGTCACATAACTATGTCACATCTTATCCAGTCTCATGGACTAAATTATGCCCAGAATATCAATATTAAATATATATTCATTTAGTCTTAAATATTTTGTTTCTATTGCAAGGCACTGATATTATATACTTTACATTTATGTTGAACTTTTTAATCTTTTTTTTGCTGAATAAATATAATCAGTATGCAAAGTATTACATTTTAAACATATACCATATGTAATTTTGTGTCTAAGTATTTTTGATGACATAAGGCATCAATATTAAATGAAAATTTAATTCATTGATTTGATTTCTTTGAAGATACTTCTCTCAGAAATTCATATTTTACTTGTTTTATGTTGAGTAGAATGAAATGTTTTCCTCTTTCACTTATTGCATCCTTATTTCAGCAATAGGGAAAGCATTCAAAATTTAATTTAAAATGAAATATTTCTCCATAGAATAAACGAAATCTCACCTTCAAAGGGTGATTATTGTTTGTAAATTTTAAGAGACCTATGTAATTTACAACTGATAGCTTTAGGTGCCCAGTCCTTAAAAATATTCACACATCGTATTTCAAAAGATATTTTAGGATAGCTTTGAATCCTGCTATTGTCTCACTGAGACTAGAAGTTGATACTAAGAATGAATTTCATTTGGACTTAGATTATTCAGATATATTATGTTTAGATTTGTTTTTATGAAGTAACTTCATTAAATTACTCTGGAATATATGTTGTTAATTTAAAAAATTTGAATAATGATATACTGGACATGTTCTAAGGAGACTATAGGAACTCCAAGTTTCCTTTTATTATTAACTAGACTACTAGTTCGGAGAAGGCAATGGCAACCCACTCCAGTACTCTTGCATGGAAAATCCCATGGATGGAGGAGTCTGGTAGGCTGCAGTCCATGAGGTCGCTAGGAGTCGGACATGACTGAGTGACTTCACTTTCACTTTTCACTTTCATGCATTGGAGAAGGAAGTGGCAACCCACTCCAGTGTTCTTGCCTGGAGAATCCCAGGGACGGGGGAGCCTGGTGGGCTGCCGTCTCTGGGGTCGCACAGAGTCGGACACGACTGAAGCGACTTAGCAGCAGCAGCAGCAGCAGCAGCAGACTACTAGTTAATAATATATTACTAGATTACTACTAGATAATAAGTGTATATTAGACTCCATGATTGAATGATTTTTACAGAACCAAGTAAACTTTTATGGTTTTGGAGAATTTAGAGCCCAGTTGCAGATGAGATTAAAAGGTCATGATATTATGAGTCAGTTAGTTAAGTTTGGTTTATTTTCTGATCATACTATGTATTTAAAAAAACCCAAAGAATAGAGATAATAGACCCATTCCTGAATAGAGTAGTGTTTAACAGAGGGTTCCTTGGGGATTATTTCTAAGACTAATCACTTTTCTAAAAAAAAAAAAATGATTTGAAGAGAAAGTTTACAGGGAAATCTCTTGTTTTCTTGGAATAAAAAGCCTATTCCAGGCTTTTTCAGGTAGTAAAATGCCAATGAAGAATGAATAATGTACAAAGATATCAAAGATAGGTTCAGTTCAGTTCAATTGCTCAGTCGTGTCCTACTCTTTGTGACCCCATGAACCGCAGCACGCCAGGCCTCCCTGTCCATCACCAACTCCCAGAGTCCACCCAAACCCATGTCCATTGAGTCAGTGATGCCATCCAACCATCTCATCCTCTGTCCCCTTCTCCTCCTGCCCTCAATCTTTCCCAGCATCAGGGTCTTTTCCAATGAGTCAGCTCTTTGCATCAGGTGGCCAAAGTATTGGAGTTTCAGCTTCAACATCAGTCCTTCCAATGATAGGTAAATAAGATAAAAATGACAAAACATCTCCTCTTGCCCAAAGTGGACATTGTTCCCCTTTTTCTTCCTATTTAATACAAAGACAACAAAGCTTTAACTCTTACTTATTATCTAAAATAAACACAGTTATTTTAGAAGTTTCTGTGTGTTTGTTCCCCCCAAATCAGAAGAACTACTGGATATCATCAGGAAAGGTATTAGAAACAAAATACAGCAGAATCTTGTCCGTAAGCAAAAGCAATACAGCAACTAAACCAGAAAACCATGTTTGAAAAAATTACATTTTCAGAAGAAAATAGAACTAGAAGAAATCCAGAAAAATCATTAGGAAGTATGAGAGAATTCACATCAATAAAGACTAAAAACCTTGTAAGTTATGGTTTGGAAAGACCATGTGTGAGAGAGGATAGGAGTTAAGTATAAGTACTCAAAAAAAAAATATATATATATATAAAGGGAAGATAGTTGTAATTATCGCATTAGCTCTCCCTGCCCCCCCAAACCCTGCAATATTCAGTGGTTTAAGCAGTTTACAGTATAAGTTTTGAATTCAAAAGACTTTGATTTATGTCCAGGTTGACACAGTTAATAGCCATATACACCCATATATACATACATAGACATATATGCATATATAAAAATATGTCCAGGCTTCCTAGGTGGTGCTAGTGGTTAAAGAACCATCCTGCCAATGAAGAGACTTAAGAGATGAGGGTTTGATCCCTCAGTCAGGAAGATCCCCAGAAGAAGGGCATGGCAACCCATTCCAGTGTTGTTGCCTGGAGAATCCCATGGATAGAGGAGCCTGGCAGACTTCAGTCCATAGGGTCACAAAGAGTTGGACACAACTGAAGTGACTTAGTATGCACGCATACATATGTGCACACACATATATGTATGTATAAAGGTTATGCTAGTTATGGCATACATGAATGGAAATACGTGACACGGTAGAGCTCAATAAATGTAGACTGAATTAGCATATGTGCCCATATCAAATCCTTCTCTCCAGACTCAGGTGCTTTTAAGGGGAGTTCTCAAACTGGGGTTCATGGATATAAAGTTCATATTATATAAAAATTCTATTCTTTTCTTTGCTCAGATCAGATCAGTCGCTCAGTCGTGTCCGACTCTTTGCGACCCCATGAATCACAGCACGCCAGGCCTCCGTGTCCATCACCAACTCCCGGAGTTCACTCAGACTCACGTCCATCGAGTCAGTGATGCCATCCAGCCATCTCATCCTCTGTCATCCCCTTCTCCTCCTGCCCCCAATCCCTCCCAGCATCAGGGTCTTTTCCAATGAGTCAGCTCTTTTCTTTTCTAGAACCACTTAATTTCGTCCCTTGCTCCCAAGTCAGGACATTTCCAAAGTTTAATCCTTCATTCTATTGTATAACCAGAGCAATATGTTAGCTAAATGCATGGCAAAACAATTTGCCATGATCTTAAATCATATTTATTATTCTTAATTACCTTAAGAGAAGTATGAAAAATGGTAAGGTTAAGTCAGTTTCGGTTACTATGATTTCTAGGGGAATACATGAACATTTTTACTCAGGTGGTTTAGCAGAACATTTTATTAACAGTAAGGCCTGTATTGTATTAAGTAATTAAGAAAGTTATTATTAAAGCAAATGTTTATTGAGCAGCCCCTATGTGAAAAGGCACTATTAAAATGTTTATGAGATCTACTGTTTTCATGATAATTATTATGTGTCCAAAAGAACCTGCATTACAGTAGGCAATCTTTCTTCTATTTCCATCCCCGGCTTCCAGCCAAGAGGAGGACCTTTGTCTGTCTCCACTGTGGTTCCCTCAGGACACAGAATTTTCTCACTTGATGCAGGGAAGGATACTGTTAGAGCATATTTGATAGGCTACAAGTAGCTGATAGCTATCCTGTCTTCTACCCTCATGTTCCCTCCATCATTATCAGAATCCTATGATTAAGAACTGTCAAGGACACCATTAGAAACTTTTAAATAATTTGTTGTTTAATTTTTAGCTATGGAAATAAGATCTTTATGATAATTTTATGACATTGTCATAAAAATGAATCATACTCTCATGCTTCTAATGTAGTGAGTCTGTAGTGTCCATTAGTGAGGTTATCATTAAGTTTCTATGCTCAAGAAATAATTTTTCCCCATGAGTTAAATGATGAGTATTTTTCAGAAGTAAATATTGAAAAAGAAATATTTTTAAGTTTTAGAGAGGGAGAATATATATATATATATACTGTATTTTCCTAAGAAATTATCATTAACATAAAATAATCTTAAAAATACAAAAGTTTTAAATTTAGTTATTATTTTCATATGCTTATAAAAGTTTTGGATTTATTCTTATATATTGCATATATATTATGTTATATATTTTATATACATATATTATTTGTTTATGTTGAAGAAACATGTGTGTATAATGAAACTTCATTAATGTCAGGTCTGTTTGAGTTAGAAAAGCTTTGACTAATGGACTATTTTAAAGGAATTGGAATTTTATTACTCTTTAAAATAAACATGGTGACACAATCCAGGAATATAAAACATTTTGCCATGATCTGTTGTTAAGTGCAGGCTCTAACTTATTTTAGTGAATAGGTAAAGATGATTTGTATTTATGACACTATATGCTTATATTTAAATCTTGGCTTTCTCAGTTCAGTTCAGTCGTTCAGTCATGTCTGACTCTTTGTGATCCCATGAATCGCAGCACCCAGGCCTCCCTGTCCATCACCAGCTCCTGGAGTCCACTCAAACCCATGTCCATTGTGTCAGTGATGCCATCCAACCATTTCATCCTCTGTCATCCCCTTCTCCTCCTGCCCTCAATCTTTCCAAGCATCAGGGTCTTTTCCAGTGAGTCAGCTCTTTGCATCAGGTGGCCAAAGTATTGGAGTTTCAGCTTCAACATCAGTCCCTCCAAAGAACACCTAGGACTGGTCTCCTTTAGGATGGACTGGTTGGATCTCCTCGCAGTCCAAGGGGCTCTCAAGAGTCTTCTCCAACACCACAGTTCAAAAGCATCAATTCTTCGGTGCTCAGCTTTCCTTATAGTCCAACTCTCACATCCATACATGACCACTGGAAAAACCATAGCCTTGACTAGACGGACCTTTGTTGGCAAAGTAATGTCTCTGCTTTTGAATATGCTGTCTAGGTTGGTCATAACTTTTCTTCCAAGGAGTAAGTGTCTTTTAATTTCATGGCTGCAATCACCATCTGCAGTGATTTTGGAACCCAGAAAAATAAAGTCAGCCACTGTTTCCCCGTCTTTTGCCATGAAGTGATGGGACTGGATGCCATGATCTTAGTTTTCTGAATGTTGAGCTTTAAGCCAACTTTTTCACTCTCCTCTTTCACTTTCATCAAGAGGCTCTTTAGTTCTTCACTTTCTGCCATAAGGGTGGTGTCTTCTGCATATCTGAAGTTATTGATATTTCTCGGACAATCTTGATTCCAGCTTGTGCTTCTTCCAGCCCAGCGTTTCTCATGATGTACACTGCATAGAAATTAAATAAGCAGGGTGACAATATACAGCCCTGATGTACTCCTTTTCCTATTTGGAACCAGTCTGTTGTTCCATGTCCAGTTCAAACTGTTGCTTCCTGACCTGCATACAGGTTTCCCAAGAGGCAGGTCAGATGGTCTGGTATTTCCATCTCTTTCAGAATTTTCCACAGTTTATTGTGATCCACACAGTCAAAGGCTTTGGCATAGTCAATAAAGCAGAAATATATGTTTTTCTGGAACTCTCCTGCTTTTTTGATGATCCAGCAGATGTTGGCAGTTTGATTTCTGGTTCCTCTGCCTCTTCTAAAACCAGCTTGAACATCTGGAAGTTCACAATTCACATACTGCTGAAGCCTGGTTGGAGAATTTTGAGCATTATTTTACTAGCATGTGAGATGAGTGCAATTGTGCAGTAGTTTGAGCATTTTTTGGTATTACCTTTCTTTTTCATACCTTGGCTTTCTATTTCTACCTTAAAATATTAGAAACTTTATAAAATGACCTACACTTATTACAGAATATTAAACCAATACAAAAATATACAAAAGAAAGATAAAAAGTTACCTCAAATTTTGCCTCCTTAAAATAACTAAGTAACATTCAATAAGTATTCCAGACATATCCCCAACTATGGAACAAACAGATGCTTACAAAGAAAAACTGCTTTCACAAAAATGGGATCATATTATACATATACTGTATTTCATAAAATTATTAAATTTAAGGTTTGTCAGACTTAAAAAAGAAAATGTTTCAACAAAACTGAAGAAATATCTCAACATCCGATGTATCTTTGTAGCAAGACATATTAATTCCCAAAGCTTTTTCTAAACAAAAAAAAAAAAAAGATGAGATTAAGGACATTAGAAAGGAAAATCACCAATTTCAACTTCAGATAATATTCTCTGCTATAGTAGTTAATTAATTTACACTTCCTTCCTCTCCCCTGCTTTATTATTTTCTTACTATATTGTAAGAAAACATTAACTAATTTCTTTTTTTATATTTAATAGAATTGCAGTTCAATTTTTTAGAAATTCTCTTCAGAATCAATAGTTATAAATTGTTGCATCCTCATTGTTCTCCTAGTTTTCAGTTTTTTTTTTTTACTGTTTTCCAATAAAATTTTATTTATGGACACCGAAATACAATTTTGTGTAATTTTCACGTCACAGTATTTTCCTTTTAACACAGTATTTTCTTTTAATGTAAAAATCATTCTTAGCCCTGAAGCCATACAAAATGAGAAATGGACTAGATTCAGTCAGTGGGTCATTGTTTGCCAATCCCTGAGTTATAGTAGTAACATATTGTTCATTTGGGTGTTTTTCGACTTAATAGATTTTAAACAATATATTATTATCTCATGCTAGAAGTATCAGTTCAGTTCAGTTGTGTTTGACCCTTTGCAACCCCATGGACTGCAGCATGCCAGGTTCCCTGTCCATCACCAACTATAGGGGCTTCCGTATAGCTCAGATGGTAAAGAATCTGCCTCCTGTGCAGGGGATCTGGGTTCAAATCCTGGGTCAGGAAGATCCCCTGGAGAAGGGAATGGGAACCCACTCCAGTATTCTTGCCTGGAGAATCCCATGGACAAAGGAGTCTGTCGAGCTACAGTCCACAGGTTCACAAAGAGTTGGACACATCTGAGTGACTAACACTACTATGCTTATCAACAGATGGGGGCATGTTTTTACTTGATGGCTATTTGCTGAAAGACAATAATGGGATGGGTAGTACAGAGTGAATTTGGGCAGTCTTAGATACTTTATTTTTTTTTAATTTTTAATTTATTTTTTAAAAAAATTTATTTATTTTAGTTGGAGGCTAATTACTTTACAATGTTGTAGTGGTTTTTGCCATACATTGATATGAATCAGTCATGGGTTTACATGTTTTCCCCATCCTGAACACCCATCCCACCTCCCTCCCCATCCCATCCCTCTGGGTCATCCCAGTGCAACAGCCCTGAGCACTCTGTCTCATGCATCCAACCTGGACTGGCGATCTATTTCACATATGATAATATACATGTTTCAATGCTATTCTCTCAGATCATCCCACCCTTGCCTTCTCCCACAGAGTCCAAAAGACTGTTCTATACATCTGTGTCTCTTTTGCTGTCTCGCATATAGGGTTATCATTACCATCTTTCTAAATTCCATATATATGTGTTAGTATACTGTATTGGTGTTTTTTTTTTTTTTCTGGCTTACTTCACTCTGTATAATAGGCTCCAGTTTGATCCACCTCATTAGAACTGATTCAAATGTATTCTTTTTAATGGCCGAGTAATACTCCACTGTGTATATGTACCACAGCTTTCTTATCCATTCGTCTGCCGATGGACATCTAGGTTGCTTCCTTGTCCTGGCTATTATAAACAGTGCTGTGATGAACATTGGGGTACACGTGTCTCTTTCAGTTCTGGTTTCCTTGGTGTGTATGCCCAGCAGTGGGATTGCTGGGTCATATGGCAGTTCTATTTCCAGTTTTTTAAGGAATCTCCACACTGTTCTCCATAGTGGCTGTACTAGTTTGCATTTCCACCAACAATGTAAGAGGGTTCCCTTTTCTCCACACTCTCTCCAGCATTTATTGTTTGTAAATTTTTGGATAGCAGCCATTCTGACTGGCGTGAAATGGTACCTCATTGTGGTTTTGATTTGCATTTCTCTGATAATGAGTGATGTTGAGCATCTTTTCATGTGTTTGTTAGCCATCTGTATGTCTTCTTTGGAGCACTGTCTGTTTAGTTCTTTGGCCCATTTTTTGATTGGGTAATTTATTTTTCTGGAATTGAGCTGTAGGAGTTGCTTGTATATTTTTGAGATTAATTCTTTGTCAGTTGCTTCGTTTGCTATTGTTTTCTCCCATTCTGAAGGCTGTCTTTTCACCTTGCTTATAGTTTCCTTCATTGTACAAAAACTTTTAAGTTTAATTAGGTCCCATTTGTTTATTTTTGCTTTTATTTCCATTACTCTGGGAGGTGGGTCATAGAGGATCCTGCTGTGATTTATGTCAGAGAGTGTTTTCGCCTAGTGTTCTCCTCTAGGAGTTTTATAGTTTCTGGTCTTAAGTTTAGATCTTTAATCCATTTTGAGTTTATTTTTGTGTGTGGTGTTAGAAAGTGTTCTAGTTTCATTCTTTTACAAGTGGTTGACCAGTTTTCCCAGCACCACTTGTGAAAGAGACTGTCTTTTCTCCATTGTATATTCTTGCCTCCTTTGTCAAAGATAAGGTGTCCATAGGTGCGTGGATTTATCTTTGGGCTTTCTATTTTGTTCCATTAATCTATATTTCTGTTTGTGCCAGTACCGTACTGTCTTGATGACTGTAGCTTTGTAGTAGATCCTGAAGTCAAGCAGGTTGATTCCTCCCGTTCCATTCTTCTTTCTCAAGATTGCTTTGGCTACCTGAGGTTTTTTGTATTTCCATACAAATTGTGAAATTATTTGTTCAGTTCTGTGAAAAATACTGTTGGTAGCTTGATAGGGATTGCACTGAATCTATAGATTGCTTTGGGTAGTGTATTCATTTTCACTATATTGATTCTTCCAATCCATGAGCATGGTATATTTCTCCATCTATTTGTGTCCTCTTTGATTTCTTTCATCAGTGTTTTATAGTTTTCTATATATAGGTCTTTTGTTGCTTTAGGTAGATATATTCCTAAGTATTTTATTCTTTTCGTTGCAATGGTGAATGGAATTGTTTCCTTAATTTCTCTTTCTATTTTCTCATTGTTAGTGTATAGAAATGCAAGGGATTTCTGTGTGTTAATTGCAAGGGTGCCAATCTCACCACTACTATTCAACATAGTTTTGGAAGTTTTAGACACAGCAATCAGAGCAGGAAAAGAAATAAAAGGAATCCAGATTGGAAAAGAACTAAAACTCTCCCTGTTTGCAGATGACATGATCTTCTACATAGAAAAC
This sequence comes from Bubalus kerabau, assembly GCF_029407905.1. NCBI lineage: Eukaryota > Metazoa > Chordata > Mammalia > Artiodactyla > Bovidae > Bubalus > Bubalus kerabau. Next base: position 35,908,057 of record NC_073638.1, read on the forward strand.
GCTAAGGACTCTACCAGAAAATTACTAGAGCTAATCAATTAATATAATAAAATTTCAGGATATAAAATTAACACACAGAAATCCCTTGCACTCCTATACTCTTAGATACTTTAAAATTGACATTTGTAATCTTGAAAAATCTCTATTATTCTTTGTATTCTACCTATATCTTTCTTTAGTTTCTTGCATTAGACGTTTGGCATGGCTTACAGTGAAGCACCTTACGTTATGCTATCTGTGTTGTGATCTGGTCATCTCTGTTTCCTTTTCCTCACCTTAGGCAGTGTTTTGGATTAGATTATAGACAAGATGATGTATCTGCATGTTTCCTCTTTATTTCAGCTCAGCTTCATTTATAGTTTTCCTCAGGTCTTCACAGGAATACTCTCCACTAGTTCTTTTGTTTCACATGCCTTTAAATCTTCAGTTCAGTTCAGTTCAGTTCATTTCAGTTACTCAGTCATCTGTGACTCTTTGCAACCCCATGGACTGCAGAATGCCAGGATTCCCTGTCCATCACCAACTCCCAGAGCTTGCTCAAACTCATGTGCATCGAGTCAGTGATGCCATCCTACCCATCTTATCCTCTGTCGTCCCCTTCTCCTCCTGCCTTCAATCTTTCCCAGCATCAGGGTCTTTTCCAATGAATCAGCTCTTTGCATCAGGTGGCCAAAATACTAGAGCTTCAGCTTCAGCATCAGTCCTTTCAATGAATATTCAGGACTGATTTCCTTTAGGATTGACTGGTTTGATCTCCTTATAGTCCAAGGGACTCTTACAAGTATTCTCAAACACCACAGGTCAAAAACATCAATTCTTCAGCGCTCAGCTTTCTTTATATAGTCCAACTATCACATCCATCCATGACTATTGGAAAAACCGTAGCTTTGACTAGATGGACCTTTGTCAGCAAAGTAATGTCTGCTTTTAATATGCTGTCTAGATTGGTCATAGCTTTTCTTCCAAGGAGCAAGCTCTTTTAATTTCATGGCTGCAGTCACTATCTGCAGTGATTTTGGAGCCCAGGAAAATAAAGTCTTGTCACTGTTCCATCGTTTCCCCATCTATTTCCCATGAACTGATGGGACCAGATGCCATGACCTTAGTTTTTTGGATGTGGAGTTTTAAGCCAACTTTTTCACTCTCCTTATTCACTTTCATCAAGAGGCTCTTTAGTTCTTCTTCACTTTCTGCCATAAGGGTGGTATCATCTGCTATAAAGGTGGTATCTGAAGTTATTGATTTCTTCCTGCAATCTTGATTCAAGCTTGTGCTTTTTCCAGCCTGGCATTTTCCATGATGTACTCTGCATATAAGTTAAATAAGCAGGGTGACAATATACAGGCTTGATGTACTCCTTTCCCAATTTGGAACCAGTCTGTTCTTCCATGTAAGATTCTAACTGTTGCTTCTTGACCTGCATACAGATTTCTCAAGAGGCAGGTCAGGTTGTCTGGTATTCCCATCTCTTTAAGAATTTTCCAGAATTTATTGTGATCTACACAGTCAAAGGCTTTGGTGTAGTCAATAAAGCAGAAATAGATGTTTTTCTGGAACTCTTGCTTTTTCTATGATCCAGTGGCTGTTGGCAATTGGACCTCTGGTTCATCTGCCTTTTCTAAATCCAGCTTGAACATCTGAATGTTCACGGTTCACGTACTGTTGAAGCCTAGCTTGGAGAATTTTGAGCATTACTCTTCTAGTATGTGAGATGAGTGCAATTGTGTGGTAGTTTGAACAATCTTTGGCATTGCCTTTCTTTGGGATTGAAATGAAAACTGACCTTTTCCAGTCCTGGGACCACTGCTGAGTTTTCAAAATTTGCTGGCATATTAAGGTCACAGCCTTGTCTAACTCACTGAAACTATGAGCTATGCCATGTAGGGCCACCCAAGATGGATGGTTCATGGTGGAGAATTCTGGCGAAGCATGGTCCACTGGAGAAGAGAATGGCAAATCACTTCACTATTTAAATCTTATCACTTTAATCAAAGGATCATTTGATATCCTTAAAGACTGTGGCACATTGTTTTAGATAAATTTATTTCTGCTTGAGGTCTGAGGAGGTGGGTATCAGCTCATAGTGTTCTCTTGTATTCCTGTTTGGATTTTAATATATTTGGCATATATTCTTCCTTTTGAGATTTGAACTTGTATATATTTCATTGCTTCAGTGAAGATCTTCTCACCTCCTGTTTTTAATTTTTTTTTGGTTGTTTCCAAAGGAGAAGAGTTAAGAAAAAATTGCTTTTACTGCTTCATCTTTGACCAGAATTCTGAATTGCCTCTTTAAAAGATATTAATAAATATTTCCTCTACTCCTTTTAAGTCAGTTAAACATTTCCTAACATTTATTATATGGTATATGTTAAGACTTGATTAATGAGCTTTATATAACTATTATCTCTCATACTCTTAAAAATCCTCTGTTTTCAATATTATCTCAGAAATCCAAGGTTTAGAGAAATTAAGTAAATTGTCCCAGGTGATGCAATAGAAGATCCAGGATTAAAATTCAGGTCTGTTAGACTCCAAACTGTATTTTTTTCTGCTATGCCGCATCTAGCTCTTGTCTGAAAGTGAAAGTCACTCAGTCATGTCTGACTCTTTGCGACCCCATGGACTATATAGTTCAGGGAATTCTCCAGGCCAGAATACTGGAGTGGGTAGCTGTTGCCTTCTCCAGGGTATCTTTCCAACCCAGGGATCGAACCCAAGTCTTCTGCATTGCAGGCAGATTCTTTATCAGCTGAGCTACAAGGGAAACCAAAGAATATTGGAGTGAGTAGCCTATCCCTTCTCCAGTGGATCTTCCCAACTTGGGAATTGAACCAGGGTCTCCTGCATTGCAGGTGAATTCTTTACCAACTGAGCTATCAGGGAAGCCCAGCTCTTGTCTATATAACCACAAATTTTGAATAAGAGATTTTATGTGTGTTTCATCATTAGGTTTTTTTCACTGTTATCTTTTGGCTAATTTGAATTTGATGAATGCATCTATATATATCATCTACCCATACATATTATTAATAATATTAAGTTCATAGATTTACCTTGATGAATTATATCTGAGTATGCATAGATACACACTATATTAGTAAACATATTCTCTCATTTGGGTTCTGTCAGTGTAACCAATGGAACTTTAGGTTTAAGTACCACCAACTAGAATAATCCACTGGTGTCTGAGCACAAAGAAAATAATATTTTTGAAATAGATTATTCATGTACCAATTCATCCTATTCTAATTTAATCTATCATGTGATTTATTTGATCTTCTGAATTGCAAACAAATATTTAAACCACCTTAGGTAAACCTACCTTACCATTGTACTGGAAGATTATGAATGGTGAGCAATATAGCAACATGAAGGAAAAAGTATGTGTGGGTTGAAGAAGAGAAACATTAGGCCCAGGTTGTACAGACAACTGTTGTCTTTTCACATCTGGGCAATGATCTGCTTGTCTTGTTTTTAAAAAAAATTTCCTCATTGTGTTATAGACTAACAGAGTCTTCAGATATACACAAACAAAATAGCAAGGCATACTTGTCAGAGGCTTACTTATTAATACTAGCAATGGAGGTACTACTTAGAGATGGCTTGCCTTTTTCCCAGTAGCATGTCTGGCTATCTGTTGTGGAGGTCTGCTGTAAGATTCTCCAGCTTTATTGTAAGTACTAATTTACTTTGGCACCTCTGCAACTTTAACTACTACTTACCTGATGGTTAGAAAGTTTTCTGTTGGCATAATGTAATCAGTTTTAAATTCTTGAATTAAAAATATCAACAATAACAACTAGAACTTACGTTACTATCATTGGGTATTAATATTTCAAATAGAATTACACCTCTGGTAGAAATTGTCAGGTAGAACAGATCATGATCTGTAGCCCCAAAGATATGATTCAGATGAAAAATGACTCCTTTTATGTTGAGAGCGATTGATTCAGGTGCATCAGGGATGGCAAGGTTTTTTGTTGTTGTTGTTGTTGTTAATTTAAAAAGCACTTGTGCTGCCTGTAAGCTAGTGACCACCAGTCTCAAAGAGGTACTGTAGTAAGTACATGGTAATATTCAGGCAACTATGAAAAAACTGGGTGTGCACATTTTAAGGGAAAGGGAGACACCCTAGTCCTTTTCTTATGGCCTATGAAATCAGAGTCTAAAATTTTTTCCCCTGAGGCAAGCTATTTTTATAAGTGCTCTTGTCTAGAGAAGTGCTATCAATTTCTTATTTTTCAGTTCCTTCGGTTATCATTCACGTACCTTCTCTTTGTTGTGCTTATTCCTGTGTATCTCTCCATAAGTCTATTTCCACAGATGTTTCTCTCTTTCTTACTACCTTTACATCGTCCTATTTCACTTAGAAAAGTCAGTCATCAGAATCTGTAATGCTTGTTTTACACAACTACAGATCCCATCCCATTGACTTAATGCTTATAACTTGATAAAGAAAACAGGGTGTGAGTGTGGGGTGAGCATAAGAGTATGTGCCTTGGAATTGTATATTCCTGTACCAGGACCGTAGCCATCCATTCACACATCCTCAGAATACTTCTGGACAGTTTACATTGCTTCTTTGAGTCACGGTTTTCGAGATGATGGAGATAATGCTTTCCTTACGAGGTTGGTATAAGATATAAGTGAGATAACGTATGTAAAGAACAGTTAGTACAATGACTAAATCATAATAAATGTGGCACATGGTGCATGTGTGCCTGCTAAGTCATTTCACTTGTGTCCAACTCTTTGTGACCCAATGGACTGAAGCCCTCCAGACTCCTCTGTCCCTAGGATTCTTCAGGCAAGAACACTGGAGTGGATTGCCATGCCCTTCTCCAGGGGATCTTCCTGACCCAGAGATTGAACTCATGTCTCTTATGTCTCCTGCCTTGGCAGGTGGGTTCTTTACCACTAGTGCCACCTGGGAAGCCCATGGCAAATGGTACTGTTGGTCAAAATTATTTATTCCTTCACTTCTTGTGAAGTGCTTCCCTGGTCGCTCATCTGGTAAAGAATCCACCTGCAATGCAGGAGATCCTGGTTTGATTCCCAGGTTGGGAAGATCTGCTGGAGAAGAGATAGGCTACCCACTCCAGTATTCTTAGGCTTCCCTGGTGGCTCAGTTGGTAAAGAATCAGCCTGCAGTGTGGGAGACCTGAGTTTGGTCCCTAGGTTGGGAAGATTCCCAAGAGAAGGCAATGGCTACCCACTCCAGTATTCTAGCCTGGAGATAGTGGAGCAGATTTGAATCTGACTCAGCCTAGAGCATAGACACAGAAGCTGACCTCCTTCTACCAAAGTGTAATATGACCAGAAAAATAAAGCTTTTTTGTTATTAAATCACTATGGTCTCGAGGTTGTTGTGCAGTATACAGCCAACTATTGGTATCTGTGGAGGGTTGGTTCCAGGTCCTATCACAGATACAAAAATCCATGGATATTCACATCCCTTATAAAAATGGCATAGTGTGTATATAATCAATGCTCATACTCCCATATACTTTAATCTCTGGAATGCTTATAATGCCTAATACAATATAAATGCTATGTAGATAGGTGCTGGCAGGTGGAAAATTCAAGTTTTTCTTTTTGGAACTTTCTGAAATTAGAAAAAAAATGTAATTCTTTGTTAGTTAAATCCACTGATGCAGAACCCACAGATACAAAGGATCAACTGTAATATCATTTGTTACCAATTTCTGTATTTTTCAGCTTTGCTGTAGTTACAAAGAATTCCAAAGTCACAGTTGCTTACAATAATGAACATTGGTTTTTCAGTCATGGTCTTCAGATTGGCTGTGGCTATTCTTTCTCTGTTTGGCCACATGTCATTTCAATTTGTGATCCAGGTTGAAGGAACAGCCTCTATCTGGGACATGCTGTTCACATTGCAGAGGTCAAGAGTACAAAATACCAAACAAAACTATGTAGGTGCAAATAAAGCTTCCATAAGGATATAGCATATGTCACATCTTCTCTTATTGTGTTGGCCAAGTCACTTGACCAATCCTGAAAACAGGGCAGGGACATACACTCCATCTACAGGGAGGCACTGGAAGTCATATGTCAAAAAGTGGAAATAGATAGTTGGGAACATAATATAACCATCCACTGTAGGGTTTCCAAATGTTGGATTTCTTCTGTCTTCAGTATTTCTCTTTTCATCCCAGGATTGCTGAACAGGTATAAAATGTAATACGCATGGGAGAGGTAATAGATTAATTTCAATCAGGGTGGAACTGTTGGAGCAAATTTCAGCTGAAGGTACAATGGCAACAAAAAAGAATATAAAAAACAGTTAAGTATCAGGAAGTGTGTTGGATCCATGCAGATTGAATATGATTCCCAGAAAGCATTGGGGGTCTTGGAAATGTAATTTTATGATGCTGTTGTGTTTCCAGGATTCTAAAATGAAATGGCTATAGTGGTGACCCTTTCTTTTTGACTAATTGCCTAGGTTGACTTTTTTACCCTCTTCAGTGCTCTAGGAATTTTTATGAGCCTCTTTAACGTAACTGAGATGCCAGTCAGGATACTTGCAAATGAACAGGTGATATCTGTATTTTAGTTGTTGCCCCTAAGTGAAAAGTCCCTTTGGCCATTGGAGCTTCTTCTTTGGATTGGCATCCACTGTACTTGGGAATGAAAGCTTGTTAAAAAAGTGTTTTTATCTATTATATAACCTGCCGGACTTTTCTTTCCCTACATTTATGCATGTCTGTGGGGGGCTCAGAGTGTCCTAGAAGGTGGCTGGGGTAGATTTGAACTTAATGCCATATTTAAATTCATTCCATGACCTTAATTTCTCTTCCATGTTCTATGTCTCTATTTTCTTGTCACTTAGTATCTGAGTCTTATTTTAAGGAACTGGACATAGGAGAAGATGAATTAACATTCAGATCAGTTCAGTTCAGTCACTCAGTTGTGTCCAACACTTTGCCACCCCATGGACTGCAGCATGCCAGGCTTCCCTGTCTGTCTATCACCAACTCCTGGAACTAACTCAAACTCATGTTCATTGAGTTGGTGAAGCCATCCAACTATCTCATCCTTTGTCATCCCCTTCTCCTCCCACCTTCAATCTTTCCCAGCATCAGGGTCTTTTCCAATGGGTCAGTTCTTCTCATCGATGGCCAAAGTATTGGAGTTTCAGCTTCAGCATCATTCCTTCCAATGAATATTCAGGACTGATTTTCTTTAGGATGGACTGGTTTGATCTCCTTGCAGTCCAAGGGACTCTCAAGAGTCTTCTCCAACACCACAGTTCAAAAGCATTAATTCTTCAGTGCTCAGTTTTCTTCACAGTCCAGCTCTCACATCCATACATGACTACTGGAAAAGCATAGGGTCGGGAAGGTCTGCTGGAGAAAGGATAGGCTGCCCACTCCAGTATTCTTGGGCTTCCCTTGTGGCTCAGCTGGTAAAGAATCTGCCTGTAATATGGGAGACCTGGGTTCAATCCTTGGGTTGGGAAGATCCCCTGGAGAAGGGAAAGGCTACCCATTTCATATTCTGGCCTGGAGAATTCCATGGACTATACAGTCCATGGGCTTACAAAATGTTGAACATTCAGATAAATTAGTACATTTAAAATTTAGTATCATATCATGAAATTTGGAAGAGAGGTTTTCTTTAAGAAGTGTAGCCTATTGAATAGAATGTGGAAGACATGACTAATTATAAGTTAGATATTTTCATCCAACTCAGTGAAAATGAAAGCTTTTTTATGTGATTTCTCTTCTTTCATCCTCATTTTCTCAAAATTCAGCAAGCAGAGGAAATCAATAGTCTTCCCCTCCTTTTCTTACTGGAATATGTACTAGTAGATCTGAAAACACTTTTCCTTCAGAAGAAAGGTACAGGAATTCCTTGGCAGTCCAGTGGTTAGGATTCCATGCTTCCAGTTCAGGGTGCATTGGTCACTGGTCAGATTCTGCAAATCAAGTGGTGTGCACCCCTCTCAAAAAAAAAAAAAAGGAAGGAGAAAGATGCAACAAGAATTTCATTAGTGATATGTGTAAAGGGGAGGTCTGCTTAGATGTGAATAATTTTTGCCTTCAATGATGACTTTACTTTCCTGTCTAGCTTTTGAAAGATAATGGTTTATGTTCATTAATTGAATTCAAGAAGTAGAGAGGGGTTTTTAGAAAGACAGATACACTTATTTTGCCATGGAACATGATTGAAAAAGTTACTATTGTTATTAAGGACATGAGTACAGCTTTTACAATTTTTTTTTTTAAAACAGTTGCCAATGATTGAAAAAGACAAGATGTTATGATCTGACACACAGCATAACAAATATTTCCCTCCATTCACCATAAGAATGTTTCTATTCTTTTCTTAGCTATGATTTTTCAGGGTGAAGTTTGTTTGCATAATGCTTCCACATTTAAATTAAAAAACATATTACAGAGCTCCTGAGCTGTGCATGTAAAATTAAAATGAAAGAGACAAGTCTTCTCCCCTTGATGAACTTATAGCCTAGTGAAAGAGACAACAGATATTGCATAAATTATTGGAATATATGTGTCCAAGCAAAATATATAGCCCATACTATCCACATGCTGAGGAATGAGAGATTAACTCCAACTCCAACTCCAGTTGGAAAACAACTCTCAGGAGGACTTTGTGAAGGAAGCAGCATTTGTATTCAACTGGTAGAGGTGGAGAGGAGTGGAATTCCACTTGTTTTGAGGAAAGAACATGATCAAAGGGCTGAAGGTGGGAAATGCAATTCAGTTTGGGGAAGCAGGAAACAGTCCTTTCTGACTGAAGTTTTGCCTGTGTTCAAGATGAGGAAGCTGTGAAGGAAACTGTGGCCAGATTTATGAATCCCTTGAATAAAATAGCAAAGATTTTGGTCTTTATGCCTGAAGGGTAAATTAGACCCAAATAAATTTTGAGCATAGTAGTGATATGATCATATCTTTATTTAAGGGAGATAACTGAAAAGATTATGGATGGAGCGAGCAATGAATTAACAGAAGAGATTAGAATTAGAGATCTCGATTAGGGTGTTTAGAAGTTCAGATGAGAGACAATAAGGGCTTAGTTGAGGGCAGTTAGAGGCAGTAGGAAGGAGTTAAAAAATTAGAGGATCATTTTGGAAATGGCATAAATATTTATGCCATATATAAATGATAAATATTTCATTTGAAAATAAAATAATTTAATGACAGATTAGTTTCTGTACTCAAGATGGATTTTGTAGATATTATTCAGATGATCTGACAACCAATTGGTTATTTGGGAATACTTTTAGCACGCTATTTTAAATTAATTTAGTCACAGTAGAAATTATTTTCTTCAGTCTTCTGTGATGCCTGGGTATCTGATGTGGCCACCAGTTTAAGTTCTAGCACTGCAGGTGTAATCTATTGAGGTGTAAAATCTACAGGGTCTATTGAAACTGCTTTGCTAGCATGTCTGGCTCTTCCTAAAGCTCATGTAAGAATGAAAGCAAAAGTATTTTGAGTGGTTATAACAAGATCTTGATTGAAGAATTTTATATTTTTGAAGAATTTTCACTTTCATCATATCATATTCATTCTTTCAACAACCTTGACAATAAATATCACATATACACATTTTACTTTTATTTTAATTTCTATTTTTTAAAATTATGGACATATGATAACACATTTACAGGAGACTTGGAAAATACAGAACAAGGTTACATATAGTTTCACTAAATATTATAACTTTTTAAAGTAAATAAATTAAGATTCTTAGTTGGAGTTTCAATATCAAACTCTCAAAAATTAATGGAGTGAATATACAGAGAAGTAGAAGGATGTAGTAGACTTGAAAAACACCATGAACCAATTCAAAATAATTAAGATTTATACAATTTTCACACAATAGTATGATACAAATTCTGTTCAAGTTCCCATAGACTGTAAACTGAGAGACACTGGAACATATCCAGGTACATAGAACAAGGTGCAAAATTTCATGGTCTAAAAATATTGAAATCATACAGCCTGTTCTCTTATCACTGTGGAATTATGTTAGAAATCAGTACCAAAGATCTATGAAAATAACCCATATATTTTCAAGTGCAGTGTGACATTTACCAAGAGAGATTTTCTATTTAGCCATCAAAAGCCTCAATAAAGTTAGACTGAAAAAAGAGAAAAACACAGAGGGTGATTGCAGAGAAATTAGTATCAAAATGAGAAATTAGTATCAAAATGAAAAATTAATATTAAAGGTATTTTAAACAAAATCCCATGTGTTTGGAAATTAAATATCCACTTTTAAATGATGCGGGGTGTATTGACGCAATAGCAAGGAAAATTAGAAAATATTTGTAATAGAGTAAAAGTGAAAAGAAAATTTATCAGAATTTGCTGCATGCAGCTGAAGCTGCTCAATGCAATTGAATACAATGTGGAGTCTTGAATAAAGTATGAAAACAGAGAGTAGACACTAGCATAAAATTTTTTGATATTTGAACAAAATCTGTACTTTTTAGTTAATAATACTGTATCACTTGTTAATTTTCTGTTGTTTTCTTTTTCTTTTCTTCTTCTTCTTCCTTTTTTTTTTTTTTTACAACATAGTATTTATATTCTCAGAATTGGGTTAGAAGTTTCAAGCCTCATTCAATTTTTTAAAAAATCATTGAGATAATAAATTTTCTAGACTTTTAACAGTAATACTAGATGCCAAAATACATGAAACTGTATCAAAGTTTTGAGTGAATATAAATTAGAAATCTAGCATTCTATTCATACTAAGTCAAACAAATGGAATCAAAATGTCAAACTTTTTTAGCTAGGCAAAAATTTATACACTTTCTAAAATATAATATATATATTATATATACTATATAAATATGTATTAAAAGCTTTTCTACTATGCTTGATAAAGGCTTGAGAAAGAACAACAACAACAAAAAGAGACAGAGAAATTGGAAAATGTAAACTAAATGAAATGAGAGCAGTGAATATGAAATAGAAAAAGTGAAACAAACTAGATGAAAATAAAAGATTTAAAACATCTTTAGAAATAACATAGCTGCTCATTAGAAACACATCTGGAGATTTGGAGAAAAATAGCAATATCTGGGCATTTGTATTTTTCAAAAAATTTAAAGATAATACTGTCATGCTTTTGAATTTTAAAAAGTGATTACAAGTTTTTCTATTAAATGGTAGTTTTAGTGATATAGAATTCTATTATTTTCTGTTGATCAATCATGATGCAATGGTATTAGTGAATAATAGTTACATTATCACAATAGTAACAAATGTTTATCAGTTTTCACAATCAATAATCAGACAAAAAGTAAAAGATAATTACAGTTGCAAGCCATAGTGGAAATATGATTAATGTAGCAATATAAAATAATTAGATATGATTTGGGTTGTTATGTAGAGTGATGCTTAAGTAAGTGGAAATGCATACCTCCATATGTTCTCATCAGCCCAGCAAGTGTATGTCTTTTGGTTGGTGCATTTACTCCATTCACAGTTAAGATGATTGTTGATATTTATGATCCTATTACCAATTGGGTTTATTTGATGTAGGTCTTTTCCTTCACTTGCGTTTCCTGACTACAAAAATTCTTTTAGTGTTTGTTGTAAAGCTGGTTTGGTGCTGCTGAATTCTCTTAAATTTTGTTTCTCTGTAAAGCTTTTGATTTCTTCATCAAATTTGAACAAGAGTCTTGTTGAATAGAGTGTTCTTGGCTGTAGGTTCTTCTTAGGCTGTCTTCTTTTTTTTTTTTTCTCCACTCCTTTTTTTCTGTATTCTATTCTGTGGCACTGATTTCCAATGTTCTGTCCTCCAAATCACTTATCTGTTCTTTTACATAAGTTATTCTGCCATTGATTCCTTCTAGTGTATTATTCATCTCTGTTTGTTTGTTCTTTAGTTCTTCTAGGTCTTTGGTAAACATTTCTTGCATCTTCTCAATCTTTGCCTCTGTTCTTTTCCCAAGATCCTGGGTCAACTTCACTATCATTATTCTGAATTATTTTTCTGGAAGGTTGCCTATCTCCACTTTATTTGGTTGTTTTTCTGGGGTTTTGTCTTGTCCCTTCATCTGGGACAAAGCTGTTTGCTTTTACATCGTGGTTAACTTTTTGTGGTGTAGTTTTGGTTCTAGCTGCTGCTGTAGTTTGTGGTTCTTCTTGCTTCTTCTGTCTGCTCTTACATGTTATACATTTTAAAAGGTTGGTAAAACTGAGAAACAATAAGATTAAATGACATTTCTAAAATTACACAGAGTTAGTATAGAGAACCGGAGAAGGCAATGGCACCCTACTCTGGTACTCTTGCCTGGAGAATCCCATGGACGGAGGAGCCTGGTAGGCTGCAGTCTATGGGGTCGCTAAGAGTCAGACATGACTGAAGCGACTTAGCAGCAGAAGCAGCAGCAGCAGCAGTATAGAAAAAGGAAGAGCGCTTGACTTTGGACTATTAGCCACTATTGTGTAGCAATGTTACTCTTCTCTTACTAGTTTCCCTTTTGTGTGACCCAGTTTTAGTAAAATAACTATGCATAGACATCCCAGTCAACTCTTCCATTCCTTTCAGTTCAATTAAACACAAGAGGGTACCAATAGTGTACTTTTGTCTTTTTATCAAAAAATTGATAAAGCACTTTTTTTAATCAACATTTTGAAGTCTTACATTTAGATAGAACTTTGATTTTACATTAAAAATCTTTGTGTGCTGATTAGGAATGTGAAACTCTCAATCAGGTTTGAGTCTCATCCTTCTTTATTTGAGGAATGAAAATCATTCCTTCATATCATTCGGAATTGTGTTTTGCTATAATATTCTAGTGATGTTCCTTTTGGAATCACAATTCTGGATGTTGCCTGGCCTCATCAATAGTCCATCTTTCCCTGACTTTAGATGAGAATTTATGGGTTGCTTTACAATTGTTATCCTTTTACTCTGTTGAGAGGATCCTTCCTCTTGCACTGTTATGCTTTATCTCTCATGTCCCTTTTTTCTTTGTGTGTATTTATTTCAAAGTCCTATGATTTTTTCTTTCTTTTTTTTTAGTTATCTGTTTCTTCCATAAGCTCATGTACATTTCCTGGTTATAGGATCAGAAATACTACCAGACACTGCCAGGATACCTCTGAATGTGAAGTTGCACAAGTGCTTGTATCTTTCCCTCTTACTTTCTAACCTAACAACGTTGTATTTCTAGTGAGTTTTTCTTCTAGTATGTACAGTGCTGCTGATTTAGTTTTCTCAGGTTGTCTCGCTGCTTTCATGTCACATTTTTCCTTTTTGGATTGCTTATATATTTTGAAGCACTGACTTACTTGGCACTGACATTGAGACTATTGATTTTGCGCACAGCAACCCTAGAGTCATTCCCTTCCTGTGGACCAAGTTTATTTGGACACTAGGGTGGTTGGAAAAGTACCTTTTCAGATACTTTCAGTATTTTCCTTTACTTTTTTCCCATTAGTGATTTGGTTTATTTACTTGAGTCTTGTGTATTAGTAAGTAAGAAGGCTCTAAGCCAGAAGTTCTCAAATTTTCTTGGTTCATGGTATCTTTAGTGTGTCAGTAACTTTTTTCACAGTGGCTCTGGTCTAAAAAAAATACCAAACAGTTCACTTCAGGGCTTAGTTTTTTTTTCTTTTTTGCCTTATTAAAAAAAAATTCTTTTTAAATTAGCAGAGAATTACTGAACAATAGTTTGGATAAAACAACTTAAGTTTTTATGTACCAAAAATTTAGTTGATCATGACATCCAGTTCCATCACTTCATGGCAAATAGATAGGGAAAAAGTGAAAACAGTGGCAGATTTTATCTTTTTGGGCTCCCAAATCACTGCAAACGGTGAATGCAGCCATGAAATTAAAAGACACTTGCTCCTTGGAAGGAAAGCTATGACAAACCTAGACAGTGTATTAAAAACAGAGTCATCACTTTGCCAACAAAGGTCCATATAGTCAAAGTTATGGTTTTTCCAGTAGTCATTTACATATGTGAGAGTTGGACCACAAAGAAGGCTGAGTGCTGAAGAATTGATGTTTTTGAACTGTGGTGCTGGAGAAGAGTCTTGAGAATCCCTTGGATAGCAAGGAGATCAAACCGGTCAATCCTAAAGGAAATCAACCCTGAATATTCATTGGAAGGACTGATGCTGAAGCTGAAGCTCCAATAATTTGGCCACCCGATGTGAAGAATCGACTCATTGGAAAAAAACTCTGACGCTGGGAAAGATTGAAGACAAGAGGAGAAGGGGATGACAGGTGATGAAATGATTGGATGGCATCACTGACTCAACGGATATGAGTTTGAGCAAACTCAAGGAGATAGTGAAGGACAGGGAAGCCTGATGTGCTGTAGTCCATGGGGTCGCAAACAGTTGGATGTAACTTAGTGACTGAACAACAACAACCAAAAACTTAGTAGCTTTTTGAAAAAATAATACAGGTTAATTGGAAGTAAAAACACTACTTCAATTTCATTCTTAAATAATCACAATTGCTAATGATACGTGTATGCCTTTGGGGCATTGCACAACTTTTTCAAACACTGAAAGCAGATTGTGTATTGCAGTCTTCATTTCCTGTTCCACATTGATTTTAGGTTTGTTGCCTTTTATTACTACCTCTAAAAACCAGCTTTGCAAAGATATGATGTCATAGAAATGAATGTAGTATGATGTAATGTTGAAACTGTGAACTACTTTTATTCTTTATTTTAAAATTATTTGGCCACAGTGCATGAACGGCTTGTGGGATCTTAGTTCCCTATGCAAGGATGGAACTTGGGCCATGGCAGTGAAAGCATTGAGTCCTAACCACTGGATCACCGGGGAATTCCTGTGAACTACTTTTAATTGGTCATTGTAGTTTACCAAGTGATCAACAGATGTTGTGTAGAGCTATACTTCACTTAAATAGTTAAAATATCCTGGTATTTCAATGGATTCTCTATGGCACATTGGGGTACCTTGGTGCATAGTGTAGGAACTATTGCTTTTGGTGCTTTTCTTTTGTTTACCACGACAACGTGTTTTTCTTGTATATATCAAAGTGTCTGTAAGTTGGTAGGTACTCATTACATTTTGGTTGGTTTCCATTGACCTTAGGCAAGCAGTTGTTTCACAGAAGCTGGGCTAAAAAAGGACATACATACAATCTGTAGTTCTGGTATGACATATTTTAAAGTGCAGTACTTTGCTGAGTTATGTTTTGCCATGCTTCTTGCTTTCCTCTTAAATGAATTCTGACAATTGTAAGGCACTCATAAGGGCTTGTCAGAGGCATAGTTGAAAACCTTAATCTCCTCCCATTTGTTTTTAATGTGAGGAACTCATCTTAGACATCTGTTCTAAGAAAAACAATTAGAGAGAAATTATGATGCAGTGGTCTTAATCCGAATGTTATTTTGCAACTTGGCTAGCTCCTGTGCTTTTAAGTTTTAGTGGCATAATAGCCTTATTTCAAGGTAAACACTGGGAGGCAAGTGGAGCTTTGCATTTGTTAGTTGACTGAGTCACTTTGTTCTGATTCACCACCGCAGACAACCTAACTGAGAATAAGTCTTTAGTTGGAGGATACAGGGGGTAACATCTGCTTTGTCAGAACTGAATAGACTGTTTGTAGAGTTCAGGTACTGCAATCAAAGAAACAGGTAAAGTCTGGGCATATAAAGACCTTCTTTCAAGAAAGTTTTGATACATTACAGTTCTGTTTTGACTTGGCCAGATTATTTATTTATTTTGCTTAAAAAAATTGGTTTAATCCTTCCTAGAGTGTTAAGTTGGAGAAGGCAATGGCACCCCACTCCAGTACTCTTGCCTGGAAAATCCCATGGACGGAGGAGCCTGGTAGGCTGCAGTCCATGGGGTCGCGAAGAGTTGGACACGACTGAGTGACTTCCCTTTCACCTTTCCCTTTCATGCATTGGAGAAGGAAATGTCAGCCCACTCCAGTGTTCTTGCCTGGAGACTCCCAGGGACGGGGGAGCCTGGTGGGCTGCCGTCTATGGGGTCGCACAGAGTCGGACACGACTGAAGCGACTTAGCAGCAGTGTTAAGTGCTAACTCAGTGTTTTACTAATTATGCAGAAGGAACACCAGATGGTTTCTGGGGATAACACTGTATGAGGGGGAGCACTGGTGGCTAAAACTGGTAAACTTTGCAGGTCCATGGTCATTATCATCTATAGCAACATGTGCTTTGTGACAGAAGAAAAGACAATTAAAACTTTAGGGAAAAAATACTATTAGTTCTGAGGAAAGAATTTAGGTTGTTTGTGAACTGCCATGCAGTAAGGAGGCATCATTTAGAATGACCCCACTGTTGCCATTATAATCATCAAAGAAATATATTTGTATGTATTTCCTTGGAAACTTAATTTTTTTCCTCTTACCATCCTTTTCCCTGATAATCATCTCAAATTGCTAATTTATTTTTCTTTTTTCAACAGAATCAGAATCTTAACAGATAAAAATTTTTTTTCTGGGTTTTGTTATATTTGCCTTCAGTTAGCCTGCAAGAATTTCTGTCCTTCCCTCTTGATCAGTTTACCTACACTGAAAAATGGAGAAATAAAATTAATTGCTATATCAGAAATGTCTCTGTAATAGACCTCAAGCTTAAGACAATAGTGATGCTGGTCTCCAAGATGTGATTCATATAACAACAATTAGCAATGTATAAATTCTTACTGAAAGAAAGAGCCAGAGTGTTAATAATCATAATTTTCCATAAGAAGATGAGTTCTTACTAAAGTGAACTTTGATTAGTTAAACCAGGAAGTTTAACTAAATTGTCCTTTGTTTTTTTACAGTATGACATAATGAAAAAAAAAATTATTGAAGACTTGGTACTAAGATAGTGTATAAATTTACAAAAGGAAAGAGAAAATGCTGATTTATCTTTGAGATTTACAATCTAAAGAAATGCATATTAAAACAATTTAAAAGTTGCCCTGTTAAAACAGGCTAGGATCAGGTGCTTAATCAATATATGTTGAAGGAAAAAATACAGTTGTACATTGGATTAAGATAAATAAGGCCACTTATTCCAACTAGTCCAGAGTAATAGATTTTTGATTTGAAGAAACAAATAAATAATTAACTAACTATAGGGTTAAATGTGAATTTAGGAGCTTGTAGTCTTCAACGTTTGTGAGCAAATGGGTGAGAACGATGCTGTAATCTACTAATTTGAAGATTAGCAGCTTCTGAATTTTGAAAGTGGCAACCTTTTCCTTTCTCAGGTGCCATTCATTCCTGTTTGATCTGATGTGACATGAGATTGGTAAATGTTTCATATCCTCCATGACTGTACACAAAATGAGAACTGTAGGTAGTTGAATTAGCTTAAAAGACAGACTTGAGATTAACTCAAATGAAGGTGACACTCATAAAAACCACTTTAAAGTTAAGTTTGAAATATTGAAATGAAATGTCCTGTTTAAGTGATCTAGGGTGTTGCCATGAATTATTTTTAGAGAAAAAGGGGTCAAACTGAAGTGAATGATCTGCTTGAGTCAGCCATTTTACTGCAATCATTTTACTTTAGCACAAATGGTTAAGTCAGCTGGAAGAAAGAATTGTTTTTTTCTCAAGTATGCCCAGTTAAAATAAAATAAAAAATTATTAAAATTACAGAAAGAGGGAGTATATGTTTAGTGGGCCTGTCTGGGCATAGTAATGACTTGTTCTCCTGTCATTTACATGATCTTGTTCTATAGTGTTTACTCTGGTATTCATTAGCACAGGACTAAAATGTCCCTCATCCCTGGTTTGCTTAACACTATTTTGTAGTATATTTGAAAACCAGTGTGTCATCTTAAAGGCACTTCCATATATTGAGATCATCATACCAGGATGATAAATTCTGAAATTTCATTCAGTTGTACTGACTCTGGGGAATATAAGAGACATTTGTAGCTAATATGCTTACTGTGCATAAGACAGTATACTTTACAAATAAAGCCTTACCAAGTAATCTTTATATTTTACTATTATTCATAAGATTAGACACTTATTATATGTCAGGTATTGTGAGTACTCATGTGAAACTCTGTTCCAAATATGTTTATTTATTTAAATAGGCCTGGAAAATCCTATGGACAGAGAAGCCTGGTAGGCTGTAGTCCATGGGGTCGCAAAGAGTCGGACACCACTTCACTTTCACTTTTTATGTGCATATGGTACAAGTTTATAAAGGTACAGAAGGTGTAGAGTAAAAAGTTGATCTTCTATTTATTTCCTGCAAGTCCCTCAGTTTCCTTCCCTGAAAGCCATGTCTATAAACAGTTTCTTATGTATCCATCTAGATATATACTATGATATATATCTTTGGTTTTTTAACACAAATGGTATTATATTATATTATATGTATTTGTCTGTATCTTGCCTTTTTCATTTCTATAATATGTATATTGAGGATATATCTATCAGGGCATATAGAGCTTTCTCATTCCTTTTAACTATCTACATAATATTTCAATGTATTAGTATACTATAACTTATTTAAATCCCTGTCTTAAATGGAATTTTTGGTTGGTTCTAAACTTTTGGTATTATTATTAACAATATTGTATTGAATATCCTTTATGTTCATGTACAAATACACCTTCAGGAAAAATTTCTAGAAATGGGATTGTGGGTTAATAGTTATATGCAATTTAAAGTTTAAATTGATGTTATCAAGTTGCTTGTAGATGTTGTGCCCATTTGTACCCCTAACAATAATGTTTGAATGCCTGTTTCTCCACATGGCAAACCATACAGATGAAAACATCTCATGGTTTTAATTTGCATTTTTATCATATTAAATTAGATTGCTTGTTATATGTTTGATATATTAGGCATTTAAGAAAAATCTGTTTTAAACCTTTGTATTATAGAATATATAAACTAAGAACATGGCATCTGGTCCTATCACTTCATGGCAAATAGATGGGGAAACAGTGGAAACAGTGACAGACTTGATTTTTAGGGGGTTCAAAATCACTACAGATGGTGACTGCAGCCATGAAATTAAAAGACGCTTACTCCTTGGAAGAAAAGTTATGACCAACCTAGACAGCATATTAAAAAGCAGAGACATTACTTTGCCAACAAAGGTCTGTCTAGTAAAGGCTATGGTTTTTCCAGTGGTCATGTATGGATGTGAGAGTTGGACCATAAGGAAAGCTGAGCACCAAAGAATTGATGCTTTTGAGCTGTGTTGTTGGAGAAGACTCTTGAGAGTCCCTTGGACTGCAAGGAGATCTAACCAGTCCATCCTAAAGGAAATTAGTTCTGAATATTCATTGGAGGGACTGATGCTGAAGCTGAAACTCTAAAATTTTGGCCACCTGATGTGAAGAACTGACTCATTGGAAAAGACCCTGAATTTGGGAAAGATTGAAGGCAGAAGGAGAAGGGGATGACAGAGGATTAGATGATTGGATGGCATCACTGACCCGATGGACATGAATTTGAGCAAGCTCTGGGAGTTGGTGATAGACTGGGAAGCTTGGCGTGCTGCACTCCATGGGGTCACAAAGAGTTGGACTGAGTGACTGAACTGAACTGAAGATCTATCTTTATTATTTTGTATAGCAGTAATTTTCTCATTTTCATCACTGTGTAGTATTCCACTGTATGACTATATCACAGTTTGCCAATTCTATTATTGATAGACATTTCTAGTTTCAGGCCAATATGAAAAATGCTGCAATAAGCATTCTTGTACACTTGGTTTCATCTCTTTGGGGTAAATACATAGAAGTAGAATTGCTAGATCACAGGCTGTGATATTTTTATCTATATTAGATAATGCCAACTATTTTACAATTTATACTTCCATCAGCAATACATGAGAGTTGCTGTTGTCATATACCTTTTCTCATTATTGAGATTATCAGTCTTTGTAATTTTAGCTTTTTGGTGGGTGTGATGTAATCTTTCATTATGACTTTAATTTGCATTTCTCTAAATATTAATGAAGTTAAGCACATTTTTGTGTGTTTATTGGACATCTGGAAATCCTCTTTTGTAAAGTTCTTTTTTCATTTTTTTCTGGCCTGTGTTTCTCTTTGATTGCTTGTCTTTTTCTTACAGATTTGGAGGAATTCTTAATATATTTTGGATTCAAATAATTTTATAAGTTGTCTTAGTTTGGATGTCAAAGACCGTAGTACAGACAGTTCTTTGGGTGTGATCTCAGGAAGTAGAAGAGAGGGAATGGTGACAGTGAGTAAGGGAATAAGAGCCATTTTTAAGGTCACCAGTGTAGACAATGGGTTCTTGATTTCTCTAGAACCTCTAAGGAGAGGACAGAATACTTTCCTGAAGGAAGGCAGTCTGGAGCAGTTATTTAGTATAATTTAAAGTTCTATCTAGGGGTATTTACTCCCCCAATTTCCAAGCTGAGCTTACGTTTTGCTAAATGTACTTTCAAAGCTGTCAGAGAAAGACCTGAAGCAGAAGTTGGCAGGATGTTTAGTGAGCACTTAAGATGAAATACTTGGCAGAACTAGTTAAGCCTGAGCTCACATGAAACTATTACAGGGCTGGCTAAAATCATCCAGACTTCCTAGGTGGTGCAGTGGTAAAGAATCTGCTTGCCAATGCAGGAGACCCAAGAGACATGGGTTTTAGCACTGGATCAGGAAGATCCCATGGAGCAGGAAATGGCAATCCACTCCAGGATTCTTGCCTGGAAAATTGCATGGACAGAGGAACCTGGTGGACTACAGTCCATGGGGTCACAGAGTCAGACACGACTGAGCACATACACACACACAAACACTAAAACCAGAAATGAGCCAAGGAACTCTTAAGTAGGGGCACCTAAGTTTTCAATGTCTTAAAAATCTTACCTTGAATTCATGAGGATATACTTAAATTTTTTTTTTTTTTATAGCATGTTTTGTTTGAGAAAGTGATGAAAGGTGTAGATAATTTCCTCAGGAAAATACACATGCTTATATACAACTTTGAGGTGTTCATGGAACCTTTGAAATCTTTCCATGGAACCTCTAGAGGTTTATTGATCTCAGGTTAAAAATTTCTGGTTATTGCTTTTTATTTTTATTTTTTTAATTTGGATCTATAGACCATCAGGAACTAATATTATGGTATGATGTGAGGGAGGGAGTCAAGTTTTATTTTATTTTTCCACATGGACATTTAATTGACCCAGGATTATTTATTAAAACAAGTAAACAAACAAAATCAACCCCATCCTTTCTCCACTGCTTAGTAGTGCCAACTTATAACTTTGCTGTAAATCAAGAACCTAAACCTGCTTAACTTCTTCTTTTTCTTCTTCAGGGCTCTTGAATCTGTTCCTTTGTGGTGTTTTATCCCCAACCAGGGCCAGTTATTTTCTGTTTTATTACTAGTATTTTATATAATAAACTTTGGTATCTGGTAGACAAATCTGGAGAAGGTAATGGCACCCCACTCCAGTACTCTTGTGTGGAAAATCCCATGGACAGAGGAGCCTGGTAGGCTGCAGTCCATGGGGTCGGGAAGAGTCAGATATGACTGAGCAACTTCACTTTCACTTTTCACTTTTGTGCATTGGAGAAGGAAATGGCAGCCCACTCCAGTGTTCTTGCCTGGAGAATCCCAGGGACGGGGGAGCCTGGTGGGCTGCCGTCTATGGAGTCGCACAGAGTCGGACACGACTGAAGCGACTTAGCAGCAGTAGCAGACCAAATCTATCCTTTGTGTTCTTCAGGATTTTCTTAGTTTTTCTTGGATTTCATGAAATTTCAATTCATTTTCATTGCATTTATAGATTAATTTGTGGAGACAGACTTCATTAAAATTTTGAATCTTCCAATCCATGAACACAGATTACAAACTTGACAAACTCACTTATTAATTATTATTATTCTGTAGATTCTTTTGAATTTTCTATCTATATAATCATATCACCTGCATTTAAGGACAATTTGATTTCTTCTTTTTCAATTCTTATGTCTTGTGTATTTCCTTTTCTTGCCTTTTTGTACTGTTGTGATGGTGGGTGCCCTTATTGTATTCTCTATCTGAAAGATAAAACTTTCAACATTTTACCATTAAGTAAATGGCAGACCACTCCAGTACTCTTGCCTGGAAAATCCCATGGACGGAGGAGCCTGGTAGGCTACAATCTATGGGGTTGCAAAGAGTCGGATACGACTGAGCAACTTCACTTTCACATATGATAGAATGATATTTGCTTTAAAGTAATATTTATTGTACAGTTATTGTAATCATTTGGTTCACCCTTCTAAATATGTCGATTTGTCAAATTTACTGATTGTATTATTTAAACACTTTTTTATTTTTCCTGTTTTTAAAGTTCACTTATGTCAAGAGAGGTCTTTTAAGTCTCCACTCTGATTATGAATTTGTCTATTTTGCTTTATATTTATGCCAAATTTAGCTAAATATTGTAAGACTATACCATTGTACATGCTAAATAGCTTCAGTTGTGTCTGACTCATTTGACCCCCTGGACTGTAGCCCACTGGTCTCCTCCGTCCATGAGATTCTCGTGAAAGAATACTAGAGTAGGTTGCCATGCCCCCTCCAGGGGATCTTTCTGACCTAGGGATCAAACTTGCATCTCTTATGTCTCCTGCATTGGCAGGTAGGTTCTTTGCCACTAGTGCCACCTGGGAGCTCAACTATTCCATTAAATTCATACAAATTTAGAATCATTATATCTTAACAAAATATGCTTGATATGCTAAATTAATGAATTGACTTTTTTATTGTTAACTATGTTCTTTATCTCTTGTAATGCACTTTGCCTGTAAGTCATTCTTGTTTATATGATTAAAATTTTCTTTTGGTTAGTGTTTACATGTTTTATTTAAATATCCAGTTATTCTTTTTTTTTGTGATTTGGAAGTATCTCTGATAAGCTACATATAATAAGGATTTAAAAATTTAATTTCTGAATATCCTGTGCATCATAACTCTAGCATGCCCTGTCCTCCAACGGCTTTACTTTTCTCCGTATCATTTACCACCATTTAAAATACTGCTTGTACTACTTATTTTTTAATTGTTTGCCTCTCCATTTAAATGTAAGCTGAGTGAAGCAGGGACTTTTATCCATTTTATTTATTTATATATCCATATCCCTAGGTGAATAGGCATTCAAAAATTTTTGCCAAAATAATGACTCTCAATGAGTTGTACTCTGCATGCTCTTTTTGGAGATTTCTAAAAACACTAATGTATAAAGAAGTTCTACAGATACAAAATTTGTTTAACCAAGAATTTTCTAAGCCTTTTGTTTAGTTTTAATTGAAATATAGTTGATTTTGAACTTTCCTGGTGGCTCAGTGGTAAAGAATCTTTTTGCCAAGCAGGAGATGTAGTTTTGATCCCTGGGTCGGGAAGATCCCCTGGAGAATGAAAAGGCAATCCATCCACTCCAGTATTCTTGCCTGGGAAATCCCAGGGATAGAGGAACCTGGCAGGCTGCAGTCCGTGTGGTCACAGAAGAATCAGACATGACTTGGCAACAAAATAATAACAATGTTTGATTTATAGTGTGTTAATTTATGATTAATTTTTTTTTTTTTTGGCTTTTACATTTTTTTCTTTTTTTTTTTATTTATTTTTATTTATTTATTTTTTTAAATTTTATTTTATTTTTAAACTTAACATAACTGTATTAGATTTGCCAAATATCAAAATGAATCCGCCACAGGTATACATGTGTTCCCCATCCTGAACCCTCCTCCCTCCTCCCTCCCCATTCCATCCCTCTGGGTCGTCCCAGTGCACCAGCCCCAAGCATCCAGTATCGTGCATCGAACCTGGACTGGCAACTCATTTCATACATGATATTTTACATGTTTCAATGCCATTCTCCCAAATCTTCCCACCCTCTCCCTCTCCCACAGAGTCCATAAGACTGTTCTATACATCGGTGTCTCTTTTGCTGTCTCGTACACAGGGTTATTGTTACCTAATTTATGATTAATTAATGATTTTTAACCTAAACTTTTATGATCCTAGAACTTGATTGAGGTGTGACTTCTACTAATATCTCAGGAAATGAGTTCATAGAGCACACTATGAAACCACTGATTTAGAAGATTTTTATATTAGAAGGAGTTTTCCTAGGAGGTTAAAGTTTAGAGAGCCATTTAAAAAATATCTGCTTGGGAAGTCCACTAAATTAATATTCAACAGATTATGTCCAGGTGGCCAAATTTGACTCACTACCTATTTTTATAATAAAATTTTATAAGAACATATTCATGCCCATTTATTTATGTATTTTCTATGGCTGCTTTTGCTTTATTATGGCAGAGTTGAATGGATGCAAGAGATCATATGGCCCTTAAAGCTTAAATTATTTACTGTCTGGTCTTTTATAGAAAAGGCTTGCTGATCCCAGTTAATAAATGCCAAAGAAATTGTTGAGCACTCACTATTTTGTGAGCTCAACCTGTTTGCTACATATCTTATATAGATCATCCCATTTAGTTATTGTAATAATATTTTGAGGTAGGTAATGTGATTATTATTATTTTAAAGATGAGGAAATTAAATAGAGAAATTAAACAATTGCCAATGGTTACACATCTAAGTTACAGGGCTGAGATTTGAATTGAGGTCTGCTTAGCGTTCATTCTTCTCAAAATAGTAGACTACTTCTGGTTCCTCTTGTTGTAGTGGAGTGTGAAATAATGGAATAAACAATAAGGAAGTTTGAAAAAAACTCATACTGTGCAATGTAATTGTGACTCTGGGAGGTTAGCTATGCAAGAACAGCTGATTTTCTTTTATTTTGAGGTTCTGTGTGCTTACAGTTACTTAAGCCTAGGGATGGTAAATATTATATTCTTTTAGAAGTTTACATTTGCAGAATAAGTTTTAAATAAGTAACTTCCTAGATATAAATTTTGTGTTTTCATACACTTTTACTATTTTAAGTAGATTCGGATAGTTAAATATCCATTTTTCAATTTAAAGAACATCCTTTTTTCACTCCAATTAGCCTTTCATAGAGCTTATCCTAATAGAAAGGAGATCATAAGTGAATATTTTAAGTGCAGCCATGACCATAATAGTAATAATTGCTGCCATTTATTGAGTACAATAAGTGCCAGGAGACTGTACTAATTGATTTGCACTTATTTAATCTTAGGAATAAATCTGTGAGACAGTATAATATTATTATATGTATTTTATAGATGAGGAAACTGAAGTTACTTATCAAGAAAAATGTAGTTTATCTTATTGGATATTTCACAGGAATATTGCTAATATTGCTGATATATAAGGAATTCTATTGACTAAATTAAAACTTTATTATACAATAGAGTGGATGTGTGCCATGTGAGTATTTCCCCATTGTATTAACAAGGATTCTAAGTGAAAGTTTTAATTAACACATATTATACCTAGTACTGGTCTATATTTTAATTAAACTTCCCCCTATTTTTAGATGTAAGGTATATTAATAGAATTCATATTACTAATTTACTAATTAAGGAGATTTACTTGCATGCTATTTACAGTTCAGAAAAAAACTTTTTGAGAGTTGGTCAAGATAGTGATATTTGCAAGTGTGAATTCTGTATAAAATAAAATTGTATACTTTTTTCCCACTTAAGTATTTTTTCCACTTAAAAATGTTCAGCATTATGGAATTTTATAAAAATACAAAAAATGGAAAGAAAATAATTTATCCCTAGTTCCGTTGTGGCTCAGCTGGTAAAAAATCCACCTGCAATGCAGAAGACCTGGGTTCGATCCCTGGTTGGGAAGATCCCCTGGAGAAAGGAAAGGTTACCCACTCCAGTGGCCTAGAGGAAAGGCTACCCACTCCAGTGGCCTAGAGCATTCCATTGACTGTATAGTCCATGGAGTGGCAAAGAGTAGGACAGGGCTGAGCGACTTTCACTTTCACTTTCAGTCCCATACTCAATTGGTCTTAGTAGTTCCTCACAGTTGTTTCCTTAAGCATCGTCTTTAATTTTTTTTTGAAGAATGTAGATATAATTTTTATCCCTTTTTTTTTTGGCCTCACATTATGATGTAAGCATTTTCCTGTGCTATTATCCAGGGTTCTAAATAAAATTTTTAATAACCACATAATCTTATGCCTAGTGAGTGGATGATATTTTACTTAGACTATCTCTTATTTTTAGATACAGGTTAATTCAAATTATTATTATTACTACCATTTCATCTCTTTTATTCTTTTGCATTTTAAATCACAAAAGTATTCATGTTTATGTCCAGAACTCAAATATGGAAACATGTAAAGTGAAAAGTCAACATCTTTGTTCCACTATGAAGGATTTTCTGGGTATCCCTTTAGAATTTTTCTGTGCCTATGTAAGCACGTTTATATCTATCCTTATTTTACATAAATAGGATCTATCACTCACCTCTTTGATTTTACTCTTTTGAATAATGCTGTGTTTATGACTGATTCCTTAAGATCTATTTTAGAAGTAGAGCTGGGTCAAAGTGCTGAACATTTTGAAGGAAGGCTCTTACTAAATTTGCCAGTTTAAAACACTGCTATTTTAGGAAGAGTATGCTAATATCACTAAATAATAGATCATGGTATTGTTATGGATATAACATATTTAGTTACATTATTTGTGAATGTAAAATATGTATATTCAGCTACTCTGAATTTTTTAAAAATTTAATTTAATTAAAAAATTTTAATTTCAGTATAGATGCTTTATGCTGCTGTGTCAGTTTCTGCTGTACAGAAAAGTGAATCAGCCATATATATACGTATATCCTCCGCTTTTTTGGATTTCTCTCCATTTAGGTTGCCACAAAGCACCGAGTAGAGTCCCCTGTGCTACACAGTAGGTTCTCTTTAGTTATCTGTTTTATACATAGCAGTGTATATATGTCAATCTCAATCTCCCAATTCATCCCACCCTCTTCTCCCTTGATATCAATACATTTTTCTCTATGTCTGTGTCTCTCTTTCTTCTTTGAAAATAAGATTGTCTTTTTCATTTTTCTAGATTCCACATACATGTGTTCATATAAAATATTTGTTTTTCTCTTTCTAACTTACTTTATATGACAGTCTCTAAGTCCATCCACATCTCTACAAATGACCCCATTTCATTCCTTTTTGTGACTGAGTAATATTCCACTGTATATAAGTACCACATCATCTTTATCCATTCCTCTGTTGATGGACATTTAGGTTGCTTCCATGTCCTGGTGTTGCAAGTGGCGCTGCAGTGAACATTGGAGTGCATGCATCTTTTTGGATTATGGTTTACTCTGGGCAAATACCCAGTAGTGGGATTGCTGGGTCATATGGTAGTTCTAGTTTTAGTTTATTAAGGAACCACCATACTGTTCTCCATAGTGGTTTAATCAATTTACATTCCCACCAGCACTCTTAGAAGCTTCCTTTTTCTCTACACCCTTTCCAGCATTTATTGTTTGTAGGTTTGTTGATGATGGCCATTCTGACTGGTGTGAGGTGATACCTCATTGTAGTTTTGACTTGCATTTCTCTTATAATTAGCGGTGTTGAGTATCTTTTCATATGTTTGTTGGCCATCTGTATGTCTTCTTTGGAGAAATGTCTATTTAGGTCTTCCGTCAATTTTTTTTATTTTTTATATTGAGCTGCATGAGCTATTTGTATATTTTTGAGATTAATCCTTTGTCAGTTGCTTGGTTTGCAAATATTTCCTCCCATTCTGAGGGTTGTCTTTTCATCTTGCTTATGATTTCCTTTGCTGTGCAAAAGCTTTTAAGTTTAATTAGGCTCCATTTGTTTATTTTTGTTTTTATTTTCATTACTCTAGAAGGTGGATCAAAAAAGATCTTGCGGAGATATATGTCAAAGAGTGTTCTGCTTATGTTTTCCTCTAAGAGTTTTATAGTGTCTGGCCTTACATTTAGGTCTAAATCCATTTTGAGTTTATTTTTGTGTATGATGGTAGGAAATGTTTTAATTTCACCCTTTTATATGCAGCTGTTCAGTTTTCCCAGCACTAGTTATTGAAGGGACTGTATTTTCTCCATTATATATTCTTGTTTGGATGGATTTATTACTAGGTTTTTTTTTTGTTGCAATGGTAAAAAGAATTGTTTCCTTAATTTCTCTTTCTGATTTTTTGTTGCTAGTGTATAGGAATGCAAGAGATTTCTTGTGTTTCCTCATTAATTTTCTGTCTGGTTTATCTATCTGTTGGTATAAGTGGAGTATTAAAGTCCTCCACTATTATTGTGTTACTGTCAATTTCCCCTTTTATGGCTATTGTTGTTGTTTGGTTACTCAGTCGTGTCCAACTCTTTGTGAACCCATGGACTGTAGCATGCCAGGCTTCCCTGTCCTTCACCATCTCCCTGAGTTTGCTCAAATTCATGTCCATTGAGTCAGTGATGCCATCCAACCATCTCTGTCACCTTCCTCTCCTCTTGCCCTCAATCTTTCCCAGCATCAGGGTCTTTTCCAATGAGTCAGCTATTCACATCAGGTAGCCAAAGTATTGGAGCGTCAGCTTCAGCATCAGTCTGTCCAATGAATATTCAGGGTTTCCTTTAGGATTGACTGGTTTGATCTCCTTGCTGCCCAGTGAACTCTCAAGTCTTCCCCAGCATCACAATTCAAAACATCAATTCTTCAGAGCTTAGCCTTCTTTTTTTTTTTTTTTAAATTTTATTTTATTTTTAAACTTTACATAACTGTATTAGTTTTGCCAAATATCAAAATGAATCCACCACAGGTATACAAGTGTTCCCCATCCTGAACCCTCCTCCCTCCTCCCTCCCCATACCATCCCTCTGGGTCATCCCAGTGCACCAGCCCCTAGCATCCAGTATCGTGCATCGAACCTGGACTGGCAACTCATTTCATACATGATATTTTACGTTTCAATGCCATTCTCCCAAATCTTCCCACCCTCTCCCTCTCCCACAGAGCCCATAAGACTGTTCTATACATCAGTGTCTCTTTTGCTGTCTCGTACACAGGGTTATTGTTACCATCTTTCTAAATTCCATATATATGCGTTAGTATACTGTATTGGTGTTTTTCTTTCTGGCTTACTTCACTCTGTATAATAGGCTCCAGTTTCATCCACCTCATTAGAACTGATTCAAATGTATTCTTTTTAATGGCTGAATAATACTCCGTTGTGTATATGTCCATCAGCAGATGAATGGATAAGAAAGCTGTGGTACGTATACACAATGGAGAGCTTAGCCTTCTTTATGGTCCAACTCTCACATCCATACATGACTACTGGAAAAAACATAACTTTGACTCTAAAGAACTTTTTTGGCAAAGTGATGTCTCTGCTTTTTAATACTCTGTCTAGTTTTTTCATAGCTTTTCCTCCATGGAGCAAGCAGCTTAACTTTGTGGCTGTAGTCACCATCCACAGTGATTTTGGAGCCCAAGAAAATGAAATCTGCCACTGTTTACACTTTTTCCTATCTACTTGCCATGAAATGATAGGACCAGATGCCATGATCTTAGTTTTTTGAATGTTGAGTTTTAAGCCAGCTTTTTCACTCTCCTCTTTCACCTTCATCAAGAGACTTTATTTCCTCTTCACTTTCTGTGTTAGAGTGATATCATCTGCATATCTGAGGTTGTTGATATTTCTCCCAGCAATCCTGATACCAGCTTGTGCTTCACCCAGCCCAGGATTTCACATGATGTACTCTGCATATAAGTTAAATAAGCAGGGTGACAATATACAGCTTTGACATACTCCTTTGCCGATTTTAAACCAGTCTGTTGTTCCATGTCTGGTTATCACTGTTGATTCTTGACCTGCATACAGGTTTCTCAGGAGACAGATAAGGTGGTCTGGTTGGTATTCCCATCTCTTTCAAAATTTTCCAGAGTTTGTTGTTATCCACACAGTCAAAGACTTTCGTGTAGCCAGTGAAGCAGATTTTCTGGGGGACTTTCCTTACTTTTTCTTTGATCCAGCAGATGTTGGCAATTTGATCTCTTGTTCCTCTGACTTTACTAAATCCAGCTTATACATCTGGAAGTTTTTGGTTCACTTACTGTTGAAGCTTAGCTTGAAGGATTTTGAGCATTGCTTTGCTAGCGTGTGAAATGAGCACAACTGTGCGGTAGTTTGAACATTCTTTGGCATTGCCTTTCTTTGGGATTGGAATGAAAACTGACCTTTTCCAGTCCTGTGGCCACTGCTGAGTTTTCCAAATTTGCTGGCGTATTGAGTGTAGCACTTTCGCAGCATCATCTTTCAGGATTTGAAATAGCTCAGCTGGAAATCCATCACCTCAACTAGCTTTGTTTGTATTAATGCTTCCTAAGGCCCACTTGACAATCACACTCCAGGATGCCTGGCTCTAGGTGAGTGACAATACCATCATTTTTATCTGGGTCATTAAGACTTTTTCTGTATAATTTTATTCTGTGTATTCTTGACACCTCTTCTTAAACTCTTCTGCATCTGTTAGGTTCTTGCTGTTTCTGTCCTTTATTGTGCCCATCTTTGCATGAAATGTTCCCTTGGTATCTCTAATTTTCTTGAAGAGCTCTCTAGTCTTGCCCATTCTATTGTTTTCTTTTACTTCTTTGCATCATTCATTTAGGAATAATATTGTGTTCAGTTCAGTTCAGTCTCTCAGTCATGTCCGACTCTTTGTGACCCCATGAATCACACTCCAGGCCTCCCTGTCCATCACCAACTCCCGGAGTTCACTCAAACTCATGTCCATCGAGTCAGTGATGCCATCCAGCCATCTCATCCTCTGTTGTCCCCTTCTCCTCCTGCCCCCAATCCCTCCCAGCATCAGTCTTTTCCAATGAGTCAACTCTTTGCATGAGGTGGCCAAAGTGCTGGAGTTTCAGCTTTAGCATCATTCCTTCTAAAGAATACCCAGGGCTGATCTCCTTTAGAATGTACTGATTGGATCTCCTTACAGTCCAAGGGACTCTCAAGAGTCTTCTCCAACACCACAGTTCAAAAGCTTCAATTCTTCAGTGCTCAGCTTTCTTCACAGTCCAGCTCTCACAGCCATACATGACCACAGGAAAAACCATAGCCTTGACTAGATGGACCTTAGTTGGCAAAGTAATGTCTCTGCTTTTGAATATGCTATCTAGGTTGGTCATAACTTTCCTTCCAAGGAGTAAGCGTCTTTTAATTTCATGGCTGCAGTCACCATCTGCAGTGATTTTGGAGCCCAAAAAAATAAAGTCAGCCACTGTTTCCACTGTTTCTCCATCTATTTCCCACGAAGTGATGGGACCAGATGCCATGATCTTAGTTTTCTGAATGTTGAGCTTTAAGCCAGCTTTTTCACTCTCCACTTTCACTTTCATCAAGAGGCTCTTTAGTTCTTCTTCACTTTTTGCCATAAGGGTGGTATCATCTGCATATCTGAGGTTATTGATATTTCTCCCGGCAATCTTGATTCCAGCTTGTGCTTCTTCCAGCCCAGCGTTTCTCATGATGTACTCTGCATAGAAGTTAAATAAGCAGGGTGACAATATACAGCCTTGACGTACTCCTTTTCCTATCTGGAACCAGTCTGTTGTTCCATGTCCAGTTCTAACTATTGCTTCCTGATGTGCATATAGGTTTCTCAAGAGGCAGGTCAAGTGGTCTGGTATTCCCATCTCTTTCAGAATTTTCCATGGTTTACTGTGATCCACACAGTAAGAATATTTTCCCAGGGCCTCCTCTGTTAGTGTCATTGCTCCCACAGTGAGCTACAGCCAACCCCCACCTCCCCAGGATGCCCTCTGGGGGTACATCTAGAGGGTACTTCTGGAGGCACTTCTAGGTCTAGGTCTCTGGACCTTCTGTGGGTACTGGCGGACCAACTCAGACTCTGACCTCTCCAAGCTCCCACATGTACTTGCCCTCAAAGTCCACAGCTGCTAAAGTTTGCCCTGTTTCATTTGTGGGAATGCTTGTTGTCTATTCAGATATTCCACAGACACAGGATTTACCAAGCTGATCACAGGGACTTAATCCACTGTGTGTGTAGATGCATGGAGAGATTTCTGTTCTCTTCCTCAGTCGCACCATCCCTGGGGCTCAGCTTTGGTTTTGGCCCCACCCCTGGGGCAGAGCCTGGCAGGCAGTTGCAGTAGACTGGGGCACGTGCTCTCTGGTGGGAGTCCTTCTACCTGCCTGCAGAGGCAGGGAATGGGGCGGCCCCACCCCCTGCTTGCCACTTAACAATGGCTCCTTGTTTCCTAGGCAGACCTTGCTTCCTCCAGGGGCATTCTAGGCCACAGAACTCTTCACTCCCATCCCCTCAGTTGTATCCATGTGGCCAATAGTGGTTCTCTCCCTGGATCCACTCTTAACCCCATGCTGAAGCACTCAAGCCCCACCAGCACTGGTGTGGTCCCATTGCAGGCAGGGCTGATTCCTGAGGGGGCTTTGGGGTGGGTGGCTCTCAGAACCCTGGAGGCTATGCAGGAGAAGGAGACCTTGGCTTGAGGAGTGGGTAGGCTGAAGTTGGTGGCTAGAGTTGGCCTCATCCCTGTGCACCACTCAACAATGATGCCTTGCTTCTACGGTGTCCCAGGCTTTTTTCAGAAACTTTACTGGTTGTGGACTTACTCTTGTAACTTCAGGTTGTCTTTTCATAGCCAACAGCTGTCCTTTCCTTGGATCTGTGCTGCAAACCACACTTTCCAGCACCCAGCCCTCCTCCACAACAGGAGACACACAACTCGGGCTGGGGTGTGCAGGGCCGTGGCACAGACCATGCATTCAGTTTACTTTGTCCTGTTTAGTTTGTACAATTTACTTACTTTGTCCTGTTTTCCACAGACTGTCTGCTGCATTCTCTTCAATCTCCTCAAGGTCCCTTTCTGTCCTGGCTGATTTCCCCACTGTGAGGGGAGTGGTTTTTCCTGAATGTGGGAACTTCTCCTCACTTTTATATTCCTGCCAGAATTGCTGGTTCCTTTTTTGATTTCTCTTTTCATTTTTTCTTTCTTTTTTCCGACCCAGTTGTGAGGTGATTTTTCTTGTCCTTTTAGGCATCTGAAGTCTTCTGCTAATCCTCAGCAGGTGTTCTGTGAAACTGTTCCACTTATAGATATATTCTTCATGTACTTGTGAGGAGAAATGAATTTGCATCTTCTTATTCTGCCATCTTGACTCCTCCCTCCACATACACTGAATTTTTTTTAATCAGGGTATATCTAGTCATTTCCCCTCTAAAGTAGATTTAAACCTACCATTTTAGATTTGCATTATTGTTATTCCTACTAGTATTATTTAAGATTATAATTTTTAGCATCATTTTTAGGATTATAGTTTAGTATTTAAAAAGTAGTGTTTGTATCTTAATTAAGTCTTTATCTAATTTTTAATTTATTTAAAAATAAAAATCCTTTTTTTCTGATTATACAAAAAAAAGGATGTTAATGCATGTAAAAAATTCAGATAATAGGAAATAAATAGAGAAAAGAAAATTTCAATGATAAGCTTAGCACTTATTAATAATCTTTTGCTTCATGTTCTTTCTTTTTCTATTTATGCATATATGTATATAAGTATAGATATACATGTGAACATTCATAATTAACATTTTTCTATATATGATTTTTTGTGCTTATTTACATACATATCCATATAGTAGTTTATGTGTCTTTTTAAAACAATAAAAAAAAATACAGATGCTTCGTCCACCTTTTTTCCCCTCAATAACAATATGCTGTGAGTATCTTTCTTCTTAATAAATATGGATTTTTATAATGAATGCATTGTACTTGATTTTGTGGTTGTACCCCACTTATTTGAATATTGATTAATCATTGGTTGTCTCCTGCTAAGTCGCTTCAGTTGTGTCCAACTCTGTGCGACCCCATAGACAGCAGCCCACCAGGCTCCCCCATCCCTGGGATTCTCCAGGCAAGAACACTGGAGTGGGTTGCCATTTCCTTCTCTAATGCATGAAAGTGAAAAGTGAAAGTGAAGTCGCTCAGTCGTGTCTGACTCATAGTGACCCCACGGACTGCAGCCTACCAGGCTCCTCCGTCCATGAGATTTTCCAGGCAAGAGTACTGGAGTGGGGTGCCATTGCCTTCTCCATGGTTGTCTCCAGCTACTTCCTATTATAAACAACACTTCATGAGCATTTTTGCATATATGCTCTTTACCTACTTTTTCAATAATTTCTTTAAGATAAAATAGGAGTACAATTTTTGAATCAAATGATAATGCACATTTAAATTTTGGATATATTGGAAAGAATATTTTTTACTTTTTTTATATACTTTTCCATATTGTTTAAATTTTTTCTATAAGTGGTATAGGAATTGCATCATTGTCAAACTGCCCTCAGAAAGGTTGTGCTATTCACTACTGAAGGAGAGTGCCCCAGTTCCTCATGCTCATGAATATATTACATATGAGCAATATTTTAAAGCTTTATTATCTTGAGATATGCATCACTGTACTATTTAGCATTTTAAAAATTGTGATATTGAATAATATTTTAGCTTATTTTATTTTTTGGTTTTCTCATTTGTAAATATTCCATTTATTTTTGTGGGCTCTTTTTCTATTTTTTCCTTATTGATTTGATGTTCTGTTTTGTAATACTATACCAAAATATGATTTTCTTTTTCCTGATTTTTGGTTTGTTATTGGGTTTTTTTTTGATACAAAAGTTTCAAATTCTCAATGAGTCAATTTTACTAATCTTTTCCTCATTTTAATGTCATGCTCAGAATGATCTTTCTTATTTAAACATTATACAAATAGTCACTTAAATTTTCTTGAACATTATTTGTGTTTTTAGTTTTTACATTTAAAAAATCCATCTGGAATTTATTTTAGTGTAAAGTGGGGGTGGAGATTCAATATTATTTTTTCTAAATGTCTACTCATTCGCAGCATCATTTGTTGAATAGTTTATCCTTTCTCCAGTGATTTGAAGTGTCACTTAGATCAAAGACTGAATTTTTCTATAAATTGTCATTTATCTCTAGATTTTCTGTTGTTTATTGATCTGCCTGTTATTCCTGTGCCAATAATATACTGCCTGAACTTTTGTACTTTACATTGCACATTTAAACCTGAAATTTATTTGAATTATTTTATTATTGGAAAGGAATTAAACTAGTATATTTAATTTTTGAAACCATCTCAAATTTAATTATTTAATATAAACATAATATCATTGTCCTTAGAATATTTCTCTTTTAAGTTTTAGAAACTTCCTAATTGTGTGTGATATATATGCTAAATATTTTCACCTTTTTAGGTGAATGGCTCCTCTGTCTGATAAAATTATTCTGGGAAGCTACTCTGGGGTAGAAAATGCAAGAAAGAGGTTCTGAATTATAGGCTTATGTGTGGACTTGGCATAGTGCCTGTCCCAGAGAAATATGGTGGCTGAAGGACAGGGGTAGGATCAATGTACAGAAATGATGGGATTTAGAATCTTATAAAAGAAGCCCTTTTAGTATCAGAACCAATAGATTTTGAAAGGGCTAGGATCTGAAATATTAACGAATGCTACTTAAATGAAACATGGAAAGTACACTAGCTTTGGAACCAGAGAGTGTGAATTTGACTGCCAACCTTGCCATTTACCACCTTCTTAAATATTTAATCCCTTTAAGTTTCAGTTTTTTCTTTTTAAAATAAGGATAGTATATTTATTTATGTATCTTTGATATATTTCATGCATGTGTGTGTGCATGCACGTGCGCATGTATATGCACACACATATACACAGACACACAATTAGATTGCATCAATCTGATTGTGAATCAGAAAAAAAAAAAGAAGTGAAATTAGGGAAATTCCAAGACAAGAAGTAATACAGAGATTGGTGGTTGATTGGGACCGAGGGAAATGGGAAGGTATTGGCACCAGAGAAATCTATTTCACACCAGGTTTGTAACCCCTTTCCATTCTTCAAAGTGTATATTGTCAAATGAATTAAGTGTGAGACAACATAGTGAAACTGACATGGTATGAGAGAAGTGAATGCTAACTATCCCATTTTACAGATGAAACAATAGGAGACATTTATGTTCTTCATAGAATAGACATGAGCCCAGGTAATTGGAAAGTGTGGCTTAGAATGAAAGTTGTCACCAGCTTGTCATATAGTCCTAAGTGAGTTATGTGCCTATAAAC
The DNA here is from genome assembly GCF_029407905.1 of Bubalus kerabau. NCBI lineage: Eukaryota > Metazoa > Chordata > Mammalia > Artiodactyla > Bovidae > Bubalus > Bubalus kerabau. Next base: position 35,944,136 of record NC_073638.1, read on the forward strand.
TTGGGTGCATGTCAAGGTGCTATAGGTGCTATTCCTATTTTTCACTTAGTAAGTAGGGCAGTCTGAGAGATGCCAGGCCAGATCTTGTCTGGACTTCCCAGTGAGATCTTTAAATTTTTATGAAAGACATTCAGTAAAGAATAAGCAGGATCTCTCTTCATGATTCTCTTTATGTAGAGAGAATCGGTGTTTCTGAGAGTGAGCGAAAGAATTATGTCTCAAAAGGACTAAATCCATAGTGTGTGACTGAGCTCCCTGTAGACATGCAACATGTAGTTATTGAGTGTGATGATGAGGTAGCATTGCCAAGGTCATGTACTCTAAAGACATTCTTCTTTAAAAAGTGAGTGATTATAAGTTGTGACTTGGGCACATTTCTATGGAATCGCAGAGAAAAAAAAAATGGAAATACATATAGAAGACATATATACCATCTAAGAAGCATTTTCTCGTCTCTAACTCTTACAAAAACCTTGAGAGGTAAATGTCACCCTCCCCATTAACACATTCTTTATTTCAGAAAATTCATTTACATAGTTTTATAGTTTGTTTTCTTCATCTAATGTATTTCACACAAAGCTGTAATTATTTGTCTCTTTTACAAGGTTGTGAACTCTGTGAAGTCACCAGGTCTGTGTCATTCATTTTTGTTTTTCGAGTGCTTAACACAGTGCTAGCATAGAGCAAACATTCAGTAAATGATGAGTAACTATGACTTACTTTATGAATTAGGACTCTTAAATCATCCATGGTCACCAAATCTTTATTTTTCTCCTCTTCTTTTAGCATGTCTCTTCTTTTAATGTCTATCCCAAATTGAGAAAAGCTTAAAAAATACAAACTGCAGGATATATGCTATGTAGCAAGTTCAGACTATGCTGGCTCTGTATTCACATAAATTGTTCTGGTCTGAATACAGTTGATAATGCAGCTGTTATTTTTATAATCTCATGCTAAGTACATATTTGCACAACAGGCGGTGTCAATTCATCTAAGTAACTTGGTGTTATTTGCCTGATACTTTAAATTACAGAGCTCCATTACTGAAGTCATCATTTGTGGTTAGGAGGGAGTGGTACGGAGAGTAGTAACAAGAAGTTTCTTAAAATGAGTATCAGAATGGACTAGATGTCTTTAAACTTGTCTTGATTTAACTACCTAGACAAGTATAAAGAACAGGCCTGTCTCTTTTGTCTATCAATTTGCCCTACAGAAAACAGAAGACTTATTAAGAAAATTTATGGTCTTAAAAATCAGTACTTATTTACAAACTTTTGTTAAATGATACCTTTAAAGATGTTTTACCACTTTATTTTGTGAGCAGTTTTCAGGGAGAGAAAACTCAGCAGGAATGGAATCCTGTCCTCATTTCAGATATGATAATACAACTGCAAAAGATTATTCTAAATATAATATTTATCTCACAATGAATCCGAACTGTCAGTTGCTGGAAATTTGGGATTGTGCTTTACTGTTATGTCCCCAGAGATTCTAGTTCATGCTATGCAACCTGTGGGCTCCCAAAAATGTTACTTGAATTGCTGGAGAATCGCATGCATCATTCTAAAAAAAAAAAAAAAAAAAAAAAAAACCTATGATAATTAAGATTTAATTTTTAAGTTAAATTCTAGCTCCTAATCCATCCTTACACTTAAGAAAATATTTTATTAAAAAATAAAATCCAAAAGCATTGAGAATATTTTTAGTAAGATAAAACATTTTATAGAATTATAAATATTTTTTTGCACAAAAGTTTTTATGAGCTTATCCTCATTTAATACAGTTGCCATTTAGCCCAGCAGTTACTGAATTTCAGTGTTGATAGGAATCACCTGGGGCCTATGCTTTACAATGGATTCCTGGGCCATACTTTCAGAATTACAGAGTCAATAGATATGGGTGGGGCCTCTTAAAACTTTTTTTGTTTTAATAAAGAACCTGGTCCTTCTGAAATAGGGCATCTGAGGATTCTGTTTTGATAATCACTTTTTTTCTGCTGTCCTGTTCATACAAGACCTTCTCCAACTTTTGTTATGAAGCTGATATCATGTATGTCTAAAATCAGTCAGGTTACAAGAAAAAAAAAGGGCTATTAAAAAACACATTAATAGGTGTTATTTCCAAGATGTATATTTTGCTAAGAAAGCAGGGGAATGAAGGAAGAGATAAAAGAACAAGTTTATTGAGTGAAAAGTTACAAAACATACATATATTGCAAATTTCTTTTTTAATCTATTGCTTTATTTTGTCTGATTCTGGTAAAGCGGACAAGCTGCCTTATGTTGTATCAATGAAGTATGCAATTTTTTTTTTTTTTTTGTACTCAAGATTTTAAGATGTAAGTGTTGGGATTAAATCACATGGTAAATAAATAGGTTTTGGAAGTTTGTGATCTACATTTTGGGTTCATAGCAATAAGCTGCCTTTGTAAAGTGGAAGACATGATGTCTTCTCAATAATTTGATTTTTCATGTAGATACATTTTTATACTGACCATTCTTTTTTATGTAAAGGGATTTTTCCATATGTTTTTATTTTTAGTAAAGTTTAAGAAACTGAAAAGACTTGTATGCATTAAAAACACATATATACTTATAATATAGGATGACAATTGCCTGCTTCACCTTTCTTTCCATTCCCCACCTCCCAGTCATGCCAACCATAAAGCAGATGTATTTAACTTTTGGTGTCTTTCCTGGTATTCATCACTACATTTCTTATATACTGACCATTCTATTCTTAGATAGAGCTTCTTGAATTATTTCAGGAAGATCACTAAAGTGTTGGCAGTTTTGAAAATGTGTCTGTTGCTGCTGCTGCTAAGTCGCTTCAGTCGTGTCCGACTCTGTGCAATCCCATACACGGCAGCCCACCAGGCTCCCCAGCCCCTGGGATTCTCCGGGCAAGAACAGTGGAGTGGGTTGCCATTTCCTTCTCCAATGCAGGAAAGTGAAAAGTGAAAGTGACATGGACTGCAGCCTACCAGGCTCCTCCATCCATGGGATTTGCCAGGCAAGAGTACTGGAGTGGGTTGCCATGGCCTTCTCCGGAAAACGTGTCAAACTTAATCAATTCTATCTCTGATTTACTCTTCTGCTACATATGCTGGGAGAAGTGAACTTGCAGATCTAGAAAATGCAATACTGATTCCTCCTCTTCTAACCTAGAAATAACCTTGATCCTGACCATCTATAATGTGTTAAAGTAGGCTTTGGAAATGTTAAAGTGTAGAGTATACTTCCCAGTGGGTGTGGATAAAATGTAAAATTGTAGAACACTGAAGTGGTAGTGACCTTAGAGTCGATCTGGTACAGCAGTTCTTGAATACCGTCTGCAGCTGGGTGGACTTTAACAGTCATCTCTAGAGATTTCAAAAAGCTGAAAACTCTCGGGCCACTCAAGGAGATTATGATTTAGTAGGTTTTGGGGTAGGGCCTAGAAATTAAAATTTTATAAAAGCTTTCTAGTGATTATATAGTCTTTTAAGTTTTGATACAACTTTACACTTAGTGTAAGAATTTTTTCTAGAGAATCTCTGGCAGAATCATCCAGCCTTAACTTTGACAAACTCCAGGAACAGACATCTAGTTTGTGAGGCAACTCATATTGCTTTTAAAGATTTGTGTGGACTGAGCTAAAATTCACCACTTTGTAATTCTCACCACTAGTATTATTTTTTTCTTTAGGAAAGAAGAAAGAAACTACTTTCAATCATACTATACTCACTGTGCTAGGTACTACCTTTCCTTTGTTGGTTTAAAAACATTAAACTAAATAATTTCCTTAGTTGCAGAAAGGATTATCAGAGTAGATAAGCAGTTATTAAAATGTGGTCCTGGACACATGAGGGCCCCTGAGACTCTTTTCAAGGGGTCTAAAAAGTCAAAACTGTCTTCACTATAATTTGTTGCTGTTGTTTTGTTGGTAAATTGTGTCCAACTCTTTTGAGACCCCACAGACTGTAGTCCACCTGCCTCCTCTGTCCATGGGATTTTCCAGGCAAGAATACTGGAGTGGGTTGCCATTTTCTCCTCTAGGGGATCTTCCTGAACCTGGGTCTCCTGCATTGCAGGAAGATTCTTTGCTGCTGAGCCACCATCATCATAATACTAAGATGCTATTTGCTTTTTTTGTTTGTTTGTTTACCGTGTTGACATTTACATTGAGGATTCAAGCCAATTTGGGCAGGACTGCTGGTGCCTTAGCACAGATCAAGGCAGAGGCACCAATTATGTCAGTAGTCACTGCATTTTTTAAAATAATCACCACTCACAGAAAAAAAATCTAGCTTTACTTAAAAATGTTGCAGATGAAGCAGTAAAAACTATTAATTTTATTAATTCTTGACCCTTAAGTATATTTTTAATACTCTGCGATGAAATGGGAAGTATAAATAAAGCACATAGACTACCTACTCGATTACTATCGTTACCTTGAGAAAAACATCATGTGTATGATTGAGTTTCAACCTGAACTAACTGCTGTTTTCATAGAACATAATTTTTACTTGAAAGAATGATTAACAGACACACAATGGTTATTCAAATTTTGGATGTTGTTGTTTAATTGCTAAGTTGTGTCCAACTCTTTTGTGACCCCATGGACTGTAGCCCACCAGGCTTCTCTGTCCATGGGATTTCCCAGGCAAGAATACTGGCATGGGTTGCCATTTTCTTCTCCAGGGTTCTTTTCAATCCAGGGATCGAACCCATGTCTCCTGCATTGTCAGGTGGATCCTTAACCACTGAGCCACCAGGAAAGCCCCAAACTTGGATACTTCGCAGATATATTCTCAAAAGTGAGCAAAGTGAGCCTGCCATTTTAGGGAAAGCAACTGATACTATTTGTTGTCAATAATAAAATTTGAGGTTTCAAGAGAAAATTAGTTGGAAAACTTGTGGCCACCTCCTAATGATATTGATGGCTTTCCAATACTTAAAAACCTTTCTGATAAGATTGGTGGTGATATTGACAAATGTGATTTTCAAAAACATTGAATAATCAAATACATCAATGTTTTAAAGATCTGCACAATTCAAATGAACCAATATTTTCCAAATAAACCAACGTGTGATGTTGCAAAATCATGCATGGGTAAGACATGCATTTAAAGACCAGTAGTTTTTAAAGTAACTGACTATAAAAAGTTCATTGATATTCAGGTTTCAGATTCTATATTGCAATTAACCTTAGAGAAACTATTACTTGTCAAATTTTGATATAGTATTAAAGAATAGCTACAATTATCTCAAAAGGCTATTAAAACACTCTGCCTCTTTCCAACTCCATATCTATGTGAAGATGGATATTTTTCACATACTTCTGTCAGACCAACATATCACAACAGATTGAATGCAGTAGCACTGATGAAAATCCAGCTCTTTTACTGAATCAGACGTTTGAGATATTAAAAAGTGAAAAACATTGCCAGTCTTCTAAATTTTTTGTTTTGTAAAATAATCTTGTATTTTAAAGTTATGTTATTTATGTTATTGTGTAATAAGTTCATCACTAAATTATTTTTACTTATTTATTTTATTTTAAATGAATTAATAGCTATTTAATTTTTTCTTAGCTTTAGTTTTAGATATTATAACTATTGATAAATATAACCATAGCTCTTTGGGACTCTGAACAATTTTTAGAAATGTAAAGGAGTCCTAAGACAAAAGAGTTTGAGAATCACTGAATTAGATGATCACTAAAGTTCATTCCCTTAAATCTATTTCTCACTTCCACTGTATAATCATAAGGGATTTGATTTAGGTCATACCTGAACGGTCTAGTGGTTTTCCCTACTTTCTTCAATTTAAGTCTGAATTTGGCAATAAGGAGTTCATGGTCTGAGCCACAGTCAGCTCCTGGTCTTGTTTTTGCTGACTGTATAGAGCTTCTCCATCTTTGGCTGCAAAGAATATAATCAATCTGATTTCGGTGTTGACCATCTGGTGATGTCCATGTGTAGAGTCTTCTCTTGTATTGTTGGAAAAGGGTGTTTGCCATGACTAGTGCATTTTCTTTGCAAAACTCTATCAGTCTTTGCCCTGCTTCATTCTGTATTCCAAGGCCAAATTTGCCCGTTACTCCAGGTGTTTCTTGACTTCCTACTTTTGCATTCCAGTCCCCTATAATGAAAAGGACATCTTTTTTGGGTGTTAGTTCTAAAAGGTCTTGTAGGTCTTCGTAGAACTGTTCAACTTCAGCTTCTTCAGCATTACTGGTTGCGGCATAGACTTGGATTACTGTGATATTGAATGGTTTGCCTTGAAGCTGAAACTCCAGTACTTTGGCTACCTCATGCAAAGAGTTGACTCATTGGAAAATACTCTGATGCTGGAAGGGATTGGGGGCAGGAGGAGAAGGGGATGACAGAGGATGAGATGGCTGGATGGCATCACTGACTCGATGGACGTGAGTCTGAGTGAACTCCGGAAGTTGGTGATGGATAGGGAGGCCTAGGGTGCTGCGATTCATAGGGTCGCAAAGAGTCGGACACAACTGAGCGACTGATCTGAACTGAAAGTTCATTCCAGCTAACAATCTTTACAACATGCAGCCATTTTAATTTAATACGTTTCCTGTAAGATTTCTCAGCCATTCCATTCTGAATGCTTGTCAACATCCCATCTAAATTGTGGCCCTTAGCACTGAAATCATATCGAAGATGTAGACTGAGGAGCATAGAATATATAAACAGGCAACTGGCAGTTATTCAGTGGCCTATTTGTGTCCGATTCTTTGCGACCCCACAGACTGAAGCACGCCAGGCCTCTCTTTCCCTCACTATCTCCCGAAGTTTGCCCAAGTTCATATCCATTGCATTGGTGACACCATCCAGCCATCTCATCCTCTGACACCTTCTTCTCCGTCTACCCTCAATCTTCCCCAGCCTCAGGGATTTTTCTGATTAGTCAGCTGTTCAAATCAGATGACCAAAATACTGGAATTTCAGCTTCAGCATCAGTCCTTCCAATGAGTATTCAGGGTTGATTTCCCTTAAGAATGAGTGATTTGATCTCCTTTCTGTCCAAGGGACCCTCAGAAGTCTTCTCTAGCACCACAGTTTGAAGTCATCCATTCTTCGGCACTTTGCCTTCTTTACTATCCAGCTCTCACAACTGTACGTGACCACTGGGAAGACCATTGCCTTGACTATACTGACCTTTGTCAGCAGAGTAATGTCTCTGATTTTCAACACACTGTTTAGGTTTGTCATAGCTTTCATGCCAGGAAGCAAATGTCTTCTGATTTCATAGCTACAATCACCATCTGCAGTGATTTTAGAGCCCAAGAAGAGGAAATCTGTCAGTCAGTTCAGTTCAGTTCACTTGCTGAGTTGTGTCTGATTCTTTGCAACCCCATGGACTGCAGCAGGCCAGACTTCCCTGTCCATCACCAACTCCCAGAGCCTGCTCAAACTCATGTCCATCGATTCAGTGATCCCATCCAAGCACCTCATCCTCCATTGTCCCCTTCTCCTTCTGCCTTCAATCTTTCCCAGCATCAGAGTCTTTTCCAGTGAGTCAGTTCTTCAGCCATCATGTGGCCAAAGAATTGGAGCTTCAGCTTCAGCATCAATCCTTTAAATGAATATTCAGGACTGATTTCCTTTAGGATGGGCTGTTTAGATCTCCTTGCAGTCCAAGGGACTCTCAAGAGTCTTCTCCAACACCACAGTTCAAATGCATTAATTCTTCGGTGCTCAGGTTTCTTTATGGTCCAACTCTCAAATCCATACATGACTACTGGAAAAACCATAGCTTTGACTAGATGGATCTTTGTTGGCAAAGTAATGTCTCTGCTATTTAATATGCTGTCTAGGTTGGTCATAACTTTTCTTCCAAGGAGCAAGCATCTTTTAATTTCATGGCTGCAGTCACCATCTGCAGTGATTTTGGAACCCAAGTAAATAAAATCTGTCACTGGTTTTATTGTTTTCCTATCTATTTGCCATGAAGTGATGGGACTGGCTGCCATGATCTTAGTTTTTTGAATGTGAAGCTTTAAGGCAACTTTTTCACTTTCCTCTTTTACTTTCATCAAGAGGCTCTTTAGTTCCTCTTCACTTTCTACCATAAGAGTGATGTCATCTGCATATCTGAGGTTATTGATATTTCTCCTGCCAATTTTGATTCCAGCTTGTGCTTTATCCAGCTGGCATTTTGCATGATGTACTCTGCATAGAAGTTAAATAAGCAGGGTGACAATATACAGCCTTGACGAACTCCTTTCCCAATTTGGAACCAGTTCGTTGTTCCAGGTCCGATTCTAACTGTTGCTTCTTGACCTGCATTCAGATTGCTCAGGAGGCAGGTAAGGTAGTCTGGTATTCCCATCTCTTTAAGAATTTTCCAGAGCTTGTTGTGATCTACACAGTCAAAGGCTTTGGCGAAGTCAATAAAGCAGAAGTAGGTGTTTTTCGGGAATTCACTTGCTTTTTTTATGATCCAATGGATTTTGGCAATTTTATCTCGGTTTCCTCTACTTTTCCTAAATCCAGCTTGAACATCTGGGAGTTCATGGTTCACGTACTGCTGAAGCCTAGCTTGGGGAATTTTGAGCAATATTTTGCTAGTGTTTGATATGAGTGCAATTTCACAGTAGTTTGAACATTCTTTTGCATTGCCTTTCTTAGGGACTGGAATGAAAACTGACATTTTCCAGGGTTGTGGCCACTGCTGAGTCTTCCAAATTTGCTGGCATATTGAGTGCAGCACTTTAACAGCATCATCTTTTAGGATTTGAAGTAACTCAGCTGAAATTCCATTACCTCCACTTGCTTTGTTCATAGTGATGCTTCCTAAGACCAACTTGAGTTTACATTCCAGGATATCTGGTTCTAGGTGAGTGATCACACCCTTATCTAGGTCATTAAGATATTTTTTGTATATTTCTGTGTATTCTTGCCATCTTTTCTTACTATCTTCTGCTTCTGTTAGGTTCATACCATTTCTGTCTTTTATTGTGCCCATCTTTGCATTAAGTGATCCCTTGGTATCTCTCATTTTCTTGAAGAAATCTATAGTCTTTCCCATTCTGTTGTTTTCCTCTATTTCTTTGCATTGATCACTGAGGATCAGTGCTTTCTTATCTCTCCTTGCTATTCTTTGGAACTCTGCATTTGATGGGTATATCTTTCCTTTTCTCCTTTGCCTTTAGCTTCTCTTTTTTCTCAGTTAGGTGTTCTCAGAGAACCGTTTTGCCTTTTTGCATTTCTTTTTATTGGGGATGGTCTTGATTCTTCAGACACTCTGTCTATCAGATCTAATCCCTTGAATCTGTTTGTCACTTCCACTGTATAATCATAAGGGATTTGATTTAGGTCATACCTGAATGGTCTAGTGGTTTTCCCTATTTTCTTCAATTTAAGTCTGAATTTTGCAATATGGAGTTCTTGGTCTGAGCCACAATCAGCTCCCGGTCTTGTTTTTGCTGACTGTATAGAGCTTCTCCATCTATATTCTCCATCATCAGAATATATCAATCTGATTTCGGTATTGACCATCTGGTGATGTCCATTTGTAGAGTCTTCTCTTGTGTTGTTGGAAGAGGGTGTTTGCTATGACCAGTGTGTTCTCTTGGAAAACTCTGTTAGCCTTTGTCCTGCTTCATTTTGTATTCCAAGGCCAAACCTCCTGGTGCTCCAGGTATCTCTTGACTTCCTACTTTTGCATTCAAAAGATGAGAAGGACATCTTTTTTGGATATTAGTTCTAGAAGGTCTTGTAGGTCATCATAGAACCATTCAACTTCAACTTCTTCAGCATTACTGGTTGGGGCATAGACTTGGATTATTGTGATATTGAATGGTTTTCTTGGAAATGAACAGAGATCATTCTGTTTTTTTTTTTTTTTGAGATTGCACCCAAGTACTGCATATCAGACTCTTGTTGACTATGAGGGTTCTCCATTTCTTCCAAGCAATTCTTGCTCACATTAATAGATAGAATGATCATCTGAATTAAATTTGCCCATCCTGGTTCATTTTAGTTCACTCATTCCTGAAATGTCAGTGTTCACTCTTGCCATCTCCTGTTTGATCACTTCCAATTTACTTTTATTCATGGACCTAACATTCCAGGTTCCTATACAATATTGTTCTTTACACCATTGGACTTTACTTCCATCACCAGTTACATCCACAACTGGGTGTTGTTCTTGCTTTGGTTCTGCCTCTTCTTTCTTTCTGGAGTTATTTCTCCACTCTGGGCATCTACGGACGTGGGGAGTTCATCTTTCATACTGTTCATGGGGTTCTCAAGGCAAGAATACTAAGTGTTTTGCCATTCCCTTCTCCAGTGGACCACGTTTTGTCAGAATTGTCCACCATGACCTGTCTGTTTGGGTGGCCCTACATGGCATGGCTCATAGTTTCATTGAGTTAGACAAGGCTGTGATCCATGTGATTAGTTTGATTAGTTTTCTGTGATTGTGGTTTTCATCCTGTCTGCCCTTATCCTGTATGGATAAGGATAAGGGGCTTATGGAATCTCTCACTACTTCCACCTTTTCTGTCTCTATTTCCCACAAAGTAGTGGGGCTGGATGCCATCATCTTAGGTTTTGTTTTTTTTTTTTTTTTAGTTTTAAGCCGCCTCTTTCACTCTCCTCCTTCACCCTCATGAAGAGGCTATTTAGTTCCTCTTTGCTTTCCACCATCAGAGTGGTATCATCGACATATCTGAGGTTGTTGATGTTTCTCCTGCCTATCTTGATTCCAGCTTATAATTCATGATGTGCTCAGTGTGTAGATTAAATGAACAGGGTGACAGCAGACAGCCTTGTCATACTCCTTTCTCATTCCTGAACCTATCAGTTATGCCCTATGGGTCCTAAATGTTGCTTCTTGACCCACATATTGGTTTCTCAGGAGACAGGTAAGATGGTCTGGTATTCACATCCCTTTAATAGCTTTCCACAGTTTATTATGATCCACACAGTCAAAGGCTTTGGTGTAGTCGGTGAAACAGAGATAGATGTTTTTCTGGAATTTCCTAGCTTTCTCTATGATCCAATGAATGTTGGCAATTTGATCTCTGGTTCCTCTTCCTTTTGTAAACCCAGCTTGGACATCTGGAAGTTCTTGGTTTGCATAATGCTTCTGAAGCCTAGCATGCAAGATTTTAAGCATGACTTTACTAGTATGAGAAGTGAGTTAAATTGTCTGATGGTTAGCACATTCTTTAGTACTTCCTTTCTTGGGAATCGAGATGAGGATTTATCTTTTCCAGTCCTGTGGCCACTGCTGGGTCTTCCAGATTTGCTGACATATTGAATGCAACACTTTGATGGCATCATCCTTTAAGGTTTGAATAGTTCTACTGGAATTCCATCACATCCACTAGCTTTATTAACATCAATGTTTACTAAGGCCCACTTGGCTCTCCAGAATGTCTGGCACTGGGTGGCTGACCACACCATTGTTTAATCTGGTTCATTTGGATCTTTTTTGTAGAGTTCTTCCATGTATTCTTTCCATCTCTTCTTGATCTCTTCAGCATCTACTAGGTCTCTACTGTTTATGTCCTTTATTGTGCCCATTTTTCAGCAAAATGTTCCCTTGATATCTCCAATTTTCCTGAAGAGATCTCTAGTTTTCCCCCTTCTGTTCTCTTCTAGTTTTACACTCTCTTCATTGAAGAAGGCCTTCTTGTCTCTCCTTGCTATTCTTTGGAAATATGCATTTAGTTGGATATATCTTTACCTTTCTTCCTAAGCTTTTCGCTTTTCTTCTTTCTTTCAATTTCAGTTTCAGTTCAGTCACTCAGTTGTGTCCAAGTCTTTGCTGCTGCTAGTCACTTCAGTCGTGTCCAACCATGTGCGACCCCATAGACGGCAGCCCACCAGGCTCCCCATTCCTGGGATTCTCCAGGCAAGAACACTGGAGTGGGTTGCCATTTCCTTCTCCAGTGCAGGAAAGTGAAAAGTGAAAGTGAAGTATCTCAGTCGTGTCCGACTCTTTGCGACCCCATAAATTGCAGCATGCCAGGCCTCCCTGTCCATCACCAACTCCCAGAGTTCACCCAGACTCATGTCCATCAAGTCGGTGATGCCATCCAGCCATCTCATCCTCTGTCATCCCCTTCTCCTCCTGCCCCCAATCCCTCCCAGCATCAGAGTCTTTTCCAATGAGTCAACTCTTTGCATGAGGTGGCCAAAGTACTGGAGTTTCAGCCTCAGCATCAGTCCTTCCAAAGAACACCCAGGACTGATCTCCTTTAGAATGGATTGGTTGGATATCCTTGCAGTCCAAGGGACTCTCAAGAGTCTTCTCCAACACCACAGCTCAAAACCATCAATTCTTCGGTGCTCAGCTTTCTTCACAGTCCAACTCTCACATCCATACATGACCACTGGAAAAACCATAGCCTTGACTAGGTGGACCTTTGTTGGCAAAGTAATGTCTCTGCTTTTGAATATGCTATCTAGGTTGGTCATAATTTTCCTTCCAAGGAGTAAGCCTCTTTTAATTTCATGGCTGCAATCACCATCTGCAGTGATTTTGGAGCCCCCAAAAATAAAGTCTGACACTGTTTCCCCATCTATTTGCCATGAAGTGATGGGACCAGATGCCATGATCTTGGTTTTCTGAATGTTGAGCTTTAAGCCAACTTTTTCACTCTCCTCTTTCACTTTCATCAAGAGGCTTTTTAGTTCCTCTTCACTTTCTGCCATAAGGGTGGTGTCATCTGCATATCTGAGGTTATTGATATTTCTCCCAGAAATCTTGATTCCAGCTTGTGCTTCTTCCAGCCCAGTGATTCTCATGATGTACTCTGCATAGAAGTTAAATAAGCAGGGTGACAATATAGAGCCTTGACGTACTCCTTTTCCTATTTGGAACCAATCTGTTGTTCCATGTCCAGTTCTAACTGTTGCTTCCTGACCTGCATATAGGTTTCTCAAGAGGCAGGTCAGGTGGTCTGGTATTCCCATCTCTTTCAGAATTTTCCACAGTTTATTGTGATCCACACATTCAAAGGCTTTGGCATAGTCAATAAGGCAGAAATAGATGTTTTTCTGGAACTCTCTTGCTTTTTTGATGATCCAGTGGATGTTGGCAATTTAATCTCTGGTTCCTCTGCCTTTTCTAAAACCAGCTTGACCATCTGCAAGTTCACAGTTCATGTATTACTGAAGCCTGGCTTGGAGAATTTTGAGCATTACTTTACTAGCGTGTGAGATGAGTGCAATTGTGTGGTAGTTTGAGCATTCTTTGGCATTGCCTTTCTTTGGGATTGGAATGAAAACTGACCTTTTCCAGTCCTGTGGCCACTGCTGAGTTTTCCAAATTTGCTGGCAAATTGAGTGCAGCACTTTCACAGCATCATCTTTCAGGATTTGAAATAGCTCAACTGGAATTCCATCACCTCCCCTAGATTTGTTCATAGTGATGCTTTCTAAGGCCCACTTGACTTCACATTCCAGGGTAATCTGACAGAATGTGGTCTACTGGAGAAGGGAATGGCAAACCACTTCAGTATTCTTGCCCTGAGAACCCCATGAACAGTATGAAAAGGCAAAATGATAGGATACTGAAAGAGGAACTCCCCAGGTCAGTAGGTGCCCAATATGCTACTGAGATCAGTGGAGAACTGAAGGGATGGAGCCAAAGCAAAAACAATACCCAGTTGTGGATGTGACTGGTGATGCTGTAAAGAGCAATATTGCATAGGAACCTGGAATGTTAGGTCCATGAATCAAGGCAAATTGGAAGTGCTCAAACAGGAGATGGCAAGAGTGAACGTCGACATTCTAGGAATCAGCGAACTAAAATGGACTGGAATGGGTGAATTGAACTCAGATGACCATTATATCTACTACTGCGGGCAGGAATCCCTCAGAAGAAATGGAGTAGCCATGATGGTCAACAAAAGAGTCTGAAATGCAGTACTTGGATGCAATCTCAAAAACGACAGAATGATCTCTGTTCGTTTCCAAGGCAAACCATTCAATATCACAGTAATCCAAGTCTATGATGCAACCAGTAATGCTGAAGAAGCTGAAGTTGAACGGTTCTATGAAGACCTACAAGACCTTTTAGAACTAACACCCCAAAAAGATATCCTTTTCATTATAGGGGACTGGAATGCAAAAGTAGGAAGTCAAGAAACACCTGGAGGAACAGGCAAATTTGGCTTTGGAATACAGAATGAAGCAGGGCAAAGACTAATAGAGTTTTGCCAAGAAAATGCACTGGTCATAGCAAACACCCTCTTTCAACAATACAAGAGAAGACTCTACACATGGACATCACCAGATGGTCAACACCGAAATCAGATTGATTATATTCTTTGCAGCCAAAGATGGAGAAGCTCTATACAGTCAACAAAAACAAGACCGGGAGCTGACTGTGGCTCAGATCATGAACTCTTTATTGCCAAATTCAGACTTAAATTGAAGAAAGCAGGGAAAACCACTAGACCATTCAGGTATGACCTAAATCAAATCCCTTATGATTATACAGTGGAAGTGAAAAATTTAATACAAAGGTAGGCAAATTTTTGTTACAGGTGTTTTGGAAGGCATTTTGGTACTTAAAAATGCCTTAGATTATTGACTCTCAGAGTTGGAAGGTCATTTAATCTAACCACTCACTTGAATCTTCTGTCATAAAAAAAAAAAAAAAAAAAAAAAAGATGGGGATTAAAAGGAGAAATGGGTGTGGTTTAGAGACAGCTTTAAGCAGGATTTAAAAATTCAGCTTGAAAGCTTTTAAAGTCTAATTATGCAGGGAGGTGGCAGTGTTTTTATTTGCTGTTTACCTTTGATCTATAACCTATTTTTGATAGAGAAGGACATGCTCTGTGAAAATGTTTATGATTTCTTCATTCGATGTCAAGATACTTGTTTGAAGTTGCCTTGTAATTTAGAGGTTTTTCTTTTTGTAACTAACACTAATGCCTTGCTTTTGGTACTAGATTAATAGCAAGTTAGTCTGGATTTGGTGACTACTTTTGAATGTATAAATGATATAGTGAGTTTTAGAAATAGCTTTATTGTTCTGGGACAAATTAGACATGTTAAGGATTTAAAAAAATTCTAAATAACACCAGCTCATAAGAATAAAAAAGCAAAAATAATCCTAGATGTCACTCAGTGTTAACCTTTTCGTTAAATAGTATTTTACTTTCCGTGCGTGTGTACATATATACATACACATTTGATTTTCTTGTAATATAAATTGGCTCTTATTACACATGTTACATTTTTTTATTCAACAATATTTTGTGACCATCTTTTTGTGTCAATACAGATTTAAAAAATAATTTTTAATGAGTACAGAGTAGTGTTATATATATGTACCATAATTTATTTATGCAGGTAATAGGTTATTTCCAGTTTTGGGTTGTTAGAAAATGGTGTAATGAGCATGCATATTACATGTATATGTCTTTTAACATTTTTGTGTTTAGTTCCTTAGGATAATTTTTGGAAGTAGCCTTGCAAACTCAGAGGCTATTGATGTTAAAATTATTAACAGTCTATCGAATTACCATTCAGTAAAGTTGTACCCAATTTATAATACATGAAAGTGATTTTTTCCCCATCCTCACAAATGCTAATTTTTCCCAGTTTATAAGATATTTTGCCAATATTGTAGGTGAAAATATTTTATTTATAGTTAGTTGATTATTAGAGAGACTGTACATATTTTTGTTATTAAACATTACGTTTCTTCAGTTGTAGATTTCCTCTTTCTATTCTTTGTACATTTTTATATTGAAGTGTTTGTAGCCATGTACCTTTTACTTAGTAAATTAAGAAAGTGAAAAGGATTTGATAGCCAGATAATATGCAGAATGTCAGCTTCATGGTCAGATATAGTAGTCTATTGTCCAGGTTGGATTATTGTTTGAAAAATCTTCTAGGACAAAGGCCATGATTAAAAAAATATGTTCAGTTCAGCTCAGTTCAGTTGTTCAGTCATGTCCAACTCTTTGTGACCCAATGGACAGCAGCACGCCAGGCTTCCCTGTCCATCACCAACTCCCAGAGCTTACTCAAACTCACGTCCATCCAGTCGATGATGCCATCCAGCCATCTCATCCTCTGTCGTCCCCTTCTCCTCCTGCTTTCAATCTTTCCCAGCATCAGGGTCTTTTCAAATGAGTCAGTTCTTTGCATCAGATAGCCAAAGTATTGGAGCTTCAGCTTGAGCATCAGTCCTTCCAATGATTATTCAGGACTGATTTCCTTTAGGATGGACTGGTTGGATCTCCTTGCAGTCCAAGGGACTCTCAAGAGTCTTCTCCAACACCACAGTTCAAAAGCATCAATTCTTTGGCACTCAGTTTTCTTTATGGTCCAACTCTCACATCCATACCTGACCACTGGAAAAACCATAGCTTTTTTTTTTTTTTTTAACTTTACAATATTGTATTAGTTTTGCCATATATCAACATGAATTCACCACAGGTATACACGTGTTGCCCATCCTGAACCCTCCTCCCTCCTCCCTCCCCGTAGAGGGACCTTTGTTGGCAAAGTAATGTCTCTGCCTTTTAATTTGCTGTCTAGGTTGGTCATAACTTTTCTTCCAAGGAGCAAACATGTTTTAATTTCATTACTGAAGTCACCATCTGTAGTGATTTTGGAGCCCCCCAAAATAAAGTCTGTCACTGTTTCCATTGTTTCCCCATCTATTTGCCATTAAGTGATGGGACCGGATGCCATGGTCTTAGTTTTCTGAATGTTGACTTTTTAAGCAACTTTTTCACTCTCCTCTTTCACTTTCATTCATCAAGAGGCTCGTTATTTCTTCTTCACTTTCTGCCATAAGGGTGGTGTCTTCTGCATATCTGAGGTTATTGATATTTCTCCCAGCAATCTTGATTCCAGCTTGTGTTTCATCCAGCCCAGCTTTTCTCATGATCCAAATAAGTTAAATAAGCATGGTGACAATATACAGCCTTGACATACTCCTTTATTGATTTGGAACCAGTCTGTTGTTCCATGTCCAGTTCTAACTGTTGCTTCTTTACCTGCATACAGATTTCTCAGGAGGGAGGTCAGGTGGTCTGGTGTTCTCATCTTTTGAAGAATTTTCCACATTTTGTTTTGATTCACACAGTCAAAGGCTTTGGCATAGTCAATAAAGCAGAAGTAGATGTTTTTTCTGGAACTCTCTTGCTTTTTCGATGATCTTGAGGGTGTCGGCAATTTGATCTCTGGTTCCTCTGCCTTTCCTAAAACCAGCTCAAACATCTGGAAGTTCACGGTTCACATATTGCTGAAGCCTGGCTTGGAGAATTTGAGCATTACTTTGCTAGTGTGTGAGATGAGCAAAATTGTGCAGTAATTTGAACATTTATTGGCATTGCCCTTCTTTGGGATTGCAATGAAAACTGACCTTTTTCCAGTCCTATGGCCACTGCTGAGTTTTCCAAATTTGCTGGCATATTAAATGCAGCACTTTCATAGCATCATCTTTTATGATTTGGAATAGCTCAATAGGAATTCCATCACCTCCTCTAGCTTTGTTCATTGTGATGCTTCCTGAGGCCCACTTGACTTCACATTCTAGGATGTCTGGCTCTAGGTGAGTGATCACAGCATCGTGATTATCTGCGTCATGAAGATCTTTTTTGTATAGTTCTTCTGTGTGTTTTTGCCACCCCTTCTTAATCTCTTCTGTTTCTGTTAGGTCCATACCATTTCTGTCCTTAATTGTGCCCATCTTTGTATGAAATGTTCCCTTTGTATCTCTAATTTCTCGAAGAGATCTGGTCTTTCCCATTCTATTGTTTTCTTCTATTTCTTTGCAGTATATTTATTTGTAAATTGAGATGTAATTGACATATTTAGCATTGTATTAGTTTTAGTTGATAGTGTCATTTTGTTTATTTACAAAATTTGTGTTTGTATTGTCAAGTGCAATCTTTATCCATGATCAATATTTCCTGAATGCATGAATGAACTAGCAGAGGAATGGAATAATCCATGGTGATTGGGTGTTCTGAAGATTCATTTTACTAAAAAATTGTGATTTTCCAGAACAGATGGTATTTCCATCTCTATCTTCTTACTTTTTTGCTGTTCCTCAGGACCAAAGTGGCCACTGGAAAAAAACTCTGGAAATGTTTTTTCAGCTTAAGCTAGTCTATTAATAGTTCTTAAATAAGTAGCTTACTTCAAATTGTGTACTAATTCTTGTGAGTTAATTCTTAATCCTTTGCTCATCATAAAATGTTGCTTATTTCTAAATTCTCTACAGAAGAAAGTATGCTTTAAAGTCTATTTCTAAATTTTATTGGAGTATAGTTAATTTTCTTTCTTTTTTTTTTTTGTTAATTTTCAACATTGTGTTAGTTTCAGTTGCACAGCAAAGTGATTCAGTTCTGTATATACGTTTGTTCATTCTTCCTTAGATTCTTCTCTCATGTAGGTTGTCCCAGGATATTGAGGTGAATTTCCTGCACTATACAGTGTGTCCTTGTTGGTTATCTATCTTACATATAGTAGTGTGTGTTTGTTCAGTCCAGGCTCCTGAGTTACCCTCCTCCCTAGGAATCCCCTTTGGTAACCCTAAATTTGTTCTCAAATCTGTAAGTCTGTTTCTGTTTTGCAAATAAGTTCATTTCGTATTTTTAAAAATTAGATTTCACATATGAATTATCTCATATGGTATTTGTCTTTCTCTGACTTACTTCACTTAGTATTTATTTTTATAAATGAACTTGGTAATTTTTGAAGTTTATACTTTTTAACTTGTTTGCTACAAGATTCATGGTATAAATCAGTTGATAATGAAATTCATAGTTGCTTTTAAAATATGCAGCAAGACTAGATTGATATGACAAATGAGATTTATTGATTTCATATTGACTCATGTTAAAGTATTGTTGTTTGTTCACTAAGTTGTACCTGACTCTTTTGTGACCCCATGGACTGTGGCCTGCCTGGCTCCTCTGTCCATGGAATTTCCCAGGCAAGAATTCTGGAGTGGGTTGCCATTTCCTTTTCCAAGGGACCTTCCCAACCCCAGAGATTCAACCTACATCTCCTGCATTGGCAGGCAGGTTCTTTACCACTGAGCTACCAGGGAAAGTCCATGTTAAAATGTTATTTGTTTAAATCTCTGCAATCTGACTTACTCTAAATTTAAAATATTTCCAGAGTTCATAATCTTAACTACTAAAGAGTCCAGTGATTCAAAAAGCGAGACATGTCAGTCACAATATTTTATGGATGCATTTTATTTTGAGAAACGCTGGGCTGGATGAAGCACAAGCTGGAATCAAGATTGCTGGGAGAAATATCAATAACCTCAGATAAGCAGATGACACCACCCTTATGGCAGAAAGTGAAGAAGAACTAAAGAGCCTCTTGATGAAAGTGAAAGAAGAGAGTGAAAAAGTTGGCTTAAAGCTCAACATTCAGAAAACTAAGATAATGGCATCCAGTCCCATCATTTCATGGCAAATATATGGGGAAACGGTGGAAACACTGGCTGACTTTATTTTTGGGGGCTCCAAAATCACTGCATATGATGATTGCAGCCATGAAATTAAAAGATGCTTACTTCTAGGAAGGAAAGTTATATCCAACCTAGATAGCATATTCAAAAGCAGAGACATTACTTTGCCAACAAAGGTCCATCTAGTCAAGACTATGGTTTTTCCAGTAGTCATGTATGGTTGTAAGAGTTGGACTGTAAAGAAAGCTGAGCGCAGAATTGATGTTTTTGAACTGTGGTGTTGGAGAAGACTCTTGAGAGTCCCTGGGACTGAAAGGAGATCCAACAAGTCCATCCTAAAGGAAATCAGTCCTGGGTGTTCTTTGGAAGCATTGATGTTAAAACTGAAGCTCCA
This sequence comes from Bubalus kerabau, assembly GCF_029407905.1. Lineage (NCBI taxonomy): Eukaryota > Metazoa > Chordata > Mammalia > Artiodactyla > Bovidae > Bubalus > Bubalus kerabau. The sequence continues at coordinate 35,963,948 of NC_073638.1, forward strand.
ATATTTTGGCCACCTGATGCGAAGAACTGACTCATTTGAAAAGACCCTGATGCTGGGAAAGATTGAAGGCAGGAGGAGAAGGGGATGACAGAGGATGATATGGTTAGATGGCATCACCGACTCAATGGACATGAGTTTGGGTAAACTCCAGGAGTTGGTGATGGACAGGGAGGCATGGTGTGCTGCAATTCATGGGGCTGCAAAAAGTCGGATACGACTGAGCAACTGAACTGATACTGAACTGATTTATTTTGCCCTTCATTGTTTCAAGGCAAATGAAGAAATGGGATGTATTGTGGATGTTGCATAATTCCAATTTATACTTTTTTAGGATAGTTGCTAGAAACACAGGTGAGATCATTTTAAAAATATGTGAGTGCTTAAGATTCCTTTTGGGTTCTTCCAAAGTTTAGGCTTTTAGATAAATAGCATTGTGCTGGAGATTTATTTTTTGGATAACTTAATAGTTATAATTTATAATTCAGGGTTGGATAAAATGTCAGAATAGCTTATATCAGAACCAGCATTCTTTCCTGGCTTTGACTAGTACACAGCGTGTATCCACACAAGGTTGTCCCTATGTGGGTTTAGGTGGTGTCCCACCTAAAACTGTTCTCTTGAATCCTGAAACATCAGAAAGCCATGAGGAGGGAAAGGGTGTAATACCAAAAATAATTGATAGAGCTACCTTCCTCTGGGCAGACTGTCCTGTACTTCGTGCGTCCATAGAAATAATGAGTTGTTGGAAACTGATGAAACTGGATTGGGGAAGCCTGAGTCATCACTTCCTACTAGAGGAGGAGGTCTGGTGAGGAAACCTAATCGATGTCTTACTCATGGATATTAAAGCTAACTAAATGCCCAGGACTTTATTACTTATCAATCCTGACTAGAAAATTGAATAAAGTATATGCATCACTTAGGCAAAACCATATTATAGGAGCTGGGGAAGGGCTGAATTGTATATTTATTTCATATCTCAACTTAATTCCAGATCCCAGTACCTAATCTATCATGATTGAGGGTGGGAGGAGAATGGGGCAATAGAGGATGAGATGGTTGGACGCCATCATCGACTCAATGGACATGAGTCTGAGCAAACTCAGGGAGATAGTGAAGGACAGGGAAGCCTGGCATGCTGCAATCCATGGGATTGTGAAGAGTCAGACATGACTGAGTGACTGAAGAACAACAGCAACAACAACAATAATCTATTATGGCCATTTGTGGTATAAATGCAATGTTGGAAGTAGTAGTTCCTATAAATGATGTTGAACGAGATCCATTTTTTTTCTTTACTTTTTTTCTAAATGAATTTTATTTAAACCTAGTTAGCTAACTAGATTTAAATCTAGGTTAGTTAACTAATCTAGATGTTTACTGGCTGAATTTAAAATATGTGGATTGAATCAAACCAATTCCCAGAGTCTAGGAACGTTTCTATCCTAAATTAGGAACCCAAGTTCCATTATTATTTTCAGTTGAACACTACTCATAGCCATCCTCACATTTTGGAAAGAATACAGCTTTTGCAACAAAGTTTCTTTGTTTTCGTTGAACCAAAAATGTGCTGTATTTAGACCAAACAATAAAAATAAACTACCAAACTACCTTCTAATGCATGGGGGTTCTGGAGAGAGGAAACCATAGATATTTAGAGGCATAAAGTGAGTCATTGTGCTAGTTAAAACTTTTTACAAGGCTAGCTCTGTGTGTTTGAGTTGCATCTGTTACCTCTTCAGCCAGAACTAAAGTGTGTACAAGGAAAAGAATTTTGCATTGAATTGTGGCTCATACAGAATGCCTTGTATATAGCCTAAGCATCTAAATGGATTCCACATCTTAGGTAGAACTAAAACTGCATCTTTTCTTATTTATTCTACCTACAAGTTATGTTCTGTTGGACATACCCAAGTTATCTTCTGTGAAGCTAATTCATTTTCACTTGCAGACCTAAATTAATCATGTTTTTCAAATGTAACTTGTAAGCCTGTGTTGCCTTAAATTTTTTCTTGCTTTTGTTTTTACTTATTCATATTTTTAAACACCTACTTTATTACTGACAATATTTTAAAAGGGGCAATGGAGATATTGTATTCTTCAGAGACGAACAATGAAATAATTGTTTCTTTTGGTATTATCTTGGAAAAAATTGTTAGAGTAGACAACTGCCTGAGTTAAAAATAGTATAATTTGTAGCCAGAATGTATTCTTTAATAAAGCATGTAAATACAATTTACTAATCCTTTTTCATTTCGTTTTCTTTCTAAACTTTCAGGTCACTTTCATGAATTCAAAAGCAATTTACCAGTGATTTCTGGGTGCTGGGGCTGATTTTTTTGTGCATATTTGTAAGTATTGGTTCATTTATTATTCTTATTACTCTTCTCGTTGTGTAATGAAACAGTTACAGTGTTTTTAAAGTATTATTAGTTTTTTAAAAAGTGTTTTCTTAAAAGGAGTATAGAAGAATATCAAGTGGGAACAACAAAAAAAATTCTCAATTTGTTGTGATTTTCAGTGAAATAACACAATGGCAGGGCCAACTAAAATAGACTGAAAGAATAAGCATCTTACTATTTGAAGATGGGGCTCAGTTGTAGGAATGGATTAACTTAAAGGGGCTAGTCTATATACACATGAATAATTTACCCTGAAAATTATTTACCTTGAAAAGTGCTACGAGCCTGCACTCATTGAAAAGATGTGAGATGATACAGAATTCAAAGAGCTGTCAGTACATGAGGAGATTATGTACTAAGGAACCAAAGACTCATTTAGTGAATGTATAATGTATATCAGAATCGAAGTATTCCTCCTACCTTCTTCACCATTGTCAAAATGCTATTATATTTTAAATGGTATTTTGAAGAAGGAAGATACTGTTTCTCAGGAAAGAAGGTCAATTTCAAGAAAAAAATTGAATGAACTTTGGTCAATGAAAATACTTTATATTGTTATATATTTATTAATATAAATGTAGTTTAGAGTATGTGGCAGATATTAAAAATGTCCGTATGTATATAAAATCATATTTAAGTAATTTGAGTTTCAGATGTATTTATGTGTGTGTGTGTGTGCTCAGTTGCTTCAGTCATGTCTGACTTTTTGCTAAACCATGGATGGTAGCCCACCAGCTTCCTCTGTTCATGGGATTTTACAGGCAAGCATACTGGAGTAGATTGTCATTTTCTCCTCCAGGGATTTATATGTGTACATTGTTGCAAACCATTGGTATCTAAGGTGTTTTTTTTACATTTGGAAACAACAAAGACAGAGGAAACTTCTCTGTACCCCTATAAAGGAGCTTTAGGCAGTACACTTCCAGGAAAGTATTTGGAAAAAAAGTAATATTATAAATTAGAGTTTAAGTGATTCAGTATTTAAGGTGGAGAGCAGTAAAAATTCCTTTGAAATCAGTTTTACCTTTCTTCCAGTAGCAGCATTGATTTGGGGCAGGTATTTTGAACCATCTTAAAAACTAAGTGTGAATATTTAATATAGTTTAATAAATTTTGTATATTTTTAATGCCTTAAGAATAAATAAGATGCTGTTCTTATGAGACTATAAATTCACATTTTATTATTTGTAGACTTAATTCTCATGTAAAACACAAAATATTAAACTCCATGGTTCATTTGGATTAAATATAAGCTTTCAATTTCTGCAAGGTATCATAGTGAGGATTAGGAGGAGAAGAAAATGGAGAAATGTAAAGTATCTTTGAAGGGCTCTTGAGAAAAAGGATGATTCCAAGGAGCTGAGCTTATCCTATTAGAAATCTGAGTGGAGGGAAATAATTTTGAACTTTGTCAAAATAAATTTGACAAATCCCATCATTGTTGCTTTATCCTTTCTTTTACCTCCTTTCTCCCTTTTCTCATATCATTCAGTCATTTCTTGTAGTAAGTTTTTAGGATGATTAATTTTTTAGAGCTGCAAACATAAGATAATTACCAGGATTTCAACCAAGATGGCTTTAATTAAAATAGAGTTTACATTTCTCATCACCTCAAGGCTGTATTTCCTGACTTTTTTGCTTCTCCTCTCCTACAATCCCCCAACCAGATATACATAGACTAGCTTTGAACAGAGGTGATCCAATTAGCTGAGATTTTTTTCTTGTGATCTAACAAAGAGAGAGGGCTTTCCTGGTGGCTCAGTGGTAAAGAATTCACCTGCCAACGCAGGAGAATTGGGTTTGATCCCTGGGTTGGGAAGATCCCCTGGATAAGGAAATGGCAACCCACTCTAGTATTCTTGCCTGGAAAATCCTATGGACAGAGAAGCCTGGGTGGGCTATAGTTCACAGGTTGCAAAAGAGATGAAAAGACTTAGTGACTAGATAACAACAAAGGAGAGAGGCTAAAAATAGAAAGGGCACTGTGGGTATAGTTTTCATATGGTTATTTCTGGAGTTCAACTTAAAAAAAAAAAAAAACTCAAAAGACTTTTAGTCAGATTAGTCAGATTTTGTCTAATAATTTAAGTAAAAGTCATAGTAATCACATATGCCTAAAGTAATTGTTTTCCAGACTTGAGAATTTCTATACAATAATTTAGGCTATGGAGTTTGTCATTTCTTTGGTCACTGGTCTCAAGCTTTGTTATGGGCCATCTCCCTTCCAACTGTGGAACCTTCTTATTAAAGAAATGTAGCAGGATACCATGACTAAGATAAGTCAAATAAAATTAACATGGCATCCAGAATGCTTGCATTTTCTTTTAATTATTGCAGAAACTGTCTGCCACTTACACTGAATGTTGAGGCAGCTAAACATTTATTTAGTTTACCCTAAAAACAAGCAAATGGGATCAGTGACAGTGGCTTCGTTTAGGAACTTTAATTTCCATATTTTGGAACTGCTTATTTGTTACATGATCTAAGACAGAAAGTTATACCTCATGGCCATGGAAGGTTTCTTAATAAGGTGTGCAGAAGCTGGTCTGTGAGATAAGAAAGGTGGGATATTGTTTTGCACATCCATAATGAATAGACCACACCAAAGGTGTGTGAGAACCGATTAGAATCTTACCCACGTATATCTACTACCTAGGTTAGAGCAGGAAAACACTGTGAAGGAAAATTGTTATCTTTTCAGAAACTGAAAGCATTTTATTCTAGTTTTTTTTTTTTTTCTTTCTTAAAAATAAAGCCACCTTTTTCCTTTCCCCAAAATAGGCATTGTATAAGAAGACCTTGTTTTGCATGTTAATGATTGGTGAAAAACATCAACAACAACAAAACAGAGATAGAACTGCTTTTTCAGATTCCCACGTCTTTTTAGAAATTTGCTAGCAAATTCCCTTTTTATAAAATTTGTCTCTGTTCATGGTTTCTAATAGCAAGATCCAAAATTATTTTATTGTCTAGTATAAAAGATGATTATTGCTTAGCTCCATGCTTCAGTTAATAATAACAACAATGTCTTAATCTGGTATAACACTTGCTTTTGCAGACATTTAATTGGCTAAATTTCATAAAACTCTGAGGTGAGTAGGAATTATCCTTATTTTTGCAAAGTAGCAGGACTCAAACTGAGGGATTTAGTATAAATTTAGTGCTTTTTCCATAACACCAATCTATCCTCTTTCAGAGAGTATTGTAGGTCTCTTTCTCTTGTTGTTTGATCACTACCTCAGTCTCTACTTGGTTGCTGTACAAATATTTTTGAAAAGTTTAAGCAGAGCAAGTCAGGGAGGAGATTGTGGAGAGCCATCTACCACTTTATTTCCTCATGTTCCTGGATCATTTGCTCCTCCCTGGCATTTTCCTGTCCCCTTATTTCCAAACTCCACATGCTATGTTTCAGCTGAAATTTTTTGAATTGCATAGATTTTTAGGAAACAAACAAAAAGAATCATGAAATCATCTTTTTGTGGTATTTTAAAATGGAGAGAAATTTGTTTCAAACTGAGCATAGCCCAGACCAAAGCTCCTTCAGTGAGAACATCTGTGATTTTAAGGACAAGTAGGTCTAAATGCATTATCTTTAAAAATATTATTCCAGGCTAATCTTGACATAGAGCAGGTAAATAAAAAAGATGAGCTGTGAAAATCCACAAATAGGGCTTGAATGCCATTTTCCATGACAACGGGAGCTGCCCCATGAAAGCATTAATGCCAGGAATGTAAGGAATTTAAAATTGTGCCTTCTCAGTTTCACAGTTGTGTGCTCATGTTAATTAGAGATATACTGACATTTGGAGTATCTACATTAATACATACAGCTACTATACATTTGTGAACTGTGGCCAGAAATCTACTTTAATTGAAAGCAGTTTGCTAATTTGAATGTGTATATCCATTACATTTTAAGCTTTTAAATTTTATATACTGGTGCCCTTAGATAACTTGCTCTTTCTATTCTCTCCACTTTCTGTTTCTAATTTATACCTGAAAGGACAGCCTGGTCTATTTTTAATCTCCTAGTGGTGTTTTCGAGCAATATTGATGGAATTTTGAGAAAAAATGGTTTTTAAATAGTGTCCTTATATTTGCTGTACTTTGAATCTCTTTTCACTCTCTGACTCTCTAAATTGTTGGTTTTTCTTGCAAACTTTTAAGGTGGCCTGCCACCGAAATAAGGTAGGATTTAGGTTTATGGAATTTGCTTCACTGGCTATATTTAAGTACTAAAGAACTACTCTTCATGGTCATACTATGGTTTTAGCCAGAAGAGCCCAGTTTTAGAGACGTTGATGAGATGAACAGTGAAGAGGCATTCTGATTTTTCTAGTACAGCTGAGTTTCATCCTTCCTCTTGATGTCAAGCCGTGTATCTTAATTTTTGATTTGCAAACATGTTCACAATAGCTTGATGACTTCTTGAATCATCTTTAGCCCTAGAGTTTTAGTTTGTCTATCTTAAAGGAAAACTTTGCATCTGTTTTTTTGAAAGTTTGTGTTTCTTAACAACCTGCCTGTCAGGATTTTTAACCCAATTGTTTTGTCCTTTTTGTCTAATGAAACTCCACACTTACTTTTTGGACGAATCCCTGTGTACTTATTACACAAGACCACTTAGAAAGAAACTTCCTTTTTGTATCACCAGAATAAACTGCTCTAAAAATTTGTAATACTCTGGACTTATTTCATTAAACCATTTTACTGGCACCATTAAACTACTAAGACCTGGGACCATTAAAGCTTACTCAGTACTATTATTATTATTGTGGCCTATTTTACCCTTTATTAATTTTTTTACTGTACTAAGTTCCTCTGCTCTTTATTTTTCCACGTTACTTACTACATATTGTGCCATCACAGCACATTTGGTAATTTCGAGTTAATTGCTCAATTATCAGTGATAGTCATGAAGCACTGGAAACATGTGCAGTGGAGGATTTTAAAAATTTCAAAATAAGTTGGTGTGTCATAATCTTAAATGTGAAACATGCCAATATCTGCAGTCATAAAAATACACTGCCTGAGCTAGGCATTTCAGGGAAGGCAAAAACCTACTCTTAAAATCAGGGCTTTTGTCTGGCACTGAAGTGTTTCATCTTTGCTAATTTCAAACAACGTATCTAAATTTGATCTTGGTTTCCTTTTCAACTCTAAAAACTTGGTTGTGATAATAAGGGAAAAGGGAAGTAAAATTGTATTGATTCTGTTTGAATGTTTTAGTGGAACCTCACAATCACGATATTCGCTGTCAAGTGGAATTTGGGGTGAGGTGGATCCATACTGGATGTCAGTCAAGGAAGCTGACTTACTAAAGAAGCAGAGTGGTCTCTTTATAATGTTTCTGCACTCATTAAGGCAATCCTCTAATCAGAGGACAGTGTTTCAGTGAAGATAATATGTCGATGATTTATTTACATTGAAAGACCTCATGAGAACAATGACACTTCGGGGACTTTTTCTGTGTCTTACACAGTAATATTCTCAGATGCCTTCAAGATAATTTTACATTATGGCAAAATAATTATTGTAACTCTTTTGGCAACTAGGCAAACTATCATTAAATTTTGCATTAGTATTCAGTTTAGGGTTTGCTCTAAACTAATATAGTGCCAACAGCTCTTTTTTAGATGCTATTATGGTTCTTTCACATTTTTATAGAACTGTAGTAAAGCTGAATTTACTGGCTACATTTGAAGGTGGAGTAGAACTGCACAAGAGTCAACATTAAAGTGATTCAGTGCCCATTGGAGAAAAATTCTTCTTAACTTGAGATTGGAAACAATGTGGGGCTTGAGGGCAGTTTGCTAAGAACAGCTAATAAATTTGAATATTCCTCCCAAAAGCTGCTTTCTGAACTTGTTTATAACCAAGAAGATAGGCTTTATCATCTTCCAGTATTCTTGCATACACTTTGTTAATATTTAAAGGAATTAAGTACATATGGAGAAGGGGAAATAAAGCCATAATTTGAACTGAGTGGTGGTCTCAAATACAGGGAAGCAAGGGAGTGTCCATAAATGTACTAATTATGCACAGATTCCTACTAGCTATTATTCTGTAATACAGTAATCTTTAAGGTGGGAAATATTGTCATGTTTATAATTCAGGAAAAAATAAAACCACCGATTTATTCAAGCATTTAGAAATATTTTAGCAACTACTCAGTTTGTAAAGATTGAATAATTAACAAAATCTAGAGCATTTTGTTGTACGTTTGTCTCTATATATAACTTTTAGCACATAGTTTTATCTGAAATACATATTTTATGTTATCATGGAGTATGGGTATAAATGCTTGTCATTTCACCAAATTTTTGCTAGTGCCAAAGATTAAAATGTGAGTGAAATATTTCCAGTAAAGATAAAAGCATTTTCTGCATTCTCTTTCTCCCTTCCTTCATCTCTCTTTTCCTTTTGCCCTGTTTTCCGCCTCTCTCTCTTCATATTTCTTACTGGAGTTTTTCAAAGATGCAAGGCAATTATTATGTAAAAAGGTTAATTTCCTAAGCATTATCTCCCATCAATGACTGGCAAAAAAGACATCCTTAATGTTTAATGTTAATCAAAAAGTCTATCCACATGATAAAATTCTTGTTTGTATTATTATTTGCTTAGCAAGTACTTTCAAGAGGAAAAAAGATGATCACTAACATAAGGATTTAAAAATTGATTTGTTATGGAGAGTTTATGTGGGTGGAGTTTTCTTTGAATACAGACTTACTGGAGTTAGTTCTTTCTCTTTCTTTTCAACTCACACAGTTTTATATAAGCTTAAGTGAATTAATTCATTAATAAAAGCAGATTTTCTATTTTTATTTCACCTTTGGGCTCTTTTATACCTTTGGAAAGCACAAATACAACAAAACGGTATGTTGGACACTTAATTATTTTTACCTTTTTGACCCACCTATAGTAGATAATTAAGCATTAGCATCAATGGACTCCAAGTCTGTACCCCTATAACTGACTACATTAGTCAGACTGTAGATTATTTTTTTCTTAAAGCTATGACAGCTGGTAACAAGCCTATGACTTGGTTTCAGTTATTACCACTTGTGTTCTGAGTTTCACTGACCGTAGTATAGAAGAAATACAGATGTTGTTCTCTTGTGAATGTAATTTTTCTTCCAATTATTACATATATATGGCATCATCAATTATAATGGGTTAAGGTGAGATTGTTGCACATAATTTGATACCTGATATAGCAAGTATCAAGTGCACACTCATTGAATGGTTGACAACTTTAGGAGATTCTGGGCTTTGACCCTAGGAGTGGCAGTGTATGGAAGCCGCTGTTGATTTTGTAACTAATTACAAGAATTTTTTCTTGGATTTGCAGTCAACAGAATAGATAGCTGCGAGGCAATATCTGGGGGAAGGCTGAGAAAGTAAAGCATGGAAAATGTGGGTATAAAGTAGAGAGCTGAGTTTCAAAAAACTTTGAGGGTCTGGACCTTTCTGAGGAGAAGATATGGTTGAACAAATGGGAGAAATACCCTTCCCTCCAATTTTACTGCAGTAATTGAGAAGAAGAGAAAAAAGGAGAGAAATTAGTGAAATAGGAAATGACTGAAATAGATTTTTATAAAATCATAAAATGGATTTGAGGACTGATTTTTCAAGATGCGGAAATATTTGTTTGGATCTGACAATAGTAATTTAAAAGGGGTTCTGTAGTTCCCTGCCCCCCGTAATTATTTCAGTTTTATTGATTTCAGTTCAGTGCATTCTAAGGACAACAGTAGGAATTTTAGGAAATAGCTACCTCCCTGGGGCGGGGGGAGGGGGGAAGGCGGAAACAATGAGAACAGTTTTGCTTTATCTGGGTAAAGATTACTATAGATATATATGAAAATAAACATTTATGTATCACACTTTGTATTTTACACGGGAGACCTTTAGAAAGGTTTCATGGTAACCATGACCAAGTAGCATCCCTATGTCTTCTAGGACAAAGAATCACATGAAGTAGGTTTCAATTATGGTATATAATGTTTTTAGTTTTGGACAGTGGCAAACTCTTTGAAATCACACTTCCATACATTGACTTTTAGTGTGATGCATCTTCCTTTCCTTTCTCCTTCTACGTCCCTTTCCTCTCTTCCTTTCTTTCCCTCCATCCTTTCTATCCTTTCTTTCAATTAGAGATAGTTTCTTTTCAATTAGTATGTATGCTACTTGCCCACCTGTAAAATAATACATAACATGTGTTCCTTAAGCTGTATGCAAGGTCACCTTTTTGACTGAGGACTAAAGAATCCTCAGTGGATTTCTTACATGAACTAAGAGCACTCTCATTTATTTTATACAATTAAAGAAACTGAGGAACTGTTGGAATTAGTTTTACTGTTGTGAAGTGATGATCATTCAAAAGAAATTATAATCTTTTATTGACTCAGCAGTTTACTAAACCTGAAGTGAAATTTGTCAGTTTTAAGGCATGTTGAGTGTTTGCTTACTAAGAACAAGATAAAGGAATATCACGGTCTAAAAGGAGAACTTATAAGTTTTCAGAAAGTCTTCCTGCAGCGAGATATTCTGTGCAATCGTGTACTTACAACCTGAAGGGAAGTCCTTAGTTGTGTTTTTCTGGCGAGTCTTTCACATAAGATGCATTTGTCTCAGTTCTTGATATGGGTTGTTTCTTGAGAATAGTTTGATTTAAGGTTAGAGGGGGTTAATTATCCCATGCAACCAAAAGGAAACATTTACAAATTATCTCAAGGATACTAAACAGGAGATGAAATCCAGATATTCCTGGAAGAAAGTTGTGGATCAACCAAAGTGATGATTATAGAGAGCACTGATAGAATAACACGCTGTGCATTAATTTGTAGTGTCTAGAGTGAACAGACTGACACTGTCCTGCAACAGCACCTACCAGTGCTCTAACATTTCCCAGTTTCTCTGTCAAGAGAGGAAGGGGAAGGAATCAAGTGTCTGTATTTGGCAGAGCTTCCCTGGTGGCTCAGAGGTTAAAGCGTCTGCCTGCAAAGTGGGGGATCTGGGTTCAATCCCTGGGTCGGGAAGATCCCTGGGAGAAGGAAATGGCAACCCACTCCAGTATTCTTGCCTGAAGAGTCCCATGGACAGAGAGGAGCCTGGTAGGCTACAGTCCACAGTGTCGATCCCCTGGAGAAGGAAATGGCAACCCACTCAAGTATTCTTGCCTGGTGAATCCCATGGACAGAGAGGAGCCTGGTAGGCCACAGTCCACGGGGTTGCAAGAGTCGAGCATGACTGAGCGACTTCACTTTCACTAAGTTAAAAACAGCTGTGTGTTGTTGAACACCTGTGTTTTCTAGGCATTGGGCAAGGCACTTCTACCTGTTATCTTTAATCCTTTTAACAAATCCCTCAAACCCCTGGTACTTTTCTCTAAATTCTGATGTATTTTTTACCTTCATAGTAGTTATCTTGTTTTTGTATGTTTATTTAATGTTTATAGTTTTCTTCACTAAACTATGAGCCCTGTCAGGGCAGATACCATGACTATTTTGTTCAAACCTGTACACTCATTTTCTAGCACGATGTGTGACACATACTAATTTCCTAGTAGATATTTGTTGAATAAATAAACAAATGAGTGACAACAACAAAAGATAAGGGAAAGATGGAAGGAATGAAAGGCAGAGCTGGGATTCAAACACAGTTCGTTTGATTTCAGATTACATCTCTTCCCACTCTAGAACATCAGCATGGTTTTACTTCATCTGGAATATTATTCTTGATTATATCCTTAACTGATAAAATTTTCCTAGGTTCTTAGAGCACTTCAAACCTGTTTACATCTTATTCTGAGACCTCTTACATCTTACCCTGAGACTGAATGCCATGAAAAAGGCTGTCCCATTTTTTTTATCATTCTGTTGGAATATCGAAACCATTCTATGCTAACAATTCTCTCCAGAAATATAGGTTTCATAGTCTAGATTTTTTGGTTTCTGTTCCTCCTACACAAAGAGAATGCACTTCTTTCTCTTCTGAGACTGATCCTTAATTTCGATCCTTGTGCTAGAGTAATTGTTACATGCCTTGCTGAGTTTTTTACTTGAGAAGACGTGTGTCACTCTTAATTAGAGATAGCTTGTGGGAGGAGTCAGGCCAACCCAAGGAGCTCCTATCCTGGCAGGTGCCAGGCACTGGGGCTTGGTTTGGTCATTCAGCAGTGACCTCTTTCCACTTAGTTCAGTTTTATTGCTTGAATTTTTTCTTTACAAATATCATTGTCAAGAAGTTTTTTTTGTTTAAACATTGGTATTTGCATGACACTATCAACTATTTCATTTCCTTTTATTCCTAGTGTCATCTTTTAAAAAGCCTTATTATGTCCTTCCATCTGTTTTCCAGGATGGGAGGAAATGTAAGAATGTAGAGAGTAAATGCAAGATTTACCTAATCTCTTTCCACCTCGTGTGAAAGGTGTCATTGTAGTTAGGCTTTCAGCGATGCTATGTAGCCTTGAAAGTATACATTTTTAAGGCTGTATAGATGTGGTTAGTTCCAACAGGAATTATGTATCTCCCAGGTATATTGAATGGTATTTAAATCTTGATGTCAACTTAAAGAGCCCTATATAAATTCCCAAGGAGGGTATAAGAAACAGATTTCTGTGATGTGAAGCTTCTTGGAAGCTCTGACCATCTGAGAATCTATCATTTGAAGCAGTCTGGCCTACTTACAAGTTAGTATCTTGTAGTTAAGTATCTTGTTAGTAAAGAGTGATCCGGAGAAGGCAATGGCACCCCACTCCAGTACTCCTGCCTGGAAAATCCCATGGATGGAGGAACCTGGAAGGCTGCAGTCCATGGGGTCGCTGAGGATCAGACACGACTGAGCGACTTCACTTTCACTTTTCACTTTCATGCATTGGAGAAGAAAATGGCAACCCACTCCAGTGTTCTTGCCTGGAGAATCCCAGGGATGGGGCATCCTGGTGGGCTGCCGTCTCTGGGGTCGCACAGAGTTGGACATGACTGAAGTGACTCAGCAGCAGCAAAGAGTGATCTGAGCCATTAGAGTCTTCACATTAGATGGTATAACAGTGGTCAATGTGATGTCCAAGTTGCCCTCTGAAAACTCTTTAAAGGAGATCAAACCAGTCAATCCTAAAAGAAATCAACCCTGAATATTCACTGGAAGGACTGATGCTGAAGCTGAAGCTCCAGTCCTTTGGACACCTGATGCGAAGAGCTGACTCATTGGAAAAGACCCTGTTGCTGGGAAAGACTAGGAGCAGGAGGAGAAGGGGGCAACAGAGGATGAGATGGTTGGATGGCATCACGGACTCAATGGACATGAGTTTGAGAAAACTCCAGGAGACAGTGAAGTACAGGAAGCCTGGTGTGTTGCAGTTCATGGGGTTGCAAAGAGTTAGACACAACTGAGCAATTGAACAGCAGCAAATCTGTTTTGCATTTATGGTAAATCCTTTTCTTGGTAGCAAATATTTTCTTCCAAGGAGAGTGTTTAGCTTCTGTTGGAAATTAATTCAACTCCATGAATATATACTGGGTACTGAGTGTATTCAAAACAGAACATTAGATGCTGCATTGGAAACAAATGCAAATGTATGGAGTTTCTGCTATCAAGAACCTTAGAATCTAGACATAATTATTGAACGTTCTTATTCTTTTTTGTGTCCCTGTGTCTAAATCGGTGTGTGGCTCAAAGGAATTAATAAATGTTAAGTAAGTTGCACTGATTATTGCAGAGGAGACAAACAGAGGAGATATGTTATTCTCTATGCCTTAATAAAAAAAAATTGTCCTTTAGGGAGTTTGAAAGAATTGAAGATAATCCCTTTAAGAAAAAGGACCTTAACATAGGAAGCAGACTTTCTGATAGTCTTTGAACATTGAATTGAATTTTATCAGTGGAGTAGGGGATGAAGAGACAGGTGCATCTTGTTAGTAAGAGAACTGGCACAAACATGGGTAGGGGATAGATGGAAGGAAACAGGGAAGTATGGGATAGGGAATAATGAGAAATCCAGTTTGACTGAGGTATAGGGTATGCATAAACTAGAAAATTTAGTGTGATTATATCATTGTGGCACATAATGGTAAGCTAAGGCATTTGGTAGATTTGAGAGAGCCATCAATCCAAATAGCTGAGAGGTATGGCAAGAGCTTTGCTTTTGAGAAGTTAGTTCAGCCAGCAGTTTGTAGAGTTGATTAAAGGGGGAAAGAAAAGACTTTAACTAGGGAAACACCTTGTAAGATAGTTTAGGCAGGAGGTAAGAGGTTTAAACAAGAGTAGGTATTTTGAGAACAGAATGTTAGAAATAGAAGAGACTTTGTTAATGTGGTGTTAGTAAGATGGCTGGGTTATATCTGATGGGGGGAGCATGAGGAAAAGAAAGGAGTAAAAATTACTCATTGCTTTTTCCTGTTCCCTGTTCTCAGCACTGAATTTTTGAAAAGGCAGAGGGAAAATATCATGCTAATGATCTCATGTCAGTGCTCAAATCCCTTGCATTTCATTGGTTAGATCCCCACTGAAAATTGAGGGTATTTTTTCTTCCCATGGAGGCCTGGAAGGAAGATGTGTTTTTAAATGAATGAGAATATACTTGAAATCACTTGGTAATTTAAAGGCATAGCCTAAACACAGAAGATGTTAATACTAGGGACTCAAGTGTACAGGCAGGGCCTTGTTGATTTCAGGGACATAAAGTAAAACTTGGCTACCATAAGTGAGAAGAGTGAAGTTACTGAGAATTATGGCATTCCTATCAGGTGGCTTTCACATACAGATGAATACATGACATCTGTGAGGAATAAAACAGGTCTGGTTACTTTTAAAACTCTCTCAGATAAAATGATGACTACAACTCCCTTGTTATATTGCTACATTCTGTCCTCCACAGAAGGTGTAGTCAAAGGAAATGCTATGCTTTGGGTATAGGTCCTTTCTACTTGTCTCTTTCAAGGGAAAAGGAAATAGTGCAGGAAAGTACATTCATGACTAAGAAAAGACACTGAAGTAAGATTTTTAAAATAAACTTTTTCAAGAAAATGGAATAAAATCAAGCTGATTTTGAAAAGGATTCTATCATTCTCATTGCGTTATCATTCAGACTAACACTAACATGCATTAATTCATTTATTCAGTCACTCAATAAGTATATGAATTCAGGATTCTTCTGGATATGAGGTGGAATTTAAAATGGTGAATGAAGAGTTAGTCATCAGGAATTTATAATCTATTATGGGAAGAGATGAAATATACATATACATATGTATATATATATATATATATATATATATATATATAAGGAAAAAAAGTAACTGTTACAAAACCTAGTAATTCCTCTCTAGGAAATGTTTTGCCCAGTGTTTCTCCTGGGAGACCTGCAGGAGTTGTTCTCCATTCAAATGTATTCAGTTGTATGTATTGTATGTACCTTAGCCTGCTGACATACCAAGCCCCTTGCCAGTTCGTCATCAAAGGGCCCTCTTTCATAACCTGTGTATGACTTAAGTTTCGGTCTCGCTTGTACCTATCAAGCTGTTCATTTTATGTATTGCCTAATAGAAACCTATTAGGTGAAACGCTTTTTGAATGAATTACAGACACACTATCTTACATTCTATCAATTGAGATATTTTGGGTTAAAAAATCTTAAAAATTTATGCATCCTATGGGAAAGTTAAAGTCTGTTACTTTTCCACATCTTAAGCTTTTTATATGTCTTTATATTTTAAAACTCCAAAACAACTTTTGAGTGCCTTCTGTGAACCAGAACTGTAGTAGATACTACATATTAGATTAAAAATATAGCGTGTGGAATTCCTGCCACCCCTGGATACTGCTGTGTACAAGCTGTGATCTTAGGCAAATCATGTAACCTCTTGGAACCTTAGCATGCTCATCTGTAAAGTGAGAATATTACCTACTGCATGTTGTTTTTTTTTTTTAACAGCTTTGAAAGTGAAGTTGCTCAGTCGTGTCCAACTTGAGATATAATTGGCATATAATAAACTTCATATATTTAGAGTATAATTTGATGTTTTGATATATGTATACACCAGTCAAGCCGTTTCCGCAGTCAAGATAATTTACATATACATAATCCTATGGTTTCTTAATGCCCCTTAAGAGTCCCTTACTCTACCCCTCCTTGATCTGTTTTCAGCCTCATCCCTAGGCAATCACTGGTCTGTTGCCATTATAGATTGCATTAAAATTTTTGTTTTATGTAATTGGAATCATACATTATACACAATTTTTTGGTCTAGTTTCTTTCATTCAGCATGATTATTTTGAGATTCACTCATGTGCATGTCAATAATTTATTTTTAAAATTGAGGATTAGTATTTCATTGTAAATAGATATGACAATTTGATTATCCATTTAGGTTCTTTCTAGTTTTTGGCTGTTACAAATGAAGCTGCTTTGAATATTTGTCTTTAGGTGGACATGTTTTTTCATTTCCTTTGTATAAATACCTAGGAATGGAATAATTAGGTTACATAGGTGCATGTTTAACTTTATAATAACTGCTGATTTTTCCAAAGTGGTTTACCATTTTACATTCCTACTAGCAACGTGTAAGAGTTCCAGCTGTCCCACATTCTTGACACTTTGTATGTTTAGTCTTCAATTTTAGCTATTCAAGTGGTCTGTAGTGGGTGATTCGCTGTGATTTTAATTTTTATTTCCCTAATGACTGATGATGTTGAGCTTTCTTCATGTGCCTTTCTGTCATCCATGTATCTACTTTGTTGAAGTGTCTTTTAAATCTTTTACCGTTCTTTTCTTTTTTTAAACTGGGGTTGTCTTTTTTTTATTGAGTTGTAATAGCTTTTTAATTTTTTCAAAAATATGAGTTATTTGTCAGATACATGTTTTGTGTATATTTTTTACTGGTGTCTGTGGCTTGCCTCTTAAGTGTCTTTTGAAGAGCCAGTGTTTTAAATATTGATAAAGTCCAATTATTGCTTCTCTTTTGTATTTCATACTTTCTGTGTCACATTTGAGAAATTTTTGCAAAACCCAAAGTTGCCAAGATTTTTTTTTCTAAGCATTTCATTAGAAGTTTTATAGTTTTAGATTTTAATTTAGGTCTATGATTTGTTTTATTTTTGTAATAGGGTGAGATGCGATTTCAGGTTTATATTTTTGCTTATGGCTATCCAAGTTTTCTAGTGCCATTGTCTGAAAAGATTTTCTTTTTCCCCATTAAATTGCCTTGGCACTTTTGTTGAAAATATGTTGACCATATATGTAGAGGTTTATTTCTGGAGTCTCTACTCTGTTCCATTGATTTATTTGTCTATTTTTCATGCTATTATCCTAATTACTTGATTACTGTAGCCTCATAGAATGAGATGGGAAGTGTTAGCTTCCATTCAGTTTTCTGGAAGAGTTTGTATACAATAGGTATTATTACTTTTTAAATACGTGAGAGACTTCACTAACGAAACCATATGGGCTTGGAGTTTTCTTTCTGGGAAGGTTTTTAACTACAAATTCAAGTTTTAAAAATAGGTATAGGGCTATTTAGGTTATCTGTCTCATCTAAGGTACGTACTTTATGAATATATGGTGATATTACCTCTCATTTATGATAGGAGAATGTAAATATAACAGCAAACATAATATCGCTTTCCTGTTTTCTATTTTGTTGATTTCTGTTTCTGGTCTTATTATTTCATTTTTTTCTTCGTACTTTAGGTTTCAGTTGCTCTTATTTTTCTAGTTTCTTAAGGTAAAAGCTGAGATCACTGATTTGAGACCCCCTTTTTCAATATGGGTTTTAGTGCTATAAAATTTATTTCTAAGTAATGCTTTAGCCGTGTTTCATAAATTTTAATATGTGGTATTTACATTTTTATTCAATTCAAAAGACTTTCTAGTTTCCCTTTTGATTTCTCCTTTGATTTCTGTGTCATTTAGAAGTGTTATTTTCTAATATTTTTATATTTTCCAGCTGTCTTTCTGTTGCTGAATTCCTAGTTTTTTTGTTGGTTGGCAAATTCTATTAATGTAAACTGGATAAAGCTGGTTGAAAGTGTTGCCCCAGTCTTCAATATCCTTACTGATTTTTTTGGCCTATGTGTTCTATCATTCATGCAGGGAGAGAGATTCTGAGAACTCTGATGAAATTTCTTCCTGACATTTTATTAGTTTTTCTTCCTTGTATTTTGAAGCTCTATTAGGTGGATACATTTTTAGAGTCATTATGGCCTCCTAATGAGTTTACCCCATTACCATTGTATAAGAATCCCTTTATCCATAGTAATATTCTTTGCTTTGAAATATGCTTTGTTTTATAGCCACGGCAGCTTTCTTTTTATTAGTGGTACCATGGGATGTATTTTCCATCCTTTAACTTTTATAGTCTTGTGTCTTCATTTTAAAAATGGATTTTGTATAGCCTGCATGAAGTTGAGTCTTGCTTTTTATCCAGTATGACAATCTCTCCCTTTTAATTTGGGTGTTTATTTACATTTAATGAGACTATGGACATGGTTGAGTTTAAATATAAGATATACCTTTGTTTCTTATTTGTACCACCTGTCATCATCACCTTTCCCCCTTTTCTTCTTTTTTTTAAAAAATTTATTAAAAATGTTAAATTTCATTTAAAATCCCTTATTGGCTTATTAATTCGATTTTTAATTGTATTTTAGTAGTTGCTTTAGTATTTATAAAATACAATTAAAATGGAATTAATAAGCCAATAAGGGGTTTTAAATGAAATTTAACATTTTTAATAAATTTTTTTAATAGCAATCCTATACAACTTATCTGGAGAAGGCAATGGCACCCCACTCCAGTACTCTTGCCTGGAAAATCCCATGGACGGAGGAGCCCGGTAGGCTGCAGAACATGGGGTCTCGAAGAGTCGGACACGACTGAGAGACTTCACTTTCACTTTTCCCTTTCATGCATTAGAGAAGGAAATGGCAGCCCACTCCAGTGTTCTTGCCTGGAGAATCCCAGGGACGGGGGAGCCTGGTGGGCCACCATCTATGGGGTCGCACAGAGTCAGACACTACTGAAGCGACTTAGCAGCAGCAGCAGCATACAACTTATCACAGTCTTACCTCAAGTAATATCTCACAGGACACACAGGATGAGAATCTTATAATAACATACTTCCAAATTTTTCTTCCCAGCCTCTGTGCAACTGTTACACTTGATCTTAGTCAAAAGGCTAAGAAAAGATGCCTCTGTGCAATCATTGTCTTACATATTACTTCTACATATGTTATAAATCTAAAGATAGTTATTTTTGTTTTGAATAGTCAATATTTTAAAGATATTAAAAAATAAAGTCTTTTGTATTTACCCAGATGTTTACCATGTTGTGTTCTTTTTTCTCTTTGTGTAGATTCAGATTTCTGTTTGTCAGTTACCTTCTGCTTGAAAGACCTCTTTAGTATTTCTTGTAGGATATGTCTGCTGGTGAGATGGTGATTTTTCATCACCTTTTATATTCATGAAAACTTTATTTTGCTAACTATAGACTATTAGATTAACTTTTTGTGGTTCAATAATTTTAAAATATTGATCCATTGTCTTTTAGCTTATATTGTTTTCAAAAAGCTGTGTGCTGTAATTTTTATTATGTTTCTTTGTGTATGGCGTGTCATTTCCTCTGGCTGCTTGTAAGATTTTCTCTTTGTCATCAATTGTAAGCAACATTATTGCTATGTGCCTTAGTGTAGTTTTCTTAATGTTTGTTGAGCTTGGATTTTCTGAGATTCTTGTATCTGTAGGTTTATTGTTTTTGTCACATCTGAAAATTTTTCAGCCATTATTACTTCAGAACTTTTTATTCACTCCTATTCTTTGTGGAATCCAATTACACATGTTTTAGGAGGCTTGAAGTTGTTCTTCAGTTTACTGATTCTGTTCACATTTTGTTTTTCACCTCCAGTTCAGTTTCATTTTAGATTGTTTCTGTAGATAAGTCTTGAAGTTCACTTTGTCTTTGTCCTTCAGTGTTGAGTCTGCTTTTAATTCTTCTCCCATGATTTTTCATCCCAGACATTGTATTTCTTTTATATCTAGAAGTTACAGTTGAGTCTTTATTACATATTCAAGATCTCTACTTAGTATGATTAGTATTTACTTTAGCTTCATGGACAGATAAGATGCAACTAATAACTATTTTAATACCTGCATACTAATTCTATCATCTGTGTCATTTCTGGATAAATTTCAAATGATTGCTTTTTCTCTTCATAATGAGTGGTATTTTTCTGCTTCTTTTCATACTGATGATATTTTATTGGATGCCAGAAATTGTGTAAATTTTGCCTTGTCAAGTCCTGAATCTTTCAGTATTTCTATAAATATTTTTGGATTTTTTTCCGGTATGTAGTTAATGTACTTGAAAACAGTTTGATCCTTTCAGTACTTGCTTATAATCACTGTCAGTTGGAACCAGCACCTTCTTTAGGTCAAAGTTTTACACTGCTGAGGCAATACTCGTATGAGTATTCTATCCAGTGTCCTGGCATTATGAAGTTTTACACTTTGATGATGGGAAATTGAATTATTCCTGGATTTGTGTGAGCTCTGGGGATTGATTATATATTTTTCTAACCTTGGTTGGTTTCCTCACACATGTGTGCTTATCAGTAATTGTGAGGGATTCTCTTCCAGACCTCTGGAAGTCTGTGTGCAGGTCTCTCTCCTCTGTTACTCTGCCTTATCAACCGTATCCACCTTGGCCTCGCTAGACTCCCAGCTTCATTTTCTGAGACCATTAGGCTCTGCCTCTGTATATTGCAGTTAGTAATTTCTTTCTTGAGGCAGTAAGCTTGGACAGCTGTAGGGAAGACCTCATTTGTTTTTCCTTTCTCGGGAATCACTGTTCTTCATTGCTTGATGTCTAGTTTCTGAAAACTGTTGTCTATGTATTTCATCCAATTTTTTTTTTCTAGTTGTTTAACCCAGAAGGATAAATCTAGTCCCTTTTAATCCATCTTTGTCAGGGACAGAAGTCTCCACATATGTGAATAAATATATGATATATATTAAACATTCAGTATATTGAGTGCTTCACACATAAAAAGTACTAATTGATCATTACTATTGTCATTTCTCCACCTGCATCCTGTTCAATAACAAAACTTAACTTTATATACCACCTTCTATATGAAGCCTTCCAGATGAATGTTACTCTTTATTTTTTGTACTTATATCACTTTAAATGTACTTTCATTATGACATGGATCTACATTACAAATTTTGGTTTACTTGTTTGTAGTTTGTCATAGATTATAAGTTCTTAGACAAATGAGGTCTATCTTATTTACCTATTCTTAAGTTTCCAGCATATAGTAAATGCTTATATTTTGTTGCATAAATGAATAATCGAGAATATCTTACATCTTCTAGGAAATATTTAAGAGTAGAATTCTTGATTAGGAAGGAAAGAGAAGGAAGGTTGATTAGAAAGATTTAGTGGTATGAGAACATTTGAGCAGAATGAAAGTGGACAGTTCCAGAGAGCAGCATGAAAGCAAAAGGTGGTTGGTTGATAATATGTAATAATGATAATAACACTAGTAAATACTTCTACTACTAAAGTTATTATGAAGGTGAGAAAGGCTAGAGAAGTATAGAATGGAGAGTAAGAGAGTTTTATTATAGTGTGTCAATGAAACCATTTTGTGAAACCTTCAGCACCTTGCTGAATATAGGCGATAACATTGGTAGCATTACATAAATGTGTATTGTGTGAATCAGTATAACTTGAACTGTTATAATAGAGGCTTTTAAACAAAGTGCTGAGAGAACACTATACTTTTTGGAATAAGTGAATCTTGGAAGGAGGTGGCAGAACTAGATTAACTGAGAAGCAAAAAGAAATCTTAGATAGTAGAGAACAGCATAAATACAAAAAACACTATGGGCAATAAATAACCATAATAGAAGGAACAAATGGACCTTGGAGCTGGGTTCACTAGGGCTTCACTCTTATCTCTGCCACTTGGTATAATTCTGGAAAATTGCTTAGCTTATCTGAGACTCAGTTCCTTCATCTGTAAAATGGGTGTGGTTGTTGGAAAGATTATATGATGCATAGAATAAATTTATTTTATGTCTGGCAGATAGTGGGTCCAGTAACTATTAGTTTCTTCTTTTTAGACTTTCTATATCTTCTGATGAGGAAAGAGAAATGCTTCAAGAAGGACTTTGTGACCCCTCATCACTTTGTATAAGAGCCCAGGTATAATATATAATTTATGAGTATAACTAATGTTCCCATTTATTTCCTATTTCCATGGCAAATGAGGATTGAATTGTATTTTTGTGGTCTAATTTTAAGACCTTAGGAAACTTTAACACCTAATTTCTTTGCATCTTCTAGTTTTAACTTATGTTTATAACTATTAGAATTATTGGCTAACTTTACATACAAATGAAACAATTTTACAACCACAGTTCAGTATTTTTCAGAAATGTTTCTATTTATAGGGAATATATCTACTGAGTGAAAGATTGGAAAGATGAGTATCAGAAATTCTAAAGTTTTCCAAGTCTGGAAACCACTTGTATTCTTTTGACTTATTTGTTTTAAGGATAAAATCAGTTTGATGTCAATTTCCCATCATGGAAATCATATAATATAAGGTACAGAGTAAAGTTTATAAACTTTTGACTTTTAAAAAGTAATCATACTTTAAATCTCCAATTGGTTTATAAAAGACCATTATTAATGTGCACTCAAAAAATTTTTGGATACATGGATTTTAAAAGGAGTTTTAGAATAATTGAAACAGAATAACCTTTTTTTTTTTTTCCACTGAAGGAAAAATTCTGGACTCTTCCAGTTAGCCAACTCCATGCTTGGTTAAGAGAGCTAAAGAATTTGCAGTCAGTAGAATAAAAATTGATAAGCTGTAGTAGTCTTGGAGTCAATTTTCAGCACTGCTTTTGGCTGTTGAATACTTACATTGACATATACTGCTGCTGCTGCTGCTAAGTTGCTTCAGTCGTGTCCGACTCTGTGTGACCCCATAGACAGTAGCCCACCAGGCTTCCCCGTCCCTGGGATTCTTCAGGCAAGAACACTGGAGTGGGTTGCCATTTCCTTCTCCAATGCAGGAAAGTGAAAAGCGAAAGTGAAGTCTCTCAGTCATGTCCGACTCTTAGCGACCCCGTGGACTGCAGCCTACAAGGCTCCTCCGTCCATGGGATTTTCCAGGCAAGAGTACTGGAGTGGGGTGCCATTGCCTTCTCCTTGACATATACTACTCATAGGTATAGTGCATAATGCTTGCTAATCCTTCCAAATGAAGAACCACCTTTAATCATCTACCTGGTATCTCAACTTCTGGGTGCTGAGTTGGCAAGGATCTGGCATGCGGTGGCACCTGATTTCATCTGCTGCTTTCACTATAGACTAGTTCTTTGCATTTATGAGTCTTAGTCTGGCATTGATGACAGTTTGCGTGGTTGAAAGTTACCTTAGTTTTAGTTTAAGACATGTTGCCTCCAGGATACTTGTAAACATGTTGAGAGGCTGAGTTTTGATGAATGTCACAAAACTCCTCAACAGGGCATGAACTGAGACCAAGGACCCAACAATATTAATAATTCAACATTTGGCAGTATTGTGGATATTAATGCATTCGTAGTTCATCTTGACAAACCTGGGCCCAATCACATGTGAAAATGAGTTTAGTCATCTAATTTTAGTTTCTGGTGAGTATTTTTATACTTTTTTTCAAACTGGATGAAATGAAGAAAATAATCACTTTGTAGAGATGCAAGGTTCATAGCTATGAACACATAACTATGTGTTGAGAAATAAAAGAAAATGTTTTACAATAAATTGCCATCTTTCACTCTGTATAATAGGCTCCAGTTTCATCCACCTCATTAGAACTGATTCAAATGTATTCTTTTTAATGGCTGAGTAATACTCCATTGTGTATATGTACCACAGCTAAGTCAGGAAGAGAAAAACAAATAATCATGTATTAACACATATATGTGCTAGAAAAATGGTATAGATGAACTTATTTGCAGGGCAGGAATAGAGAGGCAGACATAAAAATGGACTTTGAACTGGGAAAAAAATAAATAAATAAATAAATTGCCATCTTGATTTAATGAAATAATGGTTAGGAATTCTTATAGTGCATTACGGCTGATTTGTGATATTTTAAATTGCCCGTTTATTCAGAATTTGAATGTAAAGTACCTATTTTGGTATTTCAGCTAAACATATAACTCCTAACTTTAAATAACCAGTAAATTTATGTAATCTATGTTGGTAAACTGTATAAAGCATTTATAATAACACTTAAAACAGGCTAATAATAAGTATGTATAATAGCTAAATATATTCAGTATTTTACATATATTGCTTTCATGGGAAAATAAATGTATCTTCTTGTATTAAAATGCCACAGTAATGACACAATTCTATTTAATTGTTAGTAACTCTAGGACATACCTTATAATTTGTGGGTCCTAGAAATAATATGGCAGTGACTGGAGTGGAAAGATCTTGCTCCTTAAAATTTGGTGACTTGTTGAGCTGTTTGAATAATCTATGTCCTTCTGGCACAGATCAGATACATTTTATGATCACAAAAGAATTATTTTAAATCTCTAAACTAGCATCTTTTAGGCTTATATTACCACTTTGTTGTAAAATTTCTTCTTTTAAAGGGTATAAATGAAAAATTTAAATTTTTATGTGAAGAAAAAGGTTATTATTTATCCTTGAAGTGTTTGGGTCTGTATTTCTACCTAGAAATTCTTACTGTTATATTCAAGTTAAGCTGCAAAGAGGAGAAGCTTATAAATTAAAAAAAAAAGACTTTTTGTGGTGATAAAATGTGATTTATATTACTTGGTGAAAGACATCAACTTAACACTGGAAGGAAATAAACAAATCAAATGGACACTAGTTTATTCTGATTGCTTACATACTTTTAATAAATTTCAAAATAGTCAGACTTATGTCTCAATATTGTATTTTCATTCACATATATCTTCCAATGGGCAATTATGTCCACATGATAAATATGTGGGGTTAATAATGATAATTTGCTACCTGTGTCATGAAGCAGCTCCTTTTGATCTTTATGTAAAAAATTCCATAGTTTTCTTGGTACATCTTTAGAGTATGAAAAATCTGAATTAAAAGGAAAAAAAAATAACACTATAAAAATCTCATCTTGCCAAGAAGTGAATTATATATAAGGTCTGAAAATAAGTAGAAAAGAATTAGAGGTGCATTTTAGATAGCAGACTGGATCCATTCAAATAATTTGCAGGAATGATTTCATTATGCTATAGTTGTAATAAATGATATTGTGCTACAAGCTTAGAATAAAAATGGAATAGGTTTTAAACCAAAATCTGCTTTGGTAACTTTGGTTCAGTTTCTTGCCACTTCTATATCCCTTGCAAAGGAGAATGCACTATATCTTTGTGAACAACTTGAATTGCTCTTGCACTGGAAAATCATAAAGTCCAACTTGGCTTTTGGCACAGATTAGGTAAAGCTGATTTTAAAAGAGAAAAATTGGATACTCAGCAAACCCTAGTGGAATCTTGCCTGGTAGCTCAGCTGGAAAAGAATCTGCCTATAATGCAGGAGACTCTGGTTCGATTCCTGGGTCGGGAAGATCCCCGGGAGGAGATCATGGCAACCCACTCCAGTATTCTTGCTTGGAGAATCCCCATGGACAGAGGAGCCTCCCAAGCTACAGTCTATGGGGTCACAAAGAGTCGGACACGACTGAGTGACTCAGCAGCAGCAAACCCTAGCAGATATTTTGACACAATCTTGGAGCTGATAAGAGTTGTCATAAATTTAAATATTACCTTTCCTATCACAGAAACTTCACTAATAAATGACTTTGAATATGTTTTGAATGACTAAGCATTCTTTTTTTTACTAATAAGTCCTCTGGAAAGCTACGACTTTTTTGGGATGGTTTTACTTTTGGAGAAAAGAGTGTTGAAGAGAAGGTACTGATGATGTGTACATAATTTTACAACTTTCATAACTGCTTTTAACTACAAAACTATCTCTGATTAAAATAACAATTGAGCTTGTAATTTTATCCGAACAGCTGCTGCTACAGGGGGTCATTACCTTGGAGAGCTCGAAAATAATCGTACTCCTGGTACATGAGTTATGTAGTCTTGTGTTTTACAGCAAAGCACAAAGTTTAAAGCCTATAGAAGAATGTTATTTGAAAGCTGTCAAACCATGTTAAAAAAGACTGCATCGTCAAAAGGCCCTGGTGGCCACGATTCTGCATGTAGCCTTGTCTTATTCATTATAAAATGCATGTTTATAAAGTTCCACAGAGCATCCAATTCCCAATTCACTTATATCAGCAAGACTTAACTTGCTCATTAATCTAAATTCTTTTGCAACTTTAATCTACATGTTTAATTAATCATAAAATGAGGCGGTAAGTAATTTCAGCAATGTGTGGCTTGTTATCAGATGCATTTAATCACTCTTCTGTGAGCTCATTTGGAAACACCTGAAGATGTCGAGTGCAGTTTGAATAAGCATAAATTATTCTTTGTCAGTGTACTTCACTCAACTAATAAGACATTAATTTAAAAGGCACTGTTTGTCATTTTTAGATCTTTACCAATATTTTTAGCTTAGCAATATAACTCTAATTGTATATATGATTCACAACTAGTGCCCGACATAGGAAAGGGTAAGAGTTTAATTCATTTTTCTTATTTACATGTAATTATGTCATGTAATCTTAGTTTTTAATGAGGATTAACCATCTTGTAAGTATTCATATGCTTTTGGAATAAGGTACTAATGAATTATAGTTGGAAAAATTATTTGTTGGTACAAAGACTTGTGATTCTTTATTTCTTGTCTAGGTTAGGTCTGAAAAGACGTGAGGTTTGGCACAGGGCTTTGATTTGAGGACGTAGATATTGCATAGAGATTATATGATGCAGATATTAACTTTAAATAATTCAAGTAAAATAGCTATATTCAGGCATCCCACATAATAACATATGTAATTCTTATATAGGATCAGGTAGCCTAAAAAAAATACGGTGAAGGTGATGGCACCCCACTCCAGTACTCTTGCCTAGAAAATCCCATGGACGGAGGAGCCTGGTAGGCTGCAGTCCATGGGGTCGTGAAGAGTCAGACACGACTGAGCGACTTCACTTTCACTTTTCAATTTCATGCATTGGAGAAGGCAATGGCAACCCACTCCAGTGTTCTTGCCTGGAGAGTCCCAGGGACGGGGGAGCTTGGTGGGCTGCCCTCTATGGGGTCGCACAGACTCAGACATGACTGAAGCGACTTAGCAGCAGCAGCAGCAGCAGCCTAAAACGTGGAGAAGGCGATGGCACCCCACTCCAGTAATCTTGCCTGGAAAATCCCATGGATGGAGGAGCCTGGTGGACTACAGTCCATGGGGTCACTAGAAGTCAGACACAACTGAGCAACTTCCCTTTCACTTTTCACTTTTATGCATTGGAGAAGGAAATGGCAACTCACTTCAGTGTTCTTGCCTGGAGAATCCCAGGGACGGGGGAGCCTGGTGGGCTGCCGTCTATGGGGTCACACAGAGTCGGACACGATTGAAGTGACTTAGCAACAGCAACAGCCTAAAATAATGACAGTCCCATTTTCCATCCTACTCTCTTAACAGTATTGCCCAGTTGATGACAGCATTTTTTTTTAAAGACAAGAAACAAGAACAACGATAAAAGCAAAAACTCACTAAAAGCTTCAGAGCAAAAGAAAATTCATGAAGTCTGAATGAGTTATGTATCTTGGTGTCAGGACTATAGGAATAAGAATTTCATTTTATAGGATGTCATCACCTGTCCTGTTTATGCCATGAGAGCAGTGACACACGGTAAGAATAATTATCTCAGTGGAAACAAATTTATTTACCTGCTGTGGAGCATCCCTTTTCATCTTACTCATGAACTTATCTCACTCATATGCTATCTATGCATTGTCAGCAGTGAGCCAGAGGGGATGATTCCCGAAAAGGGAATATTGGTTTGAGCTGAAATATAGCCATATTCTCCATTTTTATTTGATGTGCACACGTCCTGGGTTTCTTCCCTTTCTTCAGGGATATTTTACACTGAGCTAGCAGTTATTTATATGTCCATTTCTTGCCTTATGCCTCATGTAAAAATTCTTCTCCCTGTTTTCCTTTCTAAGGGAAAGCAAAGTCCCAGGAAATGTCATTTGTATAATCCAAGGCATATAGGTCATAGCAGTATATTGTAATGGATGGCACTTACCCTTATTTCACATAAAGCACTATAAATTGTTTTCTTAAAGCCACTGATGAAAACGTTATACCTTCTTTAGAGTCATTCTTGATGAGCAGCATTTCATTTGAACTTAACTTTGTTGTTAAGAAAGTTTCCTCATTCCTATAAAACTTTAGTGGATAGACATATACAGTCTAATATGAAGGCTTGCCATCAGTTTTTCTTGATAAGAAACCTCAAACTTCCCTAGCTGCTCTTCCCCTGGAACAGCCTGTGATACTTTTTTTCCAGACAGATTTGTTTTCTAACTTACTGTTTTGGTGCAAAGAAAGAACACAGTGTTCTCCCCTCTCATCCCAACTGATGTGCGAGAGGCCGGCCCTATTGTCCTATTAGTAAGTTCCTCCACACAAAGACAATGAATGATTTATTTTTTCAAATGCTTATGTATTAGTTGTAGCTATTTGTCTGTATTATGTACTTCAAGAGGAAAATGATAAACTCAGTTCCATGTGGCTCTTTTATGTGACTATTTGAATATGTGCCTCAAATATTTGAATATGTGCTTAGATAAATACACACAGTGTTACACACAACACACATACACTGACATTTCTGCCCAGACACAAACAAACAAGGACATACCACTTAAACATGCTTCTTCAATGGAGACCTCACAGTTGTTTCAATTCAAGTCAGTTCAGTCTTTCAGTCGTGTCCGACTCTTTGCGACCCCACGAACCGCAGTGTGCCAGGCCTCCCTGTCCATCACCAATTCCCAGAGCCTACCCAAACTCATGTCCATTGAGTCAGTGATGCCATCCAACCATCTCATCCTCTGTCGTCCCCTTCTCCTCCTGCCTTCAGCCTTTCCAAGCATCAGGGTCTTTTCAAATGATTCAGCTCTTCACATCAGGTGGCCAAAGTATTGGAGTTTGAGCTTCAATATCAGTCCTTCCAATGAACACCCAGGACTGATCTCCTTTAGGATGGACTGGTTGGATCTCCTTGCAGTCCAAGGGACTCTCAAGAGTCTTCTCCAACACCACAGTTCAAAAGCATCAGTTCTTCGGTGCTCAGCTTTCTTTATAGTCCAACTCTCACAGTTGTTTAGAATGCACAATACCCAGAATGAGGTACTATTCCAATGGGTGCAACTGAATGAGTGGACCTTCCATCTCTAGCAGAACTGACAGAGATGGTTATCAGGGCTCTGATTTTAATGTACAAGTTCTGTGGCTGAAGGAGTTACTGGTAAAGTGATTACTGATGGCAGAGGGGGGTGGGTGAAGAATGAGTTAGGAACATGTGCAATGTGGTGTCTACTAGCAACATCCTCAGGAGGAAGGTTTGGAAGTCCTGAGTCATCAGCTGCTGTGGGACTTAAGGCTCAGCAGATGAATGAGAATGTCACAGTGCAGTTGGTTACAGGCAGTACTCCTGACTTCATTCTACAAGTCTCAGTATTTTTGTTGTTTAGTTGCTAAGGCATGTCCA
This sequence comes from Bubalus kerabau, assembly GCF_029407905.1. NCBI lineage: Eukaryota > Metazoa > Chordata > Mammalia > Artiodactyla > Bovidae > Bubalus > Bubalus kerabau. The sequence goes on from NC_073638.1 coordinate 35,994,086, forward strand.
ACTCTTTTGTGACCCTATAGACTTTGTCTATAGGATATCCCAGGCAAAAATACTGGAGTGGGTTGCCATTTACATTTCCAGGGGATCTTCCCAACCTATAGATTGAACCCACATCTCCTACATTGGCAGGTGGATTCTTTACTGCTGAGCCACTGGGAAGCCCCTCAATATCTTATTTGTGTTAAATATAAGAAAGCAATGGTGTATTCAGTTATGCTTTGTGCTACCTCAGGACAAAGCCTAAATATTGCACCTTCTCCTCCAATCAAGTTTCTTAAATGAAATTCTGTTCTATTTACCAAAGAGTTCATGTGTTATTTTTTATAAACACGTAATTTATGCCCACCCATATTTTCTTTGAATCCAGGCTGTCTATAAACATTGTTTGTCTTTTTATAGCAAGCTTGTTTTTTCTTAATCATTTGAAATTGGCTTTTATTAGAAGATCATTAGGCATCATATCAGTGCAGTACATTTGGTGGCTTTATAAGAAGTTCTGATGCTAGATGTTCAAAGGTCTGTTCATATGGGATCTTTATGGATCCACAGAGCCTTGCTTATATATGAAAATAAGGTACTGAGTTACATAGATGGTTGAGTGTGCATTTAGCTATTTCTCTCAAAGTTTTATAGAAATGGGTTGACTTGAAGTTGTGCTAACTTTCCTAGTGCCCCAGCTTAGAAACTTTGTGTACTTTTTTAGAAAGCATCTGAATCACTTATATTCAGGAGAACATAATAATATATACAGTATAAGAAGCTGTATGTATTTTCCCCATCACTCACAATTCATAGGATTGGCATGATTATAGCTCTTGTTGTCATCATATTAACAATGAGTTAATAGCCACTAATAATCACAATAGTCACTAATAATCACTTTTCATGTATACTTTCAAGTATTGTATTTGAAAATCCCAGACTTCATATATAGTAAATGAGGAAGTAAAGCCTAAGACCGTCTTTAAAAAGGCTAATAGTCAGTTACTTGTTTTTAAGTATTTTTTAAATCTATATTTCAAAAAGCTTCTTTGAAGTATACACAGGGATGCATTTGTAGGCAATTTCCAACTAACTAACGGGGGAAGTTCAGCAAGTTTGTTGTTTGGAATTTGGAATGGATATTTTTATAGAAAACATGTTATAGATGGTGATTTGATTACTTGGGCAACTGACTGAAATCCATTTAGACTTATGTAGTGGTTGGTGGTTTAGTCGCTAAGTTGTGTCCAACTTTTGCGACCCCATGGACTGTATGTAGCCTGCCAGGCACCTCTGTCCATTGGATTCTCCAGGCAAAAATACTGGAGTAGGTTGCCACTCCACTTCTGTAATTTAACCTTATAATACGACTGAATTATACTATTGAGAGTATGATAGTTTGGGTATGAAATCTCATTTTAAGATCTGGCTTTAATAACATTCTTTTGACAAATTTCTGATGGTGGGATTTGACATTTCCTACTTCTACTACCAGTGCATACAGTGAAAACGAAAGACTCCTTGAAATGGAATTTGGGAGGACTTCCTGCTGTCCTTAGCTGTGGAAAGTAGCTGGGTATCCTGGCTGAAGTAAGCGGAAATGGAAGATTGTGATGGCCCTGGCATGGAGATGGACAGTGTTGCTGTTTAGTCGCTAAGTCATGTTTGACTCTTTTGCGATCCCATGGACTGTAGCCTGCCAGGCTCTTCTGTCCATGGGATTTCCTAGGCAAGAATACTGGAGTGGATTGCCATTTCCTTCTCCAGAGATGGAACCTGCACCTCCTGCATTGGCATGTGGCTTTTTTTTAACCACTGAGCCACCTGGGAAGCCCATGGAGGTGTATATCTGCTAACAAATAAAGGGCATCCTGTTGAAGGTTAATATGTTTTGCGAATGAAGAAGGAGCACTTTCTGATTTTACACCAATGAGCCAAAAGGGTAGAGATCAATACTTCTTCTCCTTCACCATGCTTTACAGAATAGTCCAAGTATTTTCATTGCATTTCTTCTACTTTCTTCTCAAACCCACTTCCATAATTTTGGCTTTTGTTTTTTAAATGGTCACACTGGTGATAGTAGTTCACTGTCTATTATGAGAACAGTTTTGGAATGTATTATTGGTTAGGTTTATATAAGATGAAGTGATATATGCATATAAGAAGGAGCTGAGATTGACTCAAAATTAAGTACAGATAGCTCTCCTTCTCTAAGGATTCTGGATATACAGATTCAACCAACCACAGATCAAAAATATTGGGAAAAAGAAATCCCAGAAGTTTCCAAAAGCAAAACCTGAATTTGCTGTACAGTGTCAACTGTTTATGTAACATTACTGTTTAACTACATTATGTCGTTTGTGAGTATCTCAACAAAGTCATATGAAGGTGCAACTGGGTAATGGAAAGTTTATTTGGTCACATGTAAAACATCATCTTGAACCTCAGCAGTTGAATTATATCCCTTTTACTTCAAATTTGGCAAATTATATGTATTTTTTGATTGCCAAGGGGAAAGTATGAAAAAAGGAGAGTAGTGGGGAGAAAATGAGAGAAGTGGTATTTTAAAAGGCTCTAAAGATTTAAGTTGTCAAAGAAAACAGTTTGATGAATTATGGGGAAAATAGAATTTAGTTTTCCAAAGAAATACAGGGCTCAAAGTGTAGGGGGAGGGCCTTGGCAATACAAACCATGTATTTTTCTTAACCTGGGGAGTTTGGAAGAAAAAAAAAGACACATTTGGCAAAGTGAAAACTCAGATGACTTCATGCCTACCAAGTGAAAAAAATCTAATTCTTTATCATCTAAGCACATAGTTGGGTAACTCACAAACAGAACTATCCAGTGTATAGGTTGCAATGGCAAGAAGCCAACAGTGAAATCAAACTCATAAGCACCCTATAGAAAACCCCTCAAATTACTGCTGTGCTGTTGCCAGCTGTACTGCCAGAGAACAAGAGCTGTACAGATTTCTATGGAATGATTAGGTTACTTAACACAGCTTGATTGGCTCTGTTCCTGCCCCTGTTCTCTTTGGCTGACAGCTGACCACCATACTGGTTTGGTTTGAAATAAGACTGAAGTGAACACAACCACTTATATGCACCTTCCTCTTGAACGCTTCTCTCCCTGCCCACCACCCCAAACCCACACACACCCTATATATCTTGCAAAAGAAGAGAGAAATATAACCGTTTCTTTAAGTAAAGCATACTGAGCGGCATTTTGCTGTCTGGTTACTCCACCAATCCATCAGATTTTTAGAAGAGACATTTTCTTGCTCTTTTATTTGTAAGTGCCTGAATTTATTGAATATGAAAAAATATCTTAAAAGTCAAAGTGAAAGTTTCTCAGTCGTGTACGACTCTTTGCGACTCCATGGACTATACAGTCCAGGGAATTCTCCAGGCCAGAATACTGGAGTGGGTAGCCTTTCCCTTCTCCAGGGGATCTTCCCAACCCAGGGATCGAACCCAGGTCTTCCATATTGCAGGCAGATTCTTTACCAGATGAGCCACAAGAGAAACCCCAAATATCTTAAATCCTTTAATTTTATTAACTTTTCTTCATTTTACTTTACTGCTTGCTTCATGATCCTAGCGCTGGGATGGTTATTCAGAAGCCATCTAATCTTACCCTTTTGCTCTTGGATAATCTCTGATAGGTAGCTACTTCTATCTATAGTATTTCAAAGAAGATATTACAGCATATCTAGAAGGGCACTAGATGTCTTCAGTTGCTATACTACATGAATTAGAGAAATCTTTGAGTGAGCAAGGTGGTTTAACTCTTTTCCTGTTATACAAAAGCTCACTGATTCACATGTTCTAGTTTCCATTAAGTTAGGAGGCTTTCAGACTTTTTTGAATGTGATTCAGAGTAAGAAGTGAATTTCAGATCTGACCCAAGATACAATCAAAATTTTACATGAACAATACTTACCCTTAATATGTGTAACATTTTTTATTTTCTCTTTTCTTTCCCCTTTTAGCCTTTTCTTCTGTTGCTTCCTCTCTCCTCTGTTCCCTTCTGTCCTTTTTAATAAAAAAAAAAAATGCTGATTGGTACTCAGAAAATTAACTCTATCACTCATTCAACCTAGTTTGAAAAATATTACATTTAAAGAAACACCTTTTAAAACAGATTTGATCTGCATGTTCTTTGGTTTACAGTTGTTTTTTTTTAATCCGAGTACAGTTGATGTATAGATTTACCATTGTTTTTAAAGAACAGAGTCTCCTATTCAGGATACTAATTCCATTGGCTGTTTATCATTAGAAAGATAAAATTTGTACTCCATTAGTGGCATATATCAGAGAAGGCGATGGCACCCCACTCCAGTGTTCTTGCCTGGAGAATCCCAGGTACGGGGGAGCCTGGTGGGCTGCCGTCTATGGGGTCGCACAGAGTCGGGCATGACTGAAGTGACTTAGCAGCAGCAGCAGCAGTGGCATATATGGACTTCCCTGGTGACTCAGATGGTAGAGATTCCACCTGCAATGTGGGTGACCGGGGGTTAATCCCTGGGTTGGGAAGATCCCTTGCAGGAGGGCATGGCAACCCACTCCAGTATTCTTGCCTGGAGAGGACAAGAGGAGCCTGGCAGGCTACAGTCCATGGGGTCTCAAAGAGGCAGACATGACTAAACAACTACGTATAGTGGCATATATAACCTGTTAATAACACCGCATACTAAATGCTTAATTATGCCAGATGTTGTATTAATGCTTTATACATATGTGCCATGAGGATTTTATTATTTAGTCCTCATCATTACCCTGTAAGGTAGAAACTATTATTATACCCATTTTTATAGTTAATAAAATTGAGGCTTAGAGAGATGTATCAGGTGGTGCTAGTGGTAAAGAATCTGTCTGCCAATGCAGAGACATGAGTTCAATCCCTGGGTCGAGAAAATCGTCTGGAGGAGGGCATGGCAACCCACTCCAAGATGCTTGCCTAGAGAATCCCATGGACAGAGAAGCCTGGCAGGCTATAGTCCTTGGGTCGCACAGTCCGAGAGGACTGAAGCTACTTAGTACCCGCACGAGGTATATCAACTTTACTGAGCAGCACAGTAAATGATAGAGGTTGATTTCAAATTTGATATTGTTTGGCTCCATGACCATGCTTTTCCCCTCAACTCTAATATCTTCTTAATTATAGCTCTGAAAAAAAGTTAAGTACTTTTGTGAAGAGTATGTATATCCTAAAGAAAGGCAGACTTATGATGATTGCTATGTATTTTTAATAATGTAAGTTGAAGCTTCTTGATAAAATAATTTTCATTCTGTAAAGAAAAGTAGAAAAAGAAAGGACAGAAGAAAGAAAAAAGAAATAAAGCCTGTCTATCCAGAGCTATGAATATAAAAACTTGCCACTCTATTTAAATCTTGTTGTTTAGTCACTGAGTCATGTCCAGCTCTTTGCGACCCCATGGACTACAGCCCACCAGGCTCCCCTATCTATGGGATTTTCCAGGCGAGAGTACTGGAGTAGGTTGCCATTTCCTTCTCCACATTTAAATCTTATATAATTAAATCTTGTCAAAGTCTTCTTTTTAAGGAAAAAAAGAAATAGATATACATGGAATTACATCTTATGCTACAGTTCAGTTCAGTTCAGTCGCTCAGTCATGTTCAACTCTTTGCGACCCCATGAACCACAGCACACCAGGCCTCCCTGTCCATCACCAATTCCCAGAACCTAACCAAACTCATGTCCATTGAGTCAGTGATGCCATCCAACCATCTCATCCTCTGTCATCCCCTTCTCCTCCTGCCTTCAGTCTTTCCCAGCATCAGGGTCTTTTCAAATGATTCAACTCTTCACATCAGGTGGCCAAAGTATTGGAGTTTGAGCTTCAACATCAGTCCTTCCAATGAACACCCAGGACTGAGCTCCTTTAGGATGGACTGGTTGGATCTCCTTGCACCCCAAGGGACTCTCAAAAGTCGTCTCCAACACCACAGTTCAAAAGCATCAATTCTTCGGCGCTCAGCTTTCTTTATAGTCCAACTCTCACCAATACATGACTACTGAAAAAACCATAGCTTTGACTAGGTGGACCTTTGTTGGCAAAGTAACGTCTCTGCTTTTTGATATGCTGTGTAGGTTGGTCATAACTTTTCTTCCAAGGAGCAAGTGTCTTTTAAATTCATGGCTGCAGTCACCATCTGCAGTGATTTTGGAGCCCAAAGAAATAAAGTCTGTCACTGTTTCCATTGTTTCCCCATCTATTTGCCATGAAGTGATGAGACCAGATGCCATGATCCTACTTTTCTGAATGTTGATTTTTAAGCCAAGTTTTTCACTCTCCTCTTTCACTTGCATCAAGAGGCTCTTTAGTTCATCTTATGCTACAGGCCAGGATAGTTTAGCAAGTCAGACAAACTCAAACATGAATGAAGAGTGGAATTTTCCTTTCATTTTCTATAATAACTATGTTTGTCAAAGAGAAAAACAGAGGAAAAAATGACCATCATGCTGGTTTTGAAGAAAAACTTGTTATATGTGTAATACATTGGAAAAATTGTTTGGGATCACTTTCACTATGCAGAAATGTGGCCACTGAAATTCTTTAGCAAGGTGTGGGACTATCAGGTCCATGAAACAAATTAAGTAAAAAAATATGAGTATTTGTGAAGGTAATTGACTTACCTCATTTTTTTCCAATCACTCTCTGAAAAGAGAAATATGTTTAGAAAGAAAATAATGAGTACAGTTGATCATTATGACCTTGCCCCTTTGTCCCAATTCCTGCCACAATTCCTAGGTTTAATACTAGACAGTTTTTTCATCCCTTCATCTCTTTTTCTCTTCTCTGCTATCTCCCTTCTCTCCTGTGATTTTCCTCTTGTCCCCTTCTCTCTCTCCGGATACTCTTCTCTCTACCGTCTTGTCTCCTCTGCCACTTCTTTCATTTTGCATTCTTATATGCAATCTTTATAATCACCACTATCACCTTCATTCTCTTAGATTCTTGAATCTCCTAGGTAAGGTGCAAATGGAACTTGTTTCTGTTTATTAAAATGATAATCTGGAAAAATAACATCCTTTCTACCTACTTGCATCTCTCTCTTTCTCTCATAAACCAAACACATGCTTTCAGAAGAAATCTATTGTCTTACTTTTGGAAAATGTTGAAATTTTGCTTCCTACTTTGTATCTTCTTGGGAGTAAGATTTATCTATAGTCATGGTGTGACTTAAAGAGAAAATCAAAGATTCCATACTAAAAATTGGCATTGACCCAGATACTTCTGCTACACTCACTAAAAATGAACCTTAGTAGACACACTTTTATACAAGGAGATGGCCTTGTTCAATATGTAATTGCTATGTGATACTACCCAAGAGGAGAATTTGAAAATAGGCAGGTGTGCTAGATGTAAGCCTCATTAAACTCGAGGTCAGGATTCTAAGACTCGCCTCAAACCATTGGTGCTTTGGAGAGCTGGGTATCTTGACAACATGTTGTGTTCAGCAGCTAAGTCATGTCTGACTCTTTGTGACCCCATGCACTGCAACATGCCAGACTTCCCTGTCCTTGCAAGAAGATCTTAATTCTTCCTTGCAAGAAGATCAAACCAGTCAATCCTAAAGGTAATCAACCCTGAATATTCATTAGAAGAATGACTGAAACTAATACTTTGGCCACTTGATGTGAAGAGCCGACTCACTAGAAAAGACCCTGATGCTGGGAAAGATTGAAGGCAAAAGGAGAAGAGGGTGGCAGAGGATAAGATGGTTAGATAGCATTCTCATCAAGGTCAGAATCCTGACTAACTCAAGGTCAGGATTCTAAGGGTACTCAGACGAAGTGGAATAAGATGAACTTGATTTTAAAGATACTACAATAACAACATTCTTCAGCCCAGAGAAAGTTAAGGAGTACTTTCAGTGATGGTGAGTGTAATAAGAACATGATTGGTAATAGGTACGTGATTGAGATATGCTGATAAAACTCTAAAATACTTCTGTGAGTAAACAGATTTGGTTTACAAATGAGGATGTAAAAACCATCACTGACTCTGGCTACAAACATTTTGGGCAAATTCACAAATATACAAATCATGGGGCAATTTTGAGTGTGTTGGTAAAGTGAGATGTAGAACAAGTAATAAAGCATATATATGTGTGTGTGTGTGTGTGTGTGTGTGTGTGTGTGTGTGTGTGTTTGTGTGTGTATTCAGATTAGAGGAGAGACAAAGGAAGGCCTGGCATACTTCAGTTCATGGAGTCACAGAGTTGGACATGACTTAGCAATTCAACAACAACAAAGGAGAGTAATAATTCATTATAGGTTGGGTCAGAATTTGCAGAGTTGGTAGATTGTATATAACAGTTTCCCTGATTTATTGAGTCTGAAGTAATAGATATAATGTTACTCTTGTATTGTCTTATTTATTCATTTAAATTTGAATCTTTAGGTAGAATCCAAGCTTGTATAACTTTAGCTATGGTGTCTATTCTTGATTCAGGATTCTTCTGGATCTTAGGATCATGTAAATTCTGTTATTTAAAGCTATGACAAACAGCATATTAAAAAGCAAAGTCATCACTTTGCCAGCAAAGGTCCATATAGTCAAAGCTATGGTTTTTCTAGTAGTCACGTACGGATGTGAGAGTTGGACCATAAAGAAGGCTGAATGCCAAAGAATTGATGCTTTTGAATTGTGGTGCTGGAGAAGACTCTTGGATTGCAAGAAGATCAAACCAGTCAATCCTAAAGGAAATCAACCCTGTGTATTAACTGGAAAAGCTGTTGATGAAACTCTAATACTTTGGACATTTGATGCGAAGAGCTGACTCATTGGAAAAGCCCCTGATGTTGGGAAAGATTGAAGGCAAAAGGGGAAGAGGGTGACGGAAGATAAGATGGTTAGATAGCATTACCAACTCAGTGGACATGAATTTGAACAAATTCTGGGAGATAGTGAAGGACAGGGAAGTCTGGCATGCTGCAGTGCATGGAGTTGCAGAGTTGGACACGACTTAGTGACTAAACACAACATACTGTCAAGATATAACCCTCCAAAAGCACCAATGGTTCCAGTAGCTTTTGAGTTAACTAAAATAAATGGATTTTTATGATTGGGCCAATGTGGTACATATGAATTTGGTTCCTGTGTGTAAGTTAACTTTGTTTTATTCTACGCTTTGGGCTTTGAATCTAACTTTGATCAGCCTCTTTGGTTAGAAGGAGTAATTGGCAGAGAGAAAGTGGACATATTACTAACAATCTATATTTTTTACTTAAGGAGATTTCATCCCCACTATATTACTCTTAATTTCTCTGTTTGTCCATTCAGCTATTTCTAACAAAGATAGATACTTCTTATTTTTTAAACTATCCTTAACCTCTTATTAAATAGTTCCATTAAATATCTGCAGAGTGGAAGCCAATTTTGCACACAACACCAGCATGGTTCCATGACAACAATCTGCTTTAGGGTGTATTCTCTGGATCATATGTGTTTTAGAGGAAGGGGGATGAAAGAGAAATAACATTTATTGAGTACTTACATATATTATCTCATTTACTTCTTACAACAACTCTGAGACGTCAATTACATTTAGATAAACTATTTGGAATCAGGAAACAAGCCCACTGTAAAAGCAAAATTACCAGATCTTATTTAAAGGACAGCACTCTAAGAAAAATGCCAACTTATTCTTGTCATTAGAATGGGCTGAAATGAGAAATAAGTGAGATATAAAGATACAAGTGAGAAAAGTGAATGAGAAAAGTGAATGATGAGACCACTGTTACCATTTACCTCACCACCACAGTGAATTATTGGAAATAATGCGTCTAAAAGAGGAAATGGCTCTGTAATTAGTGTGACTTTATAATAGGCTATCTCAGAAAGGAAGATTCATTCTGCTCAAGTGAGGCAACACGTCTTGTTCCTATTTACTTTCAAGGGGTATTGTCTAGATAAGGGAGTCTTGGTAGAACCATAGGCATAAACTGGTTTTTAACATGTTCATTTAATTGACTTCTGGCCAAGGCAGCTTTTGATGGAAAGGGTCTTTGATGACAAATGATATCCTAAAATGAAATATTTTTTAGTTTTTACTTCTTGCTGTCTCACTTCAAGTTTATTAGATAATTAAAAATCTTTAAATACTAAAAAGTACTGAAAAATAGGTGAGGTTAAATGTTAAAAAACAGAGAAGCTATCTTTTTTTAACTTAAAAAACTCTTGGAAACTTCATCAAGCTTGTAACAGACAATAAATATTATTGAAATGAAATGTGGAAATAAATATGTGCATGTTCATTTATTCATTCTTTTTTAATCAACAGACATTTACTGAGGGCTTAATATGTCCCAGATAGATATGTTTGAGATTTAAATGTGAATAGCACTAAAGCCCAGCTGTTAAGTAGTTTGAAAATCTAATAGAGAGACAGGTAAAGAGAGAAATTATAATAACATATTAGACTTAAAATTTAGATATAAATGAAATAAGATACACAAAAATTTGAAATTTGCCAGGGAGAGTTGGGGGAAGGCTTCATTAAATGGGCTATCATTTGAGCTGCTTCTTAAAGGCATAAAAGGGAGTTACGTAGAGGGGATGTGGAAATAGGAAGAATATTCTAGGTTGAGGGTATAGTATTTGTAAAAGCACCTAGACATGAAAGGGCCTGATATGTTTTAATAATTGTAAGAATTTAATATCATTGCCACATGTGGAACAAAGCAGCTGAGAAAAGGATTAGGGTGAAAATATTGTTGGGTGGTACAATTGATTATTTCCCTATATAATCTGGAAAATATTATATTTCAACTAATTAATTTCAGTAAGATGGGCATTTTTCTAGGAAATTACTCATTTTATTAGAATCTCTATGATATACCTTTTAGTACCTTTTTTATAGCAAATGAGATATTAAGCTATTAAAATGATGAAGTTGTGCAGAGTGTGATGTGATATGAAAGGAATTTGAAATGATGGAATGAAAAAAATTGCTAGTCACCTTTCCTTAAAATGGTCATTTTTTAGTTGCTTTTTGAACTTACCCATATTTCATCAGTCAGTTAATTTGCTGCACAACTTGTAGGTCAGTCAAATGATTCTAAATTCTAAGAAGTAAAAACACTGAGTGCTAACATAAATGCACTTTATTTATGATTAATAGTTTTTATTTCTATTTTTAAGAGAAAAAGAATATGCAAAATATGTGAATACACATCATCTCTCTAGTTTTAGGAAAACATAAGCTGGGTGTATCTTTGGTTTCCTCATTTCTGTGAGCTACTTATGACACACACTTTCAAGACTTTATTCTAGATGCGAGTTTCATTTTCGCATAAGAAGGTCAGGCTTTACAATGTTTATCATTAAAATTTTTTTTTTCATTCAGAGAAACATCTCAGAGCTTCCAAGCTTCGCTTTAGAGAAATTACAGTTCTTTTAACTTTAAATTGCTTAAATAGGTCACTGCCAGATTATAGAGAGCAGGATGTGCTTTACAAGTTGAAAAGTTTTCCACCAAGTAATAGCAGCAGTGAAAATTGTCAGAGAAACAACTAATTAATCTCTGCTCCTTTACAGCTGTTTAATGCAATGCATAACTAAAAGTCCTGTTAAATTAATTAATGATTTCAATTATGAACTTTTCTCCAAAATGTTATGATTCGTATCAGGCTGATAATGCAGTGACCTGGGAGTGTGAAATCTGTGTTATGAAGAGAGTCGCCAGTTAATTGATTCACAAATTATTTAAAGTTTGTTGCACCCAAGGGAGTGCTCAGTTTCATGACAGTCATTTCTTAAAGTGTACAAACTCCTTTTTCACCTTAAGAATGTCTTCAGTTATTAAGCATGATAAAATGCCAACAGTTTTCTGGGCCTATGAGTAATCTTAATATTTATGATTTAGAATCTGTAGGTGAATATGTGGAGATTAAGTCTGTGTTGGAAGGAGAAAAGTTAGCTAAATTATCAATGATTCTCATGGCAACTTTTTTTCATTGCTTTTGAGTTAGTAATTTTAAGTAGTTTTCTAAACATCACCTCGTATCTTTTTTTTTCCGTGTGTGTGTATTTGCTGTACATGGAGCATTATGTTGAAAGACAATATAGTTAGCATTTTAAAGAAATTTTGAATGGGTAAATAACACAGTACAAATTGTTTTGATGATTGGTGTCTGAAGCATTTGGATTTCTGGTGAGTCTAAAAATGCCAGCCTTAAATGTTAGAGAAGGTGCTGACTTCTCAAAGAATGTAAGTTTCTATAGGACACCTTGAGTCTTTTTTTATGGTATACAGGAAAAAATTAAGAGAGTCATATGTACTTGCTTCTAGTCTGGTTATTTTACCCATAGCTTAAATAACAAATAAAAGTGTACATATGTACAAGAAAAAGATAGGGAATCAATAATATCATTAATATTTTATAATACATTTATTAAAGTTTTATTAGTGTTTATATCCTGGGTTTAGGCTGATTTCAAGTGGAAGATACAAGCATAGTGAGAATCTTTTCTTGACTGCCCATGGCTAGTGAAGGTGAAAAGGAGAGGTGATATTAGATGAGAGACTCTTAAGCAGGAGGGGGAGGTAGCCGAGAAGTCTCTGGCCATGCATAGTGGCTTATTAGTGGGCTCTATAACCCTTCCTGTTCCATACACATATCTGGGCTTAATAGTTAAAAGTCTAGTGCTTTTAGGGTGTTTGAACAAGTCCTTAGCTGTTTCACTCCAATTTGATAGGCAGTGTAAGAAAGACATTTAAAATTTAATATAAAACAAAATTTTCTTTAGAGAAAGTTGTCTCTCAGCTCTGAATTGGTAGATGGATTTCCAGTATGGAGCAAGAAGCTATATTTTGGACAAACATTATGTTGGTAAATTGTTTTACTTTTCTCATTTTTTTTTGACCCAAGAAAATTACCCGAAGGGAAGACAAATAGAGAAACAGTATTATTAAAAATAAGTTTATCTTTGTTAAACTTGCTGCAGGGCAAAAAGAAATGGACTTGAAAGGGAAGTAAATTTATACTAATTTTTGCATTGTAGGAAATGTACTATTTCAGACATTGACTGACTGCTTCTGTTTTCTAAAATTAAGGAGCCTATAATCTCAGCACCATTAACAAGTGCTGTCATTCAGATACACAGTGTCTGGCTGATTTAAATAAAATGAAATGAAGATAGTTGTTTCTGGTCCCTTGGCTTCACTCATTGCCATAAACATATGCTCTGCGTCCCGCTTCTTTCCATCTTATTTATGACTTTAATTTGTTGTGTGGGCTGCGCTAGAAATTAAATTTAATATAATTCTCCAAGGGACCCTGTCATATAATAACATGGTAATTTCTGTGTATCCTTTTGAAAAATGAGGAAATTAATTCTTCCTGACATGTTCTAATTATTCCAGTGTGAACGGCAAATCCGTTTTTCCTAGCCCCTGAAGTGTTATAGGCAAATGGCTGGTGTTCAAAGCTGAGGTGCTAATGCTGACCAGCAGTGCGTTTAATTTGAAACATGAGCAGACACCTTTCAACACACCTTTGTAATATTGGAGTACTTTACAGAAATTAATTCACTACTTATTTGGCGGCTTAGCCTTGGGGTTATGTTTTTTTATTCATCAATACTATAGTCATGTTAGCATAATGTTTCCTGTTTCCTTCAGTGCTCAGTGTCTGTGTGTAGAACTTAAAGTGTGCAATGGATAGTTCAGCTGTATGAATGCAAAAGAATCCACATACTTCAGAAATACCGGTGTGTGTTTACACTTTATAGAGAAGTATAGTAAATCTTGAATGTTAATTATAGTCTATGGTTAGCCGCTTTAACTAAAATTGCACAGATAGGAATTATTGGGACGATCTTGCTGTGAAAAGACTACTATATACTCTGTTGCCCTGCTGTAAATTTTAGTTGTGAAAATTCAATTTATAATATGGGGAATGAGACCATGAAAACTCAGTTTGTGAATAAAATTTATGGAATAGTAGTCTCAACTTCTGAACTCTGCCTGGAAGGAAGTAGCTATATTTGGGAGATAAAGGATTAAAGCCATTTTGAGGGCACTATTGGCCATGCAAGGTGTGTGACTTACTCATTTTCGATCATTTGGACTTATTCATAGAGGTTCTATGTAGTATTTTTTAGAGGAATAATAAAAAGAGCTTTTTGATACTTGGTCCTTTATCTGTAATCTTTATTGTAAAACTAGCTATTATATACATTTCTCTAATCATTTGTGTAAGCCTTAATACAGTTCCTTTGTTTCAGTGAGCAGTTGATAAATACCATCTTATATTGGACATTTATTGTTACAAGAAAAAGGAATGCATGAGCTCCTACTTAAAATAGAAGATGGAAATATAATTAAACTTAAATAAAAGAAGTAGAATTGTGTTTGGAGTGGCTATAATCAAGACTCTGTTTATCTGTTTCGGTATCTCTTTATTCAGTTCAGTTCAGTTCAGTTGCTCAGTCGTGTCCGACTCTTTGCGACCCCATGAATCGCAGCACGCCAGGCCTCCCTGTCCATCACCAACTCCCAGAGTTTACTCAAACTTATGTCCATCGAGTCGGTGATGCCATCCAGCCATCTCATCCTCTGTCGTCCCCTTTTCCTCCTACCCGCAATCCTGCCCAGCATCAGAGTCTTTTCCAGTGAGTCAACTCTTAGCATGAGGTAGCCAAAGTATTGGAGTTTCAGCTTTAGCATCATTCCTTCCTAAGAACACCCAGGGCTGATCTCCTTTAGAATGGACTGGTTGGATCTCCTTGCAGTCCAAGGGACTCTCTTTATTACGTTCTCTTTAAATTTTAACTTAAGTAGGAGAAATTGGAATGGTAGTAAATAATTATTATGATAAACAGAACTAATATCCATATATTTTTGCTGAGTATTCAGGTGCTATAAAGAATTTTATTCTTTACGTCAATCAATTTACATCAATCTAACCTAGTTAAATTTAGTTATTTAGTTAGATTTAGTTATCTAAATTAATATCTGATTTAGATTGTGGACAGTAAGAAACATACTTAGGATTTTTCTGTTTTAGCTTTTCCTTATACTGACCTGATGGAAAAAGTGGGCTTCTTTTGGCCAGACACTGAGGAGAAAAGACTTGGTTGTTCTAGCCTAGATCCTAGACTACATAAGTTGCTAAAGGTGGCCCCAGTTTCTGCCTTTATCATCCTTCAGTATTCTCCCCATGTCTCTGGGTCTTCACATGGCTCTCTACTTGTAAGGAAACCAATAATATCTGATTAGGAGCCCACTCTACTCCAGACTGGACTTCATCTTCATTTAATTAATTTTTATCTGTAACTGTGTTCAACTAAAATTGCATTCTGAGATACTGAGGTTTAGGACTTCCTGTCTTTTGGGGAGATCCACAGTTCAACCCAATAGTAGCTATTTATGGATTGTTGTTTTTTAGTTGCTAAGTCATGTCCGACTCTTGTGTGACCCCCATGGCCTATAGCCCACCAGGCTCCTCTGTCCATAGGATTTCCCAGACAAGAATACTGGAGTGGGTTCCATTTCCTTCTCCAGGAGAGCTTCTGACCCAGGGATGGAACCTGCACCTCCTGCGTTGGCAGGCAGATTCTTTACCACTGAGCCACCTGGATTACTGTATCTTTTAAACTTGATATAGCTCTGAGGTACTTTTAAAGCACATTTCTCCTACTATAGTATGATTTGTTCACTAATTTTGCAAATGAAGCACTGATAACTTGGAGTCTTTGGTATATCAAATTAACATTTGTCATTCTGTGTTTAGTTGAAACCTGCCACCTATTTTGCTCATGTTATTGCCCCATGCGAGCAATGTGTTCCATGTGCTATTATTATGTTAATTCAGAAAGTATTTGTTGAATACCTTCGATAGCCTAGAACCATGATAAGTATGGTCAGGAAATACACAGCTTCCCAACTAGTGTACCATACAGCAGAGTTTGTGCTTTTGGTTACAAATGTTTCAAGGTTTTTATCCCTTATTCCTGACACCTTTCAAGGGTGTCAACAGAGTTTGGGATGGCTGGAGCCATGGGCCAAGGACCTCTAGCTTTGTCATCCTTCAGAGTTTCCTCCAGTATATCATACATATATTAATATTTTATCTGTGTGCTATGGAGTATAAAAGATGGGAGTACTTATGGGTTTACAGAGAAGTATACATTTTCCCTGTGTCAAGGAGATTATAATCTGACTGGAAACTAAGGTCAGTATGTGAATTAGAATGGAAGCCAGTGTATGATAAATGCCAAAAATGGGATCAAAGGAAACTTTAGGGATAGATTGAATTTGATATGGGCTATGATGTCTTCTTAAGTTTTTTATAAGGGATAAAGAAACATTTATGTGGGAAGTCAGGTATGATGAGAGTTATGGACATGCAGAAATACAGGAATAGAGTAGGGTATTGTTTTTAAGGGAAGAGATAGTGCTAATGGTAAAGAATCTGCCTATCAGTACCAGAGATGCAAGAGGCATGGGTTTGATCTTTGGGTCGGGAAGATCCCCTGGAGTAGGAAATGGCAACCTACTCCAGTATTCTTGCCTGGAGAATTCCATGGAAATTCCCAAACTCATTCTATGAGGCCACCGTCACCCTGATACACCTAGACAAAGATGCCACAAAAAATGAAAATAACAGGCCAAATTCACTGATGAACATAGATGCAAAAATCCTCAACAAAATTCTACCAAAGAGAATCCAACAACACATTAAAAAGATCATATATCATGACAAGTGGGCTTTAACCCAGAGATGCAAAGATTCTTCAGTATATGGAAATCAGTGTGATACACCATATTAACAAATTGAAAGATAAAAACCATATGATCATCTCAGATGCAGAGAAAGCTTTTGACAAAATTCAACACCCATTTATGATAAAAACTCTCCAGAAAGTAGGCATAGAAGGAACATACCTCAGCATAATAAAGGCCATATCCAACAAACCCACAGCAAACAATATTCTCAGTGGTGAAAAACTGAAAGCATTTCCTCTAAAATCAGAACAAGACAAGGCTGCCCACTCTCACCACTATTATTCAACATAGTTTTGGAAGTCCTAGCCACAGCAATCAGAGAAAAAGAAAAGGCATCCAGGTCGGAAAAGATGAAGTAAAACTCGCACCGTTTGCAGATGACCTGATACTATACATAGAAAACCCTAAGGATGCCACCAGAAGATTACTAGAGCTAATCAATGAATATAGTAAAGTCACAAGATATAAACTTAATACATAGGAATCACTAACATTCTTATACACTAACAATGAAAAATCAGAAAGAAAAATTAAAGACACAATCCCATTCACCGTGCAAAAAAAGAATAAAGTACCTAGGAATAAATCTATCTAAAGAGACAAAAGACTTACGTGCAGAAATCTATAAAACATCGATAAAAGAAATCAAAGATGACACAAACATATGGAGAGATATGTCATGTTCTTTGATTGGAAGAATCAATATTGTGAAAATGGCTATACTACCCAAAGCAATCTATAAATTCAATGCAATCCCTGTCAAACTACCGAAGGTATTTTTCACAGAACTAGAACAAATAATTTTTCAATTTGTATGAAAACACAAAGACACCGAATATCCAAAGCCATCTTGAGAAAGAAGAATGGAGTTGGAGGAATCAACCTTCCTGACTTCAGACTATACTACAAAGTTAGAATCATCAAGACAATGTGGTACTGGTACAAAAATAGAAATACAGACCAATGAAACAAGGTAGAAAGCCCAGAGATAAATCTACAAATCTATAGACATCTTTGACAAAGGAGGCAAGACTATAAAATGGAGAAAAGACAATCTCTTCAGTAAGTGGTGCTGGGAAAACTGGACAAATATTTGTAACATAATTAAATTAGAGTACTTCCTGACACCATACACAAAAATAAACTCAAATTGGATTAAAGACCTAAATATAAAACCAGAAACTATAAAACTTTTAGAGGAAAACAGGCAGATCACTCTTTGACATAAATCACAGTAAGATTCTCTCTGACCCACCTCCTAGAGTAATGGAAATAAAAACAAAAATAAACAAATGGGATGTAATTAAACTTAAAAAACTTTTACACAATGAAGGACACTACAAACAAGGTGAAAAGACAACCCTCAGAATGGGACAAAATAGTAGCAAATGAAACAACTGACAAAGGATTAATCTCTAAAATATACAAACAACTCATGAAGCTCAATACCAGAAAAGCAAACAACCCAATCAAGAAGTGGGCAGAAGACCTAAACAGACATTTCTCCAAAAAAGACATACAGATGGCTAATAAACACATGAAAAGATGTTCACTATCACTTATTATTAGAGAAATAGAAATCAAAACTACAATGAGATAACATTTTACACATCAGAATGGCCATCATCAAAAAATATGTAAACAATAAATACTGGAGAGGGTATGGAGATAAGAGAACTCTGTTTCACTGTTGGTGAGAATGTAAATTGATATAGCAGCTGTGGAGAACAGTATGATGATTTCTTAAAAACTAGAAATAAAACCACCATGTGACCTAGCAATCCCACTACTGGGCATATACCTTGAGGAAACCGTAATTGAAAAAGATACATGTACCCCAAGGTTCATCACAGCACTGTTTACAACAGCTAGGACATGGAAGCAACCTAGATGTCCATCAACAGATGAATGGATAAAGAAGTTGCAATGCATATATACAATGGAGTATTACTCAGCTATAAAAAAGAACATGTTTGAGTCAGTTCTAATGAGGTGGATGAACCTAGAGCCTATTATACAGAGTAAAGTAAGTCAGATAGAAAAACAAAGATTGTATATTAACACATATATATGGACTTGGACTGTCAGGAGATCAAACCAGTCAATCCTAAAGGAAATCAGTCCTGAATATTAATTGGAAAGACTGATGCTGAAGCTGAAGCTCCAATATTTTGGCCATCTGATCCGAAGAACTGACTCATTGGAAAAGACCCTGATGCTGGCAAAGATTGAAGACAGGAGGAGAAGGGGATGGCAGAGGATGAGATGGTTGGATAGTGTCACCCACTCGATGGACATGAGTTTGAGCAAGCTCTGCGAGTTGGCGAT
Organism: Bubalus kerabau; assembly: GCF_029407905.1. Taxonomy (NCBI): domain Eukaryota; kingdom Metazoa; phylum Chordata; class Mammalia; order Artiodactyla; family Bovidae; genus Bubalus; species Bubalus kerabau. The sequence goes on from NC_073638.1 coordinate 36,013,159, forward strand.
GGACAGGGAAGTCTGGCATGCTGTAGTCCATGAGGTCACAAAGAATCAGACACAACTGAGTGACTGAACTGAACTGAACACATATATACAGAATTTAAAAAGATGGCACTGATAAACCTTACTTACATGACAGCAAAGGAGACACAGACATAAAGAACAGACTGTGGACACAATGGTGAAAGGAGAGAGTGGGATGAATTCAGAGAGTAGCATTGAAATATATACATTACCATATGTAAAATTAGATAGCCAGTAGGAATTTGCTGTCTAACATACGGAGCTCAAATCCAATGCTCTGTGACAACCTAGATGGGTGGGATGGGGTGGGAGGAGGTTCACGAGGGAGGGGATATATGGATACCTATGGCGGATTCATGTTGATGTATGGCAGAAACCAACACAATATTGTAAAGTAATTATCCTCCAATTAAAAATAAATAAATTAAAAAAAAGCAAATTTCATGGACAAAGAAGCATGGCAGACTATAGTCCTTGGGACCACAAAGAGTTCGACATGCCTGAGCAAATGCACACACACGTTTTATACCAGAAAGTTATGAAAGACTTAGAGAGATGATTTGGGGTCATTTACTGAAAATGACTTAAGAACTGGGATTATTTCTTATATCTTTGGTCACCTGTAATGTCTAGGGAAGTGCTTGCATGTATTAAGTGTACAATATAATTTTGATTGGCTGATTGAAGCCTTAAAACTAGGGAATGGTAAAATCAAAATATAAAGACAAAAATAGTGTATTTGAATTTATATCTAATATGATAACAGTGGTTATTTTAATGATCCAGAGGTTGGTTATTAACTATTGTTTTTCTAGTTATTTTAAATATTTTATAATTCTCTTTCTTATTGTGTCCCTTTGGCTTGTTCGGTAATAACAGAAGCTGAAAAGTAATAGATCTTTAACTAGTGTGATGACTGAATTATTTTATTGAGGTGGGAGGGAAGAGAACAATGACAAATGTTTTAGAAGATTTTTTTTTTTTTTTCTGATGAGGGGTGGGATGGACTCACTGACAAGTAAAAGGCTAACAAAAATGCTGATTATCTCACCTTTTCAACACCAAATTTCTTCATCTTTAAAATGAAGGTGTTGAAAAAGATTTCCTGTTTGGGTTCTTCTAGCTCTAAAATTCTGTGCTTCTACAACTAATAGACTGTATGATTATGTAGTTCATATTTTTAAACAAAAACTTGCATACAGGTTTAATGCTTTGGCTGTTAGCATACAAGTTGTGTTTTATGTGTATATTATTACAGGAAGACAATTTAAAGATAATTTGAAATTTGCAAACTCTATAAAAGCAAGCAATTAAAGTGGTAAAGTGTTTTTTCCTAAGTTGAACTTCTCAGTTTTTAAAACCATAACCCTCTTCAGAAGAAATTAAATTTGACTGCATTTAAAATCATGTGATTTTAACAGAAATAAATATTTATGCAAATTATTTGTACTACTGCACGATTATTGGTATTCATGTCTTTGAAAAAGTGTGAGTTGTTCAGTTGTGCCTGACTCTTTGTGACCCCATGGACTGTAGTCCCCCAGGCTCCTCCGTCCATGGGATTTTCCAGGCAAGAATACTGGAGTGGGGTGCCATTGCCTTCTCTGGGGATCTTCTCAACCCAGGGATTGAACCTGGATCTCCGGCATTGCAAGCAGACTCTTCACTGTCTGAGCCACCAGGGAAGCCCCAAGTCCATATGTCTTTATTTTTGTTAGCTGTGCAGATGAATTCTTAATTAATAACTTTGTTTCAACTATGATAAATATTGTTATTTATCTTACATATTGGAAGATGAAGCTGTATATTAGTTATACTCTTATGACAGGTGGTTAAAAATGTAAGTTAGACTGTTATGGTCTAATGTTTAATACAATTTCTAATGTAACCTGAACACTAGAAAGCACCCAAGTAAGGTGTAAATATAACTTTAAATATTTGTGACTACCACTTTTCCTGTGACTAATTTTTGTACATTAAACTACAGTACTTCTCTTTCAAGTATTTTTAATGTTAATTTATATAGACTATATATAGATATAGTCTGGCACCTCAGGCAAGTATTTGATGTAGTGTTCTATTAGTCCACTCACTCACAAAACACTTCTTGAATACCTGCTTTTGAAGCAAGTTTTCTGCTAAAGGCTAGGAGTACATATCTAAATAGAAAAGAGTTCTTTATGTCAAAAAGCTTCATAGGTTAGAGTGGGAGACGAGATAGTTACATAAATAATTATAGTACAATGTAATAATCAATGATAAAGTTTCATATTAAGTGCTATGAGCAAGCAGTAGAAGAAATTAATTTTAAAAAAAGAAATGTAAAAGAAATTTTTTATCAAAAAAATGACTTATGGTCAGGTATTGATAGAAAAGTAGGAGTTCAGAGAAAGTAAGTGCCATAATGGCTGAATCTTTGTCTTGCTCATTATTCTATCTTGTGTCTAGAACAATGAGAGACAAAAACTGAACATTTTAATAATTATTTTTGAATGTTGAATCAATCTAGGGGGTTAAGATTTAAAAAAGACATTCCCAGAAGTCGGAAGGTCATGACATATGTGAAGACTTATTATTTAGTTTATTATGGCTGCAATGAGGGAATATGAAGAGGGTGTACTAAAATCCAGTGGCTAATAGCATGCATGCTAATAGCATGATTTGGAGTCAAACAGAACAGAATTTGATGTTGGCTACATCATATGTGACTTATCAACATGGGTAAAATGCTAAGCCTCAGTTTGCCACTTTAAAATATAAATAATAGTATTTGTTTATAATGTTACCATACGAATTGCCCGGCAATAGTGCCTGGCAATGGAAATCATCAAATAACTTATTAAATTTTGAGGGGGAAGTGGTAGGTCCTGAGACTGGAAGGACATATGTGGTGAAAATCTTGATTTTGTGTCATATTAAGGAGTTTGAACTATTCTGTAGGTGATTGGGACTTACTAAATTTGAGTTCACAGTGAACATTAGCCACAGCATCTATTCAAGGCACTTTTATGGTGAGGACATTTAATAGCTTATAAACTTTATCCTTTTCAAAATATTCTGTTACTGTTACACAAGTTCAACATTTTCCATCCTGATCATATTGCTCAATTATTTGATGTTCACTCCAAATAGGGAATAGGCAGCATAAATTTATTAACTTGGTTAAGCAAAACGAGTTTTCTTAAATCTTCTGAGGTTAGGAGATGTGTTAAATAGCACATAGCAAGATGCATGTTGATGTATGGCAAAACCAATACAATATTGTAAAGTAAAAAAAAAAAAAAATTAAAAAAAAAGAAACCAAAAATTAAAAAGACAAGAATAAAGTAAACTGGATAGATGTTATTTATAGAGTTAAGATAGCAATGGCCCAAAATTTAACTAGAAGTGGCAAGTGGAGGATCCATTGATTGATAGTTGAAAGTTCATTTCATTTTTGTACGTTGTGTTCCAAGTCAGGCTGGCCTAATAAAGTCTTTTAATATACCATAAGTTCTCGAGTTCATCCCTGTATCAAAACCTTCTTTCATGATATCTTACATATCATATATTCACAGTTATATTTATTATTCAATATTGTAACAGTTGATAAAATCAGTGTTCACACTTTTAAAAAAATGTCTTGAATATTGAAGGGCAAACAGAATGGAACAACAATAAGTGGATTTCTTTTGTTAATGAAAAAACTATTTGCTATTGTTAACATTTTCAGGGCAAAAATATCACCTCTTATTTTAAATGAAAAGAGTACTGTTAGTCTGAAAATTTTGATTTGTCTAGCTTTGACAGATCAACCTGGTTCAATAGAGAGGGAATGATTATTTTTAAAAGCCTTGACATGTCAATTTTGAATCCTGAAGCTGAAATCATGTAATCTTAAAAACCTTGTAATAGTAGAGGATAGCTGGCCATATGGCAGGCCCTCACATTTTACTGTTGAATAAATGGTTTTAATATTTGAATTATTTCAGATATTTAATATTTGAATTATGGATGTAAAATGAAATGTTCTTGGGTCTAGAATTCATGAGACAAGAGTAGTTTGTTAAGGATTGGTAGAAAATAACTACTATCGAGACTTTTTTTTCCTTGATGAGTATTTCTCCACATATGACCTGAGCACCATTAACTGAATTAACTAACTGGATAAATAACTGGATTAACAATGCAAATTTTTGATCCCCTCCCTCCCTCCCACCCACAACTGTTGAATTGGAATCTCTAGAAGCCCAGGGATTTTCATTTAACAATTTCTAGATAATATTCTAATCACTGCCTATATTGAGAACCCCTGCCCTAGAAAAATAACTTGATTAAAAGCTGAGATTTTAAAAAAAGATAATTTCAGTTCAGTTCAGTCGTTTCGTGCCTGACTCTTTGCGACTCCATGAATCACAGCATGCCAGACCTCCCTGTCCATCACCAACTCCCGGAGTTCACTTAAACTCACGTCCATCGAGTCGGTGATGCCATCCAGCCATCTCATCCTCTGTCGTCCCCTTTGCCTCCTGCCCCCAATCCCTCCCAGCATCAGAGTCTTTTCCAATGAGTCAACTCTTCACATCAGGTGGCCAAAGTACCGGAGTTTCAGCTTTAGGATCATTCCTTCCAAAGAACACCCAGGGCTGATCTCCTTTAGAATGGACTGGTTGGATGGCCTTGCAGTCCAAGGGACTCCCAGGAGTCTTCTCCAACACCACAGTTCAAAAGCATCAATTCTTTAGCGCTCAGCCTTCTTCACAGTCCAACTCTCACATCCATACATGACCACTGGAAAAACCATAGCCTCGACTAGACGGACCTTTGTTGGCAAAGTAATGTCTCTGCTTTTCAATATGCTATCTAAGTTGGTCATAACTTTCCTTCCAAGGAGTAAGAGTCTTTTAATTTCATGGCTGCAATCACCATCTGCAGTGATTCTGGAGCCCCCGAAAATAAAGTCTGACATGTTTCCACTGTTTCCCCATCTATTTCCCATGAAGTGATGGGACCAGATGCCATGATCTTCATTTTCTGAATGTTGAGCTTTAAGCCAACTTTTTCACTCTCCTCTTTCACTCTCATCAAGAGGCTTTTTAGTTCTTCTTCACTTTCTGCCATAAAGGTGGTGTCATTTGCATATCTGAGGTTATTGATATTTCTCCCGGCAATCTTGATTCCAACTTGTGCTTCTTCCAGCTCAGCGTTTCTCATGATGCACTCTGCATAGAAGTTAAATAAGCAGGGTGACAATATACAGCCTTGATGTACTCCTTTTCCTATTTGGAACCAGTCTGTTGTTCCATGTCCAGTTCTAACTGTTGCTTCCTGACCTGCATATAGGTTTCTCAAGAGGCAGGTCAGGTGATCTGGTATTCCCATCTCTTTCAGAATTTTCCACAGTTTATTGTGATCCACACAGTCAAAGGCTTTGGCATAATCAATTAAGCAGAAATAGATGTTTTTTGGAACTTTCTTGCTTTTTCGATGATCCAGCAGAGTTGTCAATTTGATCTCTGGTTTCTCTGCCTTTTCTAAAACCAGCTTGAACATCTGGAAGTTCACGGTTCACATATTGCTGAAGCCTAGCTTGAAGAATTGTGAGCATTACTTTACTAGCATGTGAGATGAGTGCAATTGTGTGGTAGTTTGAGCATTCTTTGGCATTGCCTTTCTTTGGGATTGGAATGAAAACTGACCTTTTCCAGTCCTGTGGCCACTGTGAGTTTTCCAAATTTGCTGGCATATTAAGTGCAGCACTCTCACAGCATCATCTTTCAAGATTTGAAATAGCTCCACTGGAATTCTATCACCTCCACTACCTTTGTTTGTAGTGATGCTTTCTAAGGCCCACTTGACTTCACATTCCAGGATGTCTGGCTCTAGGTCAGTGATCATACCATCGTGATTATCTTGGTCGTGAAGATCTTTTTGTACAGTTCTTCTGTGTATTCTTGCCACCTCTTCTTAATATCTTCTGCTTCTGTTAGGTCCTTACCATTTCTGTCCTTTATCGAGTCCATCTTTGCATGAAATGTTCCCTTGGTATCTCTAATTTTCTTGAAGAGATCTCTAGTTTTCCCCATTCTGTTGTTTTCCTCTATTTCTTTGCATTGATCACTGAGGAAGGCTTTCTTATCTCTTCTTGCTATTCTTTGGAACTCTGCATTCAGATGCTTATATCTTTCCTTTTCTTCTTTGCTTTTCACTTCTCTTCTTTTCACAGCTATTTGTAAGGCCTCCCCAGACAGCCATTTTGCTTTTTTGCATTTCTTTTCCATGGGGATGGTCTTGATCCCTGTCTCTTGTAGAATGTCAGGAACCTCCGTCCATAGTTCATAGGCACTCTATCTATCAGATCTAGTCCCTTAAATCTATTTCTCACTTCCACTATATAATCATAAGGGATTTGATTTAGGTCATACCTGAATGGTCTAGTGGTTTTCCCTACTTTCTTCAAATTAAGTCTGAATTTGGCAATAAGGAGCTCATGGTCTGAGCCACAGTCAGCTCCTGGTCTTGTTTTTGCTGACTGTATAGAGCTTCTCCATCTTTGGCTGCAAAGAATATAATCAGTCTGATTTCAGTGTTGACCATCTGATGGTGTCCGTCGTAGAGTCTTCTTTTGTGTTCTTGGAAGAGGGTGTTTGCTATGACCAGTGCGTTCTCTTGGCAAAACTCTATCAGCCTTTGCCCTGCTTCATTCTGTATTCCAAGGCCAAATTTGCGTGTACTCCAGCTGTTTCTTGACTTCCTACTTTTGCATTCCAGTCCCCTATAATGAAAAGGACATCTTTTTTCGGTGTTAGTTCTAAAAGGTCTTGTAGGTCTTCATAGAACCGTTCAACTTCAGCTTCTTCAGCATTACTGGTTGGGGCATAGGCTCAGATTACCGTGATATTGAATGGTTTGCCTTGGAAACAAACAGAGATCGTTCTGTCGTTTTTGAGATTGCATCCAAGTAGTGCATTTTGGACTCTTTTGTTGACCACGATGGCCACTCCATTTCTTCTAAGGGATTCCTGCCCACAGTAGTAGATACAATGGTCATCTGAGTTCAATTCACCCATTCCAGTACATTTTAGTTCGCTGATTCCTAGAATGTCGACGTTCACTCTTGCCATCTCCTGTTTGACTACTTCCAATTTGCCTGGATTCATGGACCTAACATTCCAGGGTCCTATGCAATATAGCTCTTTACAGCATCAGACCTTGCTTCTATCACCAGTCACATCCACAACTGGGTATTGTTTTGGCTTTGGCTCCATCCGTTCATTCTTTCTGGAGTTATTTCTCCACTGATCTCCAGTAGCATATTGGGCACCTACTGACCTGGAGAGTTCCTCTTTCAGTATCCTATCATTTTGCCTTTTCATACTGTTCATGGGGTTCTCAAGGCAAGAATACTGAAGTGGTTTGCTATTCTCAGTGTAAAACTGGATTTCTGATTGTATCACCAAGTACATCTAAAATAGCTCTGATGTTAAAAACTGAACTTTTCTATTTGTTTTAAATTGAAAATCTTTTCAGAGTAACAGCATGTAAACAGCTAATTTGTAATATTATTCAGTTTGATTTATAAGTTACTTTTGAATCCTTTAACTTAGAGAAAATTCCATAAATCTACTTTCCATATAATTAACTTGCCATATGGTTTTGAGTTAATAACTGGAGTTCTGAACTCTTAAAAAACTTTAAAAATACTGCAGTTGTCTTTTCATTGTTCCTAAGTCACTGGGTGGGGCCTGAATATTTATCATAAATGGTGTGGTGCTAATTAAATATTATTACTCATCTTTACCAATCAACTGAGGTTAACTATTTGTGACCTCTTCAGAGTGAAGGGATGGAAAGTGAAAGAGATGACATGAAACTCATGTCAACTCAAGAAATGACTGCCAGTTGAATACAGAGCAAGTATTATTAATACGATTTTGTAATAATTTTGCTAAGGGAACTTTTGGGGAAAATCCCTCAGTAGCACTATTTCCTTGTTTCTAAATATAATATGGTTTTATTTTGCCTCCATGTCTTGTGATCTCACATCATATTTCTTATAGAGAACTTAACGGAAACTAGAATGTAGGAAATGTTGGATAATGTCTAACTGGGTAGAACCATTAGTATTTTTAATAATAAAAAGATGATAACCCTTTATATAATTCAGTAGACTGTAAGAAATTGGGAGCTGTCTATGATGAATACTTTACATGAAATCTGATCCCTAGTTGGTCAAGTAAAACACTAGGAATTTAAGTAATTTTAAGTCACCAATAATAATTAACATTAATGTTCCATAGTGAAAAATGTGCTTTCTTTCTTTTATAATCTCTTGTTCTACTTCGATTTTCAATTTTTCTTCATCTAATTTATGTTTGAATATTCATACTTTTTTAAACCTTTTATCTTATTTTCTTAACTATAGGTTACAACAAAACTCCCATGCTCACTTCAGCAGCACATATACTAGAATAAAGTTCCTAAAGAACATTGGGATTTTGTCTAGTTATTATGAGATAACTTGAACTTTTATTTAAAAAAATTTCCAGCTATATAAATTGCTTATTTTAGAAATTCATCTGGTTTGTTTTATGGCAATAATCATCTTAGATATAATATCCACCATGTGCCAGTTACTGTTGGAGAAAATAGAGATATAACAGTGAATAAAACAAAATCCCTGCTCTTATTAAGTTTATACTCTAGTGTTATTGGTGGGGAATATACTAAAAAATAAAAGTAAGCAAATAAAATACAATACATCAGAAGATAATAAATTCTATGTGTATGTAAGTGTTCATTCACTCAGTCCCGTTCAATTCTTTGTGACCCCATGGATTGTAGCCTGCCAGGCTCCTCTGTCTATGTCCATGTCTATGGGATTTTCCAGACAAGAATATTGGAGTGGGTTGCCATATGGAGGTATCTTATAAAACTAAAAATAAAGCTACCATATGACCCTACAGTTTCACTCCTGGACGTGGTATAATTTAAAAGGATACATGCATTTTCACTGCAGCACTGTTTACAGTAGTCAAGACATGGAAGAAACCTAAGTGTCCACTGACAGATCAATGGATAAAAGGTGTTTCTGTAGGAAAGTGGTTATCTTGTTTTCCTCACAGATGAATGGATAAAGATATGGTATATATATATACACACATATATACATATATGTATATATATGGAATAAGGCTGAAATATTTTTTACTCAGCCCTTAAAAAAAATAAATAATGCTATTTTCAGCAACTTGGATGAACCTAGAAATGATCATACAAGGAAAGTAAGCCAGACAGAGAAAGACAAATACTATATGATATCACTTATATGTGGAATCTAAAATAATGATACAAATGAACTTGTTTACAAATAGAAATAGGCTCACAGACATAGACATCAAACTTATAGTTACCAAAGGGGAAGATAGGGATAAGAATAAATTAGGAGTTTGGGATTAATACATCAGATGAGATCAGATCAGTCGCTCAGTTGTGTCCGACTCTTTGCGACCGCATGAATCACAGCACGCCAGGCCTCCCTGTCCATCACCAAGTCCCGGAGTTCACTCAGACTCACGTCCATCGAGTCAGTGATGCCATCCAGCCATCTCATCCTCTGTCGTCCCCTTCTCCTTCTGCCCCCAATCCCTCCCAGCATCAGAGTCTTTTCTAATGAGTCAACTCTTCTCATGAGGTGGCCAAAGTACTGGAGTTTCAGCTTTAGCATCATTCCTTCCAAAGAAATCCCAGGGCTGATCTCCTTCAGAATGGACTGGTTGGATCTCCTTGCAGTCCAAGGGACTCTCAAGAGTCTTCTCCAACACCACAATTCAAAAGCATCAATTCTTTAGTGCTCAGCCTTCTTCACAGTCCAACTCTCACATCCATACATGACCACAGGAAAAACCATAGCCTTGACTAGACGAACCTTTGTTGGCAAAGTAATGCCTCTGCTTTTGAATATGCTATCTAAGTTGGTCATAATTTTCCTTCCAAGGAGTAAGCGTCTTTTAATTTCATGGCTGCAGTCACCATCTGTAGTGATTTTGGAGCCCAGAAAAATAAAGTCTGACACTGTTTCCACTGTTTCCCCATCTATTTCACATGAAGTAGTGGGACCAGATGCCATGATCTTCGTTTTCTGAATGTTGAGCTTTAAGCCAACTTTTTCACTCTCCTCTTTCACTTTCATCAAGAGGCTTTTGAGTTCCTCTTCACTTTCTGCCATAAGGGTGGTGTCATCTGCATATCTGAGGTTATTGATATTTCTCCCAGCAATCTTGATTCCAGTTTGTGTTTCTTCCAGTCCAGCGTTTCTCATGATGTACTCTGCATATAAGTTAAATAAACAGAGTGACAATATACAGCCTTGACGAACTCCGTTTCCTGTTTGGAACTAGTCTGTTGTTCCATGTCCAGTTCTAACAGTTGCTTCCTGACCTGCATACACATTTCTCAAGAGGCAGATCAGGTGGTCTGGTACTCCCATCTCCTTCAGAATTTTCCACAGTTTATTGCGATCCACACAGTCAAAGGCTTTGGCATAGTCAATAAAGCAGAAATAGATGTTTTTATGGAACTCTCTTGCTTTTTCTATGATCCAGCGGATGTTGGCAATTTGATCTCTGGTTCCTCTGCCTTTTCTAAAACCAGCTTGAACATTAGGAAGTTCACGGTTCACATATTGCTGAAGCCTGGCTTGGAGAATTTTGAGCATTACTTTACTAGCGTGTGAGATGAGTGCAATTGTGCGGTAGTTTGAGCATTCTTTGGCATTGCCTTTCTTTGGGATTGGAATGAAAACTGACCTTTTCCAGTCCTGTGGCCACTGTGAGTTTTCCAAATTTGCTGGCATATTGAGTGCAGCACTTTCACAGCATCATCTTTCAGGATTTGAAATAGCTCAACTGGAATTCCATCACCTCCACTAGCTTGGTTCGTAGTGATGCTTTCTAAGGCCCACTTGACTTCACATTCCAGGATGTCTGGCTCTAGGTCAGTGATCGCACCATCATGATTATCTTGGTCTTGAAGATCTTTTTTGTACAGTTCTTCTGTGTATTCTTGCCATCTCTTCTTAATATCTTCTGCTTCTGTTAGGTCCATACCATTTCTGTCCTTTATCAAGCTCATCTTTGCATGAAATGTTCCTTTGGTATCTCTGATTTTCTTGAAGAGATCTCTAGTCTTTCCCATTCTGTTGTTTTCCTCTATTTCTTTGCATTGATCGCTGAAGAAGGCTTTCTTATTTCTTCTTGATATCCTTTGGAACTCTGCATTCAGATGCTTATATCTTTCCTTTTCTTCTTTGCTTTTCACTTCTCTTCTTTTCACAGCTATTTGTAAGGCCTTCCCAGACAGCCATTTTGCTTTTTTGCATTTCTTTTCTATGGGAATGGTCTTGATCCCTGTCTCCTGTACAATGTCATGAACCTCATTCCATAGTTCATCAGGCAGTCTATGTATCAGATCTAGGCCCTTAAATCTATTTCTCACTTCCACTGTATAATCATAAGGGATTTGATTTAGGTCATACCTGAATGGTCTAGTGGTTTTCCCTACTTTCTTCAATTTAAGTCTGAATTTGGCAATAAGGAGTTCATGGTCTGAGCCACAGTCAGCTCCTGGTCTTGTTTTTGCTGACTGTATAGAGCTTTTCCATCTTTGGCTGCAAAGAATATAATCAATCTGATTTAGGTGCTGACCATCTGGTGATGTCCATGTATAGAGTCTTCTATACTCTATAGAAGTGTTGTTGGAAGAGGGTGTTTGTTATGACCAGTGCATTTTCTTGGCAAGGCTCTATTAGTCTTTTCCCTGCTTCATTCCATATTCCAAGGCCAAATTTGCCTGTTACTCCAGGTGTTTCTTGACTTCCTACTTTTGCATTCCAGTCCCCTATAATGAAAAGGACATCTTTTTTGGGTGTTAGTTCTAAAAGGTCTTATAGGTCTTCATAGAACCATTCAACTTCAGCTTCTTCAGCGTTATTGGTTGGGGCATAGACTTGGATTACTGTGATATTGAATGGTTTGCCTTGGAAACGAACAGAGATCATTCTGTCATTTTTGAGATTGCATCCAAGTACTACTTAAAGCTCAACATTCAGAAAACTAAGATCATGGCATCTAGTCCCATCACTTCATGGCAAATAGATGGGGAAACAGTGGAAACAGTGTCAGACTTTATTTTTGGGGGGCTCCAAAATCACTCCAGATGGTGATTGCAGCCATGAAATTAAAAGACTCTTACTCCTTGGAAGGAAAGTTATGACCAACCTAGATAGAATATTGAAAAGCAGAGATATTACCTTGCCAACAAAGGTCCATTTAGTCAAGGCTATGGTTTTTCCAGTGGTCACGTATAGATGTGAGAGTTGGACTGTGAATAAAGCTGAGTGCTGAAGAATTGATGGTTTTGAACTGTGGTGCTGGAGAAGACTTTTGAGTCCCTTGGACTGCAAGGAGATGCAACCAGTCCATCCTAAAGAAGATCAGCCCTGGGTGTTCTTTGGAAGGAATGATCCTAAAGCTGAAACTCCAGTACTTTGGCTACCTGATGTGAAGAGTTGACTCATTGGAAAAGACTCTGATGCTGGAAGGGATTGGGGGCAGGAGGAGAAGTGGACGACAGAGGATGAGATGGCTGGATGGCATCACCGACTCTATGGAAATGAGTTTGAGTGAACTCCGGGAGCTGGTGATGCACAGGGAGGCCTGGCGTGCTGTGATTCATGGGGTTGCAAAGATTCGGACACGACTGAGCGACTAAACTGAACTGAACTGAACTGAACATGTAAAACAGATAATCAACCAAAGGCCTATCGTGTAGCACAGGGAACTATACTCAGTATCTTCTAATAACCTATAATAGAAGAGAATATTAAAAAAGAACATATATATTTTTATATATGCATAACTGAATCACTTTGGTATATAACTGAAAGTAAAAGAACATTGTAAATCAACTGTATTCAATAAAAAGAAATAAAAGGGCTGGATTTCGAGGGGATGAAGTAAATATTTTAGTCAAAGGAAAGAGCATATGCAAAGGTCAGGTGGTTGGAGGGTGTATGTTGTGTTCCAGAAACAAGAAGATTGCCTCTGAGGCTAGAGCTCAGAGAGCTAACATTTATATGCAAATTATTTTATTTTTCAGAATAGTCTTAATTAGTTTTTATTGTTTCCGTTTTACATTTGAAGAAATTGCAGATCAGAGAAGTGCAGTGACTTGCCCATTGTCAGAATTCTAAGAAATTGTTTGTTACAGCCACTCTCCCTATTCCCACTACTGCTATTATCAGAATATAGGTTCAGTGAGAGTAGAAACTTTATTTTGTTTGATGCTGTATTCTCAGCAACTAGAACAGTGCCTGTCGCTTGGTATATGTGACTGTGTTCAGTCGAGTTCAACTCTTTGCAACCTCATGAGCTGTAGTCTGCCAGGGTCCTCTGTACATGGAATTTAACTGGCAAGAATACTGGAGTGGGTTGCCACTTCCTTCTCTGGGGGATCTTCCTGACCTAGGGATTGAACCAGTGTCTCTCATGTCTCCTGCATAGGCAGATGGATTCTTTACCACTGGGCCAGCTGGGAAGTCATGACACTTGGTAGGTATTCAGTAAATACTTACTGAATGAATGAATGAGAGAATGAATTAAAGTAAAAGTATATCTAATTCCAAAGTCCATGTTCTTTTTTTTTTTATATTAAACATTATCTTTTTTTTTTTTTTTTTTTTACTTTACAATATTGTATTGGTTTTGCCATACATCAACATTCATCCGCCACTAACCACATCCTGTATACTCAGATGCAAGTTAGAGCTGTCACATTGTTTCTTAGAGAAAGTTTTGATAAGAGACTTAGGCCTTTGGCCAGTGCAATTCAGGGGGGAATTGAGGGATGAATAATAATAATAATAAAAAAAAAGCATTATGGAAGCGGAAATAGAAGGAATAGATCAAGTGGTTAAAAATAAATTTGCTATAAACAAATAGGTAAGAGAGGTGAAAAAGAAGTCTCTGACTGTAAAATTGGGTGGTTAACTTCCACAATAGCTTTCACTACAACCTGAGCCTGGAACTCTTCCAGATTTGCATATTGCCTCGACTTAGCCAGTCTATTTCCTGGGAAACAGTATAGTCAATATGCCCTACATAATTTCTCTCTTTGCTGCTATGTCGCTTCAGTCGTGTCCGACTCTGTGCGACCCCATAGACAGCCTCCTACCAGGCTCCCCCGTCCCTGGGATTCTCCAGGCAAGAACACTGGAGTGGGTTGCCATTTCCTTCTCCAATGCAGGAAAATGAAAAGTGAAAGTGAAGTCACTTGGTCGTATCCGACTCTTAGGGACCCCATGGACTGCAGCCCACCAGGCTCCTCCGTCCATGGGATTTTCCAGGCAAGAGTACTGGAGTGTGGTGCCATTGCCTACTCCAATTTCTCTCTTTGGTCTCCTTTAATTCTTTCACTCACCAGTCCCCTTCTCCCAAACATTTTTCTTGTCAGGTGCTCAGATAATTTGTCCCTAATGCAAAATTACCTTTGGGACACACAGAGCATCTGTTGTCTTAATTCTGAGTTGGTAGTTCAAGTGTGTAACTTTTACACTTGTCTATCCATAGTTTGGAGAAGGCATGGCATCCCGCTCCAGTACTCTTGCCTGGAAAATCCCATGAACTGAGGAGTCCATGGGGTCTCGAAGAGTCGGACACGACTGAGCGACTTCCCTTTCACTTTTCCCTTTCATGCATTGGAGAAGGAAATGGCAACCCACTCCAGTGTTCTTGCCTGGAGAATCCCAGGGACGGGGGAGCCTGGTGGGCTGCCGTCCATGGGGTCACACAGAGTCGGACACGACTGAAGCGACTTAGCATCTATAGTTATTTTTCAAAACTTTGTATATGTCACTCCTAGGAATTTAGACCTTAATCTTTCTGTTTCTTCACCTCACACTGGCTCAGGTTCTTTTACCTTTTCAAGCTGTTTATCTTTTCCTTCTGTTGCAGAGGAAGAAATGTTCCATCTCTTTTCATAGGGTAACATCTCCCTCTCCATTCTTTTCTACCTCTGCCAGAACATTGCTTTGTTAACTCCCCCATTCTTTCTCTCCCTATCTGTTCTTTTTCATGGAGTTGGTGACTTAGGTTCTAAAACCTATTTTATCAGTTTCTGGCTTTAGAAACTTGAGCAAGTTATTTAACTTCTTTGAGTCAATTTCGTATATTAAAGTACCATTTGTCCTGCCAACCTTTCAAGTTTGTAGTGAGTCTGTTACAATAATGTATGTGAAAATACTTTATAAGCTAGAAAATATCCAAATAAAGATATTCCAGCCTTTGTGCACAAATAATTCAGATCTCTTCTTAAAGTAGTTTTCCTCAACTTTGATAACCCTTGAAATATTCTTATTTCCGTTTTCTTTTAGTCAAATCTCTTGAAAGAACTGTTTTTATTTTCTGACTCTTATCTCCTTACTGAATTCATTGGACTCTGGCTTCTGTTTGATTCTGGCTAACTCTATTGAATCCACTGCCTTCCAGATTACTAGAGATTGCTCGATTGCATATCCTTTTTCTCAAGTCTCATTCTTTTTACTCTCTGTAGCACTTTATACTAAAAATGGCTTAGCAGAGCACTTAATGTATAGTAGATATTTAACAACCTTTTAATAAATAAATATTATTTTTAATTTGGGGGGAAGAATCTACTTTTTCCTCTCATAAACCAAATGTTTGCACTTCCAGAGATAGTCTGTTTTTGTTGTTTTCACTCTCTACTCCCTCTTGGAAGTCTAATCTTTTCTAAGGCCTTTCAGTCTTACAGATAGATGAATCTCACTTTTTCTAGCTTTGTTCTGAGCTTAGTTCTGTTTAACTCTGTGTCTTTACTTGGACCTCCCATTGCTGCTTTAAATTCACCAATTTTACCATCTCCTTCTCCTATATCTTTCTTTCAGGCTTTTGTATTTTTGACATTGATAGCAGCATTTAGTCACCCAGACTTGAAACTTTATAAATGTGTTAACTCCTTTTTCTTTATGGAACACTGTAGTAGTCATTCATTTGTTCATCAGATGTTTAGTCAGTGTTTGCTACATGTAAAACACCTCCCTAGACACTGGGATACATGAGTGAGACAAAAAGACAAAAATAACTGCTTGCAAGTTTCTTACTTCTAGCTGTTTGCTTTCATTTATTCATTTACTCAATAAATATTTATTGAGAGTGATGGAATGCTATTTTATATAGAATTGTCAAAGAAGACTTCTCTGAT
Organism: Bubalus kerabau; assembly: GCF_029407905.1. Classification (NCBI taxonomy): domain Eukaryota; kingdom Metazoa; phylum Chordata; class Mammalia; order Artiodactyla; family Bovidae; genus Bubalus; species Bubalus kerabau. The sequence goes on from NC_073638.1 coordinate 36,029,434, forward strand.
GTGGAAACGTTTAATCAGAAACCTAAATAAGGTGAGGGAGGAAGCCATGCAAATTATTGGGGGAAGAACTTTCAGGCAGAGGTGCTTGGAGGTACTTTGACTTTAAGTGGAGGTACTTGACTATTCAAAGGAAAGTTGCTACCATTAGTGTGATTAGATCCAAGTGAGTGAGTAATAAGGGAAGTAGGAGGTAGTGTTAGACAGACTATTGGTAGCCAAATCAAGTAGTGTCCTCTAGACCATGGTGAAGATTCTTTTATCTAAGTTAAATGGGAAGCCATTAGAGGTTTTAAGAGAGAAGCAAGATTTCCAATTTTAAAAGAATCACTCTACTATGAGAAGAAAAGGCTAGAAAAACAAGAAGCAGAGATACTAGCTAGGAGACTAGTACAAAGTTGTTCAGATGAGAGATGATAATGGTTTGGATTGTGTAGCAGCAGAAAATAATACATGCTATCAATGAGTAAGTTAGAAAAAAAAGAGCCTTTTCTGGGTAGGTGTAGCCTTCCCTGGTAGCATGATTTGACTAGTTGCTGGAACCTTTCCTCCTAGGTGCCTTTTCCTTAGATAGTTAAACCCTATGCCAGGGTATGTGCGTGCAAGCTATGTTGCTTTAGTCATGTCTCTTTGCAACCTTATGGACTGTAGCCCACCAGGCTCCTCTGTCCATGGGATTCTCCGGGCAAGAATACTGCAGTGGGTGGCCATGCCCTTCTCCAGGAGATCTTCCCAACCCAGGAATTGAACCCGAGTCTCTTGTGTCTCCTGCACTGGCAGGTGTGTTCTTTACCACTGGTGCCACCTAGGAAGCCCCAAGCGAAAGTGTTTGTCGCTCAGTATTGTCCAGCTCTTTGTGACTCCACGGACTGTGGTCCACCAGGCTCGACTGTCCATGGAATTCTCCAGAATACTGGAGTGGTTAGCCATTCCCGTCTCCAGGGGATCTTCCTGACCCAGGGATCAAACCCGAGTCTCCTGCATTGCAGGCAGATTCTTTACCCTCCGAGCCACCAGGGCAGAATTCATGACAGGGTATATGTAGTATTAGTTGTCATTTGCTGATTGTTTTAATGTACCTAGGTTTGTTTTAATGGCTGAAAAGTGCAAGAAAAGTGACAAAATACTTCATATTTTTCATATATGCCTATTTCAATAACTCAGCGATATCTTGAAATGACCTGGCGTGGAGGATGAGGCAAGTGTAGGGACTGTTGCCAACTCCTCCATGGCAGCAACATGAAAGCAGTTTAGTCAGTTTCAGTAAAAGCTTGAAATCTACTGTATTAGAGGCACGTGCAGAAGCTCTGTTAATTGCTAGCTTATTTTCCATATGGTTCTGTTTTAATGAAGCATATTTGATGCAGATGGTTGGAAAGTAAGCTGGGTAATGTCTAAACTGGTCCTAACTAATTCCTACAGTGCTTTTACTCCAATAACTTAATAGTGCCTTTGAAAAGTTTCTTTTTCACATTTTTTTTCTTTTTTTAGTTGAAATGTGACCTAAGATAACTGAAAACTGTTTTTTTTTTTTTTAAACTTAACCTCCGAAAAGAATAATAATAGTCATTTCCCCTCTGATTACAGGTCCAAACCACACTCCAGCTTGGTTTCTTTGGTATTATGGGGTGCCCCTCATCATTATTATGACTTTCTAAGATATTTAATTGAGGAAGTGGGTATTATGAAGGATCATATATAGGAACTGAAGTGACTTTACCAAATGCTGAAGTTAGCTTCGTTAACATGACAATAAGTTGACCTCTTCAGAGATATGAAATTGAACAGCCTAGAATATTAATAACTATTTCTTTAAAAATTTTTTATTTATTTTTAATTGGAGGATAATTGCTTTACAATATTGTGTTGGTTTCTGCCATACATCAATATGAATCAACCATAGGTATCCATATGTTCCCTCCCTCTTGAACCTCCCTCCTATCTCCCACCCCATCCCACCCATCTAGGTTGTCACAGAGCATTGGTTTGAGCTTCCTGAGTCACACAGCAAATACCCACTGGCTATCTGTTTTACACATGGTAAGGTATATGTTTCAGTGCTACTCTCTCAATTCTTTCCAGCCTCTCCTTCCCCCTCTGTGGGCACAAGTCTGTTCTCTATGTCTGCATCTCTCTTGCTGCCCTACAAAGAAGTTCTTCGATAACTGTCTCTTGTTTGTACATTCTCTATATCTTGTGTAATTAAATTAGACTTGCTAGATTATATATTAATAAGTTAGAAATGAAGTCAAGGATAAATTGTCCAGTGATACTGCAAAAATCTTTCTGTATCCTTTTTTTCTTTCTATGAGACTAAATATCAACATATAGTCATTGTGTTTTTCTTAAATCTTTATGGAGAGTTCAGATATGTTATCTTAAAAATGAAATGCTAAATTCCTCCAAGTATTTTATTTTGGTGTAGTTGTTGCTGAGTATGTACATTTGTCTTCATATTTGCTCAAGGATATAGATAATGTCCTTGTTAGACTTGAGGTTGAGTTCTGCAAAGCAAAAAGGGAGACATGGTTCAATGGGTTTGTGTCCATTTTCTGGTTCTTTTTTTTTTTCTCACATTGTCACTAAAATATTCTCTTTGTTATCTGAATAGGACATCTGCTGACTAGCCTGACCCTCTTTACCTGATTGTGTGAAAAGTCTTGGTTAAATCCGTTAGGCCTTGGAGGCTCAGGAATCTGCTAAGTGCTTTTGAGCTTGAAAGACACACTGTCCTTGGTCTGTTTTGTCTCTCTCTTTTATAGACACCTTTGATAAATAACTGTGATATAGGTATGGGATAAGCCAAACAATGCAGTCTTCTGAACAGTAATTGACCCAAAGGACTCTTAATAAGCAATGGACTTTTTCTCATGTTCTGGAGAAGTTAAAAAATGCAATACAAAAATTAATTTTTCACCCAACATAGATACCTTAATACAGGGAGTCCTATCACTGAAGAGAAAAGAAAAAAAAAAAAAAAAAACTAGTTTATGAGGAATCTTCTAGAATCACAATCTTGCTTTTAATTGCCCACTTCCCCAGTTGTCTTTCACTAGAGGAGGTTAACACTACACTAGACAGCGTTCTGCCAAGATGTACTTGCATATATTTGGGAAGCGGTTTTGAACATACCCCTTTGCCACAGAAACAATTCATCTTTAGATGTCAACTTCAGTGTTGAAATTTTATGATAATGGAAAGAAATACACATTTTTCACTTAATTTTAGAGTTCCCTTTGGAAAATGCAGCTTGTTGCTGTTGTCTCAAGTTGAAAGGGTCTATGAAGTTTTTCTCAAATACTCATGGAAAGCAAATGCAGGCCTTAATCAGACTAGGAGGAAAAAAAGCCTTCTTTTAAAAATGTAAATAATTATAGCACATCAATCTTAGTCACTTTTTTGACCTTTTCCTCAATTTATGTTCACCCTGGGATGAAAGAATTAATTTCTTATTTTTCCTTCCCTTCCTTCCTTCCATCCAGAATTCTTTTGTCTTGCTTTTTTTTTTCTTTTCAGCCAACAACAACATGGTTTAACTTTTCACTAGAGCAAGAGCCTAAAATGTCAGAGTAAGAAGAGAACAACTGCCTTTCTGACAACTGTCAATTTTTCAAGAAAGAATGTTATTTCCCAAGTCGTGTTTAAAGACAGAATTAGAGAATTTCACTCGAGTCTGATTCACCTTGAGAAATCTCAGAAAAATATTAGAAATCCATTGCGTTATTTTTTTTCCTGTAATGTAAGAATGCGTCTCAGATCCAAAGAGAATATCTCTTAGGAATATGCTCTGCCTTTGAACTATGTGGAAACCACTTACAAAATTTGGGGGAATCCTATGTTGAATTAGGCAGCTAAGATCAGCTATTACTATGGTACTGATAGTAAGTATGGGAAGGGCATCTGGAAATGGGATTTAAAATTCCAGGTTACTTTTAACAGCAGTTTAATAACAAGAAAAATTCAGCTATTGTTTTTTCATCATCATTATGTTAGGTACTTGGGAAGGCTTTTTATTTCTATTTGCTTTTCAGAGGAATGATACTCTTATTCTAGAGATAAAGCAAGGTATTTAGTTAGGCTTTGAGTTAGTTAGGTGTTAGGCTTTAATTAGGCTTGACAATTTTCTATTTTTAAAATTTCTCACTATGGCTTTCAGGTCTAATTCTTGAACTGTCTCTTTTGGTCTTGACTTTGTTTTCAGAGAAATAGCAGAGATAAGCTTTTCATTTAATTGTAATAAAATACTGCCCTAAAGAAGAATGAAATATGATTTTTTTTACTGGTTTATATAGAAAAGCATATAACTGTAATAATATTTTAACTATAGTTTGTATAGACCATACTCATTTAAACTCTATGCAAATCTTTGTTACTTCAGGGCAAATAAGCTACAAAACCGTAATGTGTGGTGTAGTAAGCACACACCATAAATTTGATAATCGTACTTGTGAATTCATCATATTTTATATAGGAAATTGCCATAGCTTATGAATAGTAATGTGCAAATGACGTGAAAAAAATGTTGTCACATTCTTGAATGTTTAGTGATTTTAATGCTACTGTATTATTTCATTCTGTGCCAAGTTGCATTGATTCAAAAGTGAAGATATTAAAGTAGCAGAAATTTTACATTGACTTTAATGTGTGGAGTTTCTATAATTCCCCACGTATCTGGAATGTTAATATAAATACTTCTTTTGTGGGGCAGCAGGAAACATGCTGCCCAGACTACACATGTTACCCAGTGAGGCCTGCCTCTGCGGTTCAGAGAAATACAAGTGGGAGGCTGCCTTCAGTGAAAGTGAAAAAAGGCATTTGTTTAGCTGCATGGCAACACAAATATTTCACTTAGTGAGGACTGACAATGCATCTCATTATGTAAGTGGGTGCCAGCTTGTAAAAAATTTCTGTTTAATTTTCCATATTAGTTAAAGGTGCTTGTGTTTAACCTTTGAAGCCTGGCGTCCAAGTCCCCTTCTTCCTTAACCCACAGTGTACACTTTTTGTCTACCATTGCTTTTTTTAATCCTAAAATAATAGATGAGAGAGAGCCAAGGATATCTGGCCCATTGAATGCTATTAGGAATATGTGAGGAAGCCTGCCAGATTCAGGCCAGCTTCAGGGTAGACATTTGTCACTTCTTTTCCTTTCTCTTATTCCTGATGCACTTTTCTTAACACTAATTGTTACATTCTGCCTTGACGGTAGAAGCATTCGATGGTATTTGTTTTGAGTTACCTTGTGGTGCCAGGTTCTCAAGATCATAATTCTTGATCTTAAATTCTCCAATCTTCTCTTACAGTGCATTTGGATTGCAGGCTATTTTTGCTTCTTGTTGTGTTACAAAGCAGAGGAAAATAGATGAATGATAACTACTACATCACTTGTTTAGAATTATTTTATGGATTTTGATTTGAAGGAGGTAGAGAAATACTTTCTACTTACGTAGTATTTGAGATCAAGTCTCTTTGTTCTTTGACATGATCCCTATCTTCTGGGCATCAATTTTAATAGCTTTACTGGGATGTGATGGTGTAAGCAGGTGGATACATTTTTAGATGTCATTGACAGTCCCATAAAATGAAAGATTCTCAGCATTCATAAGCATAGATGGATATACAAGGACCGACTGGATGAATATCCCAGGAAATGCACATTTTTCTTTCATATTTTCATCATGCGTTTTAAAGCTCTGACATCAGGAGTTTCAGTTTGTTTGGATAACATTTCAAAATGATTTACCCATTGAGTGAAAGCTTGTTACAGAATAAACTTAAGAGAAATAATTTATAATGGGCAAAGTACTTAAAAATTATAAAACCAAGAGAGTTAAAAATGGAGATCACTTTGAATTAAAAAATTGGAAGCATTCAAATTGTGGGCAACTTCTTTGTACTAGTATCTGCATAAGTTTAGGGCATTGTACTTTGTGGGTATACTAATATCTATCTTATCAAAGTGGTTGGGGCATTTAGCTTTTTAAAAATAAGAATATATTCAAGTATGAGAATTAGAAGTGTATTCTAAAATAGAATTTTTTCCCTCCAAATTAAGTTGTTGGAAATTTGCAGTAAAGTATTTTTCTCTTCCTGCTTCCCTCTACTGTATTCTGGTTCTTATCCTGTTCCATCTTTCTTTATTTTTAGTGTAGACTTTAGTCCTCTTGGAGAAGAGAATCCTTTTAAATCCTCCAAACTGTGGCATCATCTGTTAGGCAGAAGCCTGAACTGGCTGGGGACTGTAAATGCCTGCCAAGGATCTTCCTGACCTCTTTACCACTTACTAACCATGGCACCCCACTCCAGTACTCTTGCCTGGGAAATCCCATGGACGGAGGAGCCTGGTGGGCTGCGGTCCATGGGGTCGCTAGGAGTCAGACACGACTGGGAGACTTCAGTTTTATTGTTCACTTTCATGCATTGGAGAAGGAAATGGCAACCCACTCCAGTGTTCTTGCCTGGAGAATCCCGGGGACGGGGGAGCCTGGTGGGCTGCAGTCTGTGGGGTCGCATACAGTCGGACACGACTGAAGCGACTTAGCAGCAGCAGCAGCAACCTCATAGTAGTTGTGTATTTTTGCTGAATTAAGTCACATTCTAGCCTGGTGTATGGTCTTTCAGATAGGAAATGCTATATGCCACTGGTTGATGGGATGGGCCAGGAGTGTGGATGGGCTCATAGGCATTGCAGTTATGATCTGGATGGAATCCAAAGTAAATATTTTGCCATTAGCTTTCTCATCAATTTGATAATCGTTGTTGGCTTCAAGGGGCCAATCTGTAGATTTTTTTTGAAAGCATATTTGAATTTTTCAGTTCTACATCTTATTGTGTAGTTCCTTCTCATCAAAAGCAGCTCACTTCCTCTCTTCAAGCAGAACAATACTTCAGCTTTCCCAGCAAGTCTTGCTTATTTAGAGTAGATGAATTGGTCCAATATCAAGAGCACAAATATGGGTCATCAGATTCACATAAGCAGTTTAGACCCTTCATTTGGTGGTTCAGAGAGGTAGAAGACCTTGTTTTTATAACATATTTGTCTCTGTGTCTGCTACTCTATCCATCCAGTTACTAGCTCAGATTTAGAGTATTTGGTTAGTGGCTCTATGGGACCCCACTGCTCTACCACAAATTCTATAGCCCCTATAGCCTTCTGGTTTCTTGTCACTTACAGTACTTGGCAGATAAATAGTAAGCATCCAGTAAATATTTGAGGGATGAGTAATTGAGTAGATCAGTGAGAAAGTAGAGATTTTGACACGAGAAGAGGGTGTAAATTTCTTGAAACATGTAATTGGGAATGATTTAGTGTTGTGGACACTTGAAGCTCAAATTCTGGGTTTAACTGGTAACATATTGAAATGAGGAGGCCCTATTTTAAAGGGTTTTGGACATGGTTTTACTTCTCTAGCTGATACAAGTTAGCCATCAGTTGTTTCCAAGGATTGTCACGTGACATCCAGGTTTCCAAATTTGATATTTTGGAAGGCAGTGAGATCTTTTAAAATGTCATACTTGGAAAACTGACTAGGTTTCTGAATAAATAATTTTATAGTACTAAAGAAATCAGAAGGTGTCTTGGAAAAATCCTGTAACTATATGAAGTTTTCTACTTCCTTTGCTAAGGAATAATGCTAGAAGCATGAGGCTGACCATAAGGAAAAGTTGACATGTCGGTCTACAGGAAGCTTGGTAGGAGGTTCTCTTTTTCTGGGCATGCATTTTCTTTCTATTAAGTCTTATTATGAATTCCAGTCTGCGCTTGTTTCTAAATGTGAAGGTGGGTTTTTCAAACTGACTACATTATACGTGACAGTGTTTCCAGCTCTCCTTTAACCAACTGTCGTGCTAACAACTTATGGAGAAAACCTTGTGATCATGTTCACTGCAGGGAGAGGTAGGCTAGTGGAATGAGTATGTGTTCTTTAAATAACAACATATTGGGAAAAAAATCTCTTGGGAAGTCACATGTGCTGAATTTAATGCTTTGTTTAAAATCAAGGTACTATCCCCAAACCCCATTAGCCTTCCTCAAGGCTTTACTCTTTTAACCCAGCAACTTATATTGTCAGGAGACATTATTTTTTCCTAGGTTCTTTTTACTGTTATTTTGCCCAATGCCATACCATTTATCAGAGAAGGCAATGGCACCCCACTCCAGTACTCTTGCCTCGAAAATCCCATGGACGTAGGAGCCTGGAAGGGTGCAGTCTATGGGGTCGCTCAGGGTCAGACACGACTGAGTGACTTCACTTTCACTTTTCACTTTCCTGCATTGGAGAAAGAAATGGCAACCCATTCCAGTGTTCTTGCCTGGAGAATCCCAGGGACGGGGGAGCCTGATGGGCTGCTGTCCATGGGGTCGCACAGAGTTGGACACAACTGAAGTGACTTAGCAGCTTAGCAGCATACCATTTATACTGACATAATCTTGAAGTTTGCTGATGTCCTTTATGATCGATTGCTTATTCTGCCTGTGTTATTTTTGTGTTAAATACAAAAAAAGAATGATATATTTGCATAAATGGTATATATTTTATTTGCTGGCCACAAAGTAACAAAGGCCTAATTGTTTTTTATGGTGAAGAGATAAAGATTTTCCCTGAACAGTTAGGAAGTTAATGTATAAGTCTAGCCTCTCAAACATTAAAATGTACTTTCTATTAGGTATGGGAAGCTCACTTCATATATTATTTCTCATCTGCTGAAATTTAAGTAATAAAAAATTGAGCATGCATCTTGGGTATCTTTGGCATATAATGCCTGACACAGATAGTATATAAAGAGTCTCATTCTTTTTACTTTGTGAACATGACGACCGCCAAAGTATTCTAGCATGCGTTATTTATAACTTTCAAAACTTTTAATTTTAGTAATGCTATGTATTAAAAAGGTGTAGGATATTAAAAATAGCTTGTATTAATAGGATATATTCATCTTAATTTTTTTGGATGCCTTTGAACTAATTGGTATAGAAGCAGTGTGTATTTTTCTGGTATATTTCATATCCTTCCTCTGTGTAAAACACTTCTAATGAACATATTTACTTGTAGGATTTCTTTCCATGTTTTAAGGCCCACTCCTATAGTCTTCTCTGATTTCACTTCATTTGTACTCCCATAGTATTTTGCATTTCTCTTTTTGTACTTTTTTATAATTTGTCTTTTTTAGTAATTTCTGTGGATACTCCTTAGTTTCTAATCAAAAGTGGTTTTTGGAGGGCAGTGATATCAAGTCAAATTCATCTTAAATAACTTACATGACTACATAGTACCTACTATTCAATAAGCACTCATTATATACTTATTGGGTTAATTAAAAATTGCAAAAATCCACACTCTCAATCCTTTTAATAAATTACCGAATATGTGTTGCTTTTCTTAAGTTTAGCTTCTCTTATATATGTTGATTGCTTTTACTGCTTCTATGCTATCCCGGGAGTTACAGAAGAAGTAATTTCTTGAATTAGCAAACGAGTTGAATAAAACATTAAAAAATGTTAAGTTAGTTATTTATTGTGGGGGCCCTGAGAAAAATCTGGTGCATGTAATGTTGGGGCAGAAAAAGAACTGACATGTCACCCTCACCATTACTGTTCATGTTTCTTCTATTCACCTTTGGAGTGGGGACTGTGCTTGGTTATTCTTTTTTTGTATCATCTCCAGCACAATAATTTGCTCATAGTCAGTGATCTGAACATATGCATAAAATGAGTATTGCCTATGATGCTTCAGCTACTCTTTGCCCTTTCATTCTCTCCTGACTTTATGTACATTTATACTTAACTTCCATTTTCTCATGTAAAAATCCTTCTTTCACAAAAGTATTTGATGATAACATTCAAGATATAAATGAACAATAATAGTCTCAGTTCAGTTGCTCAGTCATGTCCGACTCTTAGCGACCCCATGAATCACAGCCTTTTTCCAGGCCTCTATGTCCATCACCAATTCCCGGATTTTACCCAAATTCATGTCCATCGAGTTGGTGATGCCATCCAGCCATCTCCTCCTGTCATCCCCTTCTCCTCCTGCCCCTAATCCCTCCCAGCATCAGGATCTTTTCCAATGAGTCAACACTTCCCATGAGGTGGCCAAAGTATTGGAGTTTCAGCTTCAGCATCATTCCTTCCAAAGAACACCCAGGGCTCATCTCCTATAGGATGGACTGATTGGATCTCCTTGCAGTCCAAGGGACTCCCAAGAGTCTTCTCCAACACCACAGCTCAAAACCATCAATTCTTTGGCACCCAGCTTTCTTCACAGTCCAACTCTCACATCCATACATGACCACTGGAAACATCATAGCCTTGACTAGACGGACCTTTGTTGGCAAAGTACTATCTCTGCTTTTGAATATGCTATCTAGGTTGGATATAGCTTTCCTTCCAAGGACTAAACGTCTTTTAATTTCATAGCAGCAATCACCATCTGTAGTGATTTTGGAGCCCCAAAAATAAAGTCTGACAGTGTTTCCACTGTTTCCCCGTCTATTTGACATGAAGTGATGGGACCAGATGCCATGATCTTCGTTTTCTGAATGTTGAGCTTTAAGTCAACTTTTTCACTCTCCACTTTCACTTTCATCAAGAGGCTTTTGAGTTCCTCTTCACTTTCTGCTATAAGGGTGGTGTCATCTGCATATCTGAGGTTATTGATATTTCTCCCAGCAATCTTGATTCCAGCTTGTGCTTCTTCCAGCCCAGCGTTTCTCATCATGTACTCTGCATTTAAGTTAAATAAGCAGGGTGACAATATACAGCCTTGATGCACTCTTTTTCCTATTTGGAACCAATCTGTTGTTCCATGTCCAGTTCTAACTATTGCTTCCTCACCTGAATACAGATTTCTCAAGAGGCCGGTCAGGTGGTCTAGTATTCCCATCTCTTTCAGAATTTTCCACAGTTTATTGTGATCCACACAGTCAAAGGCTTTGGCATAGTCAATAAAGAAGAAGTAGATGTTTTTCTGGAACTCTCTTGCTTTTTCCATGATCCAGAAGATGTTGACAATTTGATCTCTGGTTCCTCAGCCTTTTCTAAAACCTGCTTGAACATCTGGAAGTTCATGGTTCACATATTGCTGAAGCCTGGCTTGGAGAATTTTGAGCATTACTTAACTAGCGTGTGAGATGAGAGCAATTGTGCGGTAGTTTGAGAATTCTTTGGCATTGCTTTTCTTTGGGATTGGAATGAAAACTGACCTTTTCCAGTCCTGTGGCCACTGTGAGTTTTCCAAATTTGCTGGCATATTGAGTGCAGCACTTTCACAGCATCATCTTTCAGGATTTGAAATAGCTCAACTGGAATTCCATCACCTCCACTAGCTTGGTTCGTAGTGATGCTTTCTAAGGCCCACTTGACTTCACATCCCAGGATGTCTGGCTCTAGGTCAGTGATCACACCATTGTGATATCTTGGTCATGAAGATCTTTTTTGTACAGCTCTGTGTATTCTTGCCACCTCTTCTTAATATCTTCTGCTTCTGTTAGGTCCATACCATTTCTGTCCTTTATCAAGCCCATCTTTGCATGAAATGTTCCCTTGGTATCTCTAATTTTCTTGAAGAGATCTCTAGTTTTTCCCATTCTATTGTTTTCCTCTATTTCTTTGCATTGATCGCTAAGGAAGGCTTTCTTATCTCTCCTTGCTATTCTTTGGAACTCTGCATTCAGATGCTTTTATCTTTCCTTTTCCCCTTTGCTTTTTGCTTCTCTTCTTTTCACAGCTATTTGTAAGGCCTCCCCAGACAGCCATTTTGCTTTTTTTGCATTTCTTTTCCATGGGGATGGTCTTGATCCCTGTCTCCTGTACAATGTCATGAACCTCCGTCCATAGTTCATCAGGCACTCTATCTATCAGATCTAGTCCCTTAAATCTATTTCTCACTTCCACTGTATAATCATAAGGGATTTGATTTAGGTCATACCTGAATGGTCTAGTGGTTTTCCCTACTTTCTTCAAATTAAGTCTGAATTTGGCAATAAGGAGTTCATGATCTAAGCCACAGTCAGCTCCCGGTCTTGTTTTTGCTGACTGTATAGAGCTTCTCCATCTTTGGCTGCAAAGAATATAATCAGTCTGATTTCAGTGTTGACCATCTGGTGATGTCCATGTGTAGAGATTCTCTTGTGTTGTTGGAAGAGGGTATTTGCTATGACCAGTGCATTCTCTTGGCAAAACTCTATTAGCGTTTGCCCTGCTTCATTCCATACTCCAAGGCCAAATTTGCCTGTTACTCCAGCTGTTTCTTGACTTCCTACTTTTGCATTCCAGTCCCCTATAATGAAAAAGACATCTTTTTTGGGTGTTAGTTCTAAAAGGTCTTGTAGGTCTTTGTAGAACCTTTCAACTTCAGTGTTTCAGTGTTACTGGTTGGGGCATAGACTTGGATTACTGTGATATTGAATGGTTTGCCTTGGAAACAAACAGAGATCATTCTGCTGTTTTTGAGATTTCATCCAAGTACTGCATTTGGACTCTTTTGTTGACCATGATGGCTACTCCATTTCTTCTAAGGGATTCCTGCCCTCGTAGTAGATATAATGGTCATCTGAGTTCAATTCACCCATTCCAGTCCATTTTAGTTCGCTGAATCCTCGATTGTTGATGTTCACTCTTGCCATCTCCTGTTTGAGCACTTCCAATTTGCCTTAATTCATGGACCTAACATTCCAGGTTCCTATGCAGTATTGCTCTTTATGTTTAATATATTATTCTTTTGTGGCATATGCATTTAAAAATGTAGGCATATTTTCAAATAAAAATTAAGATGAATGAGTTGAGTTATATGGGAGCTACATTCAAAATAAAGTTGTTGGTTTGCTTGACCTCATAAAGAAATATGTTTATACCTGGGCTCCAAAGCAGTGTTTGTAGTTCCCAGGGACCCATGAATGAAATCTAGAAACAGTAGCTGAAGATAGGCCTCTATAAATCTTTGCAAGTATTCTAAGAATTTAAACCTAACAATGCTAAAGATTGAAAGAGTACTTTGGGATAGCTCCCTCTGAAGTAAGGGAATGGAACTAAAATTATCAAAAGAAAAATTCTTTTGTTCTCATTTGTCTGAAGAATGGCTAATGTCATAATTTTTGTTCATCTTTGGGACTGCTAAAAGCAACTCAAAGAAATCTTTGCAACTACTATTGCATGAAGAGCTTGCAGTTGTTTTTTCCCCTCTCTGAAGTTACCTCACTGTAATAATTATTGGAAAAACAAACTCATAACTAACAGATCATTTACTATGTTCCCTGTCTAGCATTTTCCCTGGAAAAAGCACCCTTATTTTCTTTTGGGGAACAACTTTCTTTCATTTTTAGTAAATGTGATTGAGGTAATGCTATTTACCTTCCCAAGTCATGGGGAGTGGGCATTCCGTATTCATGGCCACACAGTCTGTTCAGAAATAAGCATGTTATCCAAGCCACACCAATGGGACTTAGTCTGGGATCTTTTCTGGTATTACTGGGAAAAGACCATAGTCATTTTACTGTGATTGTTAACCTGGAATTTCTGCTAGCCATCTTTGCCTTTGAAGCAGGAGAACCTGCCTGAGAGAAGAAGAGAGACCAACTCCTAATTACATCACTTTAGCACAGGATCCAGCTGTGACAGAAGCCAAGACTTTCAGTTATGTTGATTCAATAAATTATTTTTTGATATAACTACTTTGAGTTGGGTTTTTATCACTTAAAATTACAAGTGTTCTAACACGCAATCAGAATTGCACAACTGACACGACTCATAAGGTGGATGTATACATGTGATTTGGTGAAATAGTTTTATACCCATTGACTCATCCCATATGTGTAATTTATTTATTCCATGAGTGTGAATGAGTATGGGGGATATGATGAAAGTCATTACAGTTTAAATCAGAATAGTTTCTACTATAGTAATTTTAGTATAGCCAAAAAAGAAAGTGCAAGTGAAGTGATATAGCTTGATAAGTTCCAGATTTTAAGTTTATATTGTTTTGAAAATAGATCAAGTTTATGAATTTTTTTATAGGTTAAAAAAGCAATTTTCCTTTTTTCTAAATAAAAGTAGTTGAAATTTTTATTAACTTGTCTATTGCAGTTAGATTCACAACTTGGGCAGGAAATGGAGAGAGTACTTTATTTACCTATGCTCTGAAGAAATATCCTCTGTTTGTTACATTTTCATATGTTAATCTTATTCATTAATAAGAATTAAGATAAACTTTAATGGATTCACTTCAAGTTAGAGATCTTCTCATCAGTTTGGAAATTACAAGACAGAAATGGATATTACAGTACAAATTTTACTGTTTTTGTAGAAAAAAATAATCTGAATCTGAAAGAAACTTTACTCTCCAAATATAGTTATACAAATTCTACTTGACTTTGGTAAATTGCATTTAAATAGGTAGTGTTTTAAATTTATATTTAATACATAACCTTTTAGGAGGTTTCCATTTTATTTGTCTTTCACATTGTTTGAAATATCTATATAAAGAGTAGATTGATCTTTGACCATCTCTCTTAAAAACATGCTGGACCATTTTATAGTATGACATTGTTGCTTAAAAAAATTTAAAAAGAAACATTAAAATAAGATTCTTTGTCTTCTTTCTTTCCTTCCTGCCATTTAAGGATTCATAATTGCAATCAGTTTGGTCTTTTTACTTGGCAAACCTTAAGTGCCAAGGTCAGAGTTGGCACTGATTTCTCTCTAATTCTTATAGATTGCACATGTGTTCCTCAGATTAAAAGGCCTCAGATCTTAGTCTCTTGGGTATTGATATTCTCATTAGGAAATTATCATGTTCAGAAGTTAGGTGCTAACTAGTTCACAAGAGTAAGGTCTTCATTAGAACTATTTTGAGAACAAGTCAATGTTGTGCAAGTCTTAACCTTTAAGAGTTCTTGCAGACAATAGCACATTTGGTGTGGCAGGCACACTTAGTTGCATGAGTGGATTTCTGAGGTAGTGGATTTTGAAGTTTTATTATCTATCATTCTGAAGGATTTCTCTTTTCCTCTAATGACCTCCAACTTTGCAGCCCACATTAAATAAAATTTAAAATTAATAAAATTTCTGGGAAAAGCCTGTTTCTAGTATCCATTTCTTTCTTCTTACTATAACCTTTCTATGTGGTGATCTTGCTCTCTTTCGTCACTCACTGTCTATTTATTTCCCCTACCCAAACCTACTCACAGGATAGTATACTGTAGTGGTCACATGTGAGTGTGTGAGCGAAGTCGCTCAGTCGTGTCCAACTCTTTGCAACCCCATGGACGGTAGCCTACCAGGCTCTGCGATCCATGAGATTTTCCAGGTAAGAATACTGGAGCGGGCTGCCATTTCCTTCTCCAGGGGATCTTCCCAACCCAGGGATGGAACCCGGGTCTCCTGCATTGCAGACAGACTCTTTACCGTCTGAGGCACTAGGGAAGCCCAATACACTTTCATTGTTATTATTGTTTGGTTAAATTTAAAAATCAAATTTGTATTAAAACAATAGGGAAAAAAATATGGTTTCACATTGTTGTTCAGTCGCTCAATAGAATTTTTCTTCTTTAATCTGTGAACATGTGTTCTTGGCAGATTTTCTGCACCATCTAGGATTATTAGGATTAAAACATATTTATTCTTGAAGGATTTTCATTTATACTATAAAATTAGTTATTATTTAATAGATTTTTGCATTTGTGTTCATAAATGAGATATTTTTAATTTTCTCTTTTTATAATGTCTTCATTTTGGAATCAAGGATATCCTGACTTTATAAAATGAGTTGGAAGTCATAAACATCTTAGTGTGAAAAGAACTCATAGTATTACCTCTACTAGAGACACTCCAGTACTCTTGCCTGGAAAATTCCATGGACGGAGGAGCCTGGTAGGCTGCAGTCCCTGGGGTCGCGAAGAGTCGGACATGACTGAGCGACTTCACTTTCACTTTCCTGCATTGGAGAAGGAAATGGCAACCCACTCCAGTATTCTTGCCTGGAGAATCCCAGGGTTGGGGGAGCCTGGTGGGCTGCTATCTATGGGGTCGCACAGAGTCAGACACGACTGAAGCGACTTAGCAGCAGCAGCAGCAGCAGAGACATTTAAGTTTAAACTCTAAGTAGGAGGAAAAATATTTTATTCTTAAAATGTTTTTAAACATCAACCTAAGATAGCTGCTTTTTGGTGGAAAGGGTTGTGAATTTGTGGGGGAATTTGAGGATAGAGAAAACGCTGATGAAGCATGGAAGTTGCCTGTGTAGTCTGTGTCATAGCAGTGCAGTTACTTTGGTGTTTGTCTCTGAATATTTTTGGCAGACCTGTGGGGTGATCAGTGGGATAAGAGGAGAGCAGGTTGATGACATTGATTAGGGAATACATTATCAGAGAATGCTTACCTGAACATTAAAAAGTCTCCCAAACCAAAGGTGGAGCTGAACATGACTGAGATTTAAATACATTCCACTTGGTCTATTTATGTCCTTCAGTTCAGTTCAGTTCAGTCGCTCAGTCGTGTCTGACTCTGCGACCCCATGAATTGCAGCACGGCAGGCCTCCCTGTCCATCACCAACTCCCGGAGTTCACTGAGACTCACATCCATCGAGTCGGTGATGCCGTCCAGCCATCTCATCCTCTGTCGTCCCCTTCTCCTCCTGCCCCCAATCCCTCCCAGCATCAAAGTCTTTTCCAATGAGTCAACTCTTCGTAAGAGGTGGCCAAAGTATTGGAGTTTCAGCTTTAGCATCATTCCTTCCAAAGAACACCTAGGACTGATCCTTAGTGCCCTTTAATAGGCAAAGTGATAGAGCTTCTCTTTCAGGCCCCACAATTACCCCATTGGTTGCATTAAGCCGTTTATGACATCTTTCTTCCTCCAAGTTTCTCCTTGGAGTTAATTTTAGTCAGATTTTTATCTCTGTAAAAAAGTCTGAAAAGTTAGGTGTGGCTCCACATATAATTCGATCTATGTTTCATCTCATTTTATCCTATGAAAACAATTCAACACAAATGTTAAAAACTCCCAAGTCTGGGCTTTCTGAATATCTGGTATGACTACTGATGCAGTTTCTTACAAAAGAGGTGCTTACTTTCTTCTGTCCTTATCTATTCTTCTACCTGTATCACAATTTAATTAAACAGAGCTTTTGAGCACTTACTGTATACCAGGTACTAGATATTCAAAGATTATGTTCTTAAGGAGTTCAAGCTTTCCTTTTTCATCCTTGTTTTCTAGGGCTCTTTCCTTTTCTGATATTGAGTTGCTTTTGTTTTTTTCTTTTTGCCTTTCTGTCAAAACAAAGAGACTTTAAAAGGAACTTTTGAGTTAAACTCAAGCTGCTTCTATTGAGAAGAATTAGTACAGCTCTCTGAACTTGGGCCTATTGTTTATTTAGAACCCAGTGTTAATGAGGGCACAATGCTTGTCTTGATTCTTATATGGACCCTATTAGCTTTGCTCTGTTCCATGGCCTTGGATCACTGCTATAATGATTAATACTTGCTGAAGACCAGGTGAGAAGATTTGGTTGATCAAAACATTAGAAAACCAGTGCAAACTGCATTCTTGCAGGGTATCATCCTTGTTTATAAAAGACAAATGATAATTGAGGGCATCACTTTTAAATAAAATTTTTACTGAAATGAGTTGTACAGGAATGTGGAAAAACAAAAGGGGATTAAAAGGCATTTTATTATGCTATTTTTTTTCCTGTTCTTCATTAATTCTGTAATTCTTAGGCTAGTTTTCTCCATGTCATTTAGTTTCCTTTTTAATATCTTTGGATCCAAGATTGAGCTCTGCTGGCCTTTCTTTCTTTCTTGTTCTTTGGGTGTTAGCGCCAGCATCGGCAGCACTCATTGTCAGGGCTGGCTTGAATGAAGGAATGGCTGAAGGCTCCTTTTGGAGACCCATTTCACTGGTTATTTTAATTGCTTACAGGGATAATTGTTGAGTGATGCTATATAGGATTGTATCTCCTTTGCCACAGGGGTTAGGAATTCTGCCCGGTAATCACTCCTTCTTCTAATGGACAACTGTTTCTGCGTGGAAAGACTGGTAACTGGGTCTAGGTATCTCCCTAGAACTATGTGTAAGGCCCCTGCCATATTAACTATGGGAAATTTATGTAGCCACCATGAATACTTCATTGATTTTTTGCTTCATACAGCCAGAAATAGAGAATTTGTAGAATTTAAAATTAGTTTCTTAATCATCTTATCCTAGGATATACTCTGTCATATAGCCCTGTGAGAGCAAAGATTTTCTTTGCTTTCCTTTTTCACAGTCAGAGAAATTAGAAAAATAATAGGGATATGAGTGCTAAAGGGTCTGGCTTCAGGAAATTTTTTTTTTTTTTTAAAGCACTGCTATTGTGGCTATGTCTGCTGTGCTGAAGGACTCTGATATACTGTATGCTGATATTCTGTGAAGTGGAACATTTATGCTTTCTGACAGGTAGTGAAGAAAATTCTGGGTCCAGCATCCACTAGATATTTCCTCAGACTTATCTGCTTCTCTGGATGGAAGTGAGGCTTCTGAGATAGAGGTTTGTAGTTTCGAAACTTTTTATCAAAGAATAACTGAGTCACAACAAGTTGGTAAGCAAAAATAAATGGTGAAGGTCATATTTTAGAATTAACTTTTTAATTTTTAAGTTGAAAATCAATGGATATAAGTGAGGTGAGGTTGTTAATTGTTTTAAAATGTTTATGTCACTTATGGAAATAAAAATATCAGTTTTGAGTAGCCATCTAGACTAAATTAGTTAAAAAGGAACAAAGCAGGAACTTCTACTTAAGAATTTTGGGAATCATCAAAATGACCTGGACTTCTTTGCTAAGATAGATTGTCTTAAAGGCCCCAATTCTTCTTAATCCTTCTTTGTATCTGTGACCTTTGCCATGAGACTCGAGAGTGCCCTTTCTACTCTGGATAGGGCATTCTGTCTCACCTCTTGCTTCTGGGATCCATCACTTAACTTACATTGGCCGACTGCATGTTAGTAAATGTGATGCAAGTAGAGGTTTGCAAAAAGCACTTGTGCATTTCTATTTACACTCTTGTCCTTGTCTGTCCACAAGAGAGGAGAAAGCTTGGGCCAATATGCTGAAGGATGAGATATATAGAGTGGAGTCACAATACTCTAGTTGTCCTATCAAAGGCCATTCTAGGCCAGCCAAAAGCCAGCCAATTGTAAGACATGTTGGTGAGCTCAGTTAAAGCCAGAAGAAATACCCAGCTAGTCCTCAAACACATGAACTAAACAATGCTTTTATTAAGCCTCTGAGTTTCGGGGTGGTTTGAACCTGCAACATTCTTGTGGCTATAGAGAAGTGAAACAACCTCAGGTGGTTTTAGAGACTCAACTGACCAAATGTCACAGATGATCCTGAGATTCTTCTTCTTGTTGCTCTAAAAACAATATATGTTTCATGTTGATTTCAAGAAATTAGTAGATCCAGCCACTCAGTGATACTTGGGTAAGATTTGATTTAAGGTGGAATATGTTTTCTTGGCAGGTTGATTTTTGGAACTCTGGAAATAACCCCTCCTCCAAGAATGTTTTGTTGTTTAGTTGCTAAGTCGTGTCTGACTCTTTGTGACCTCATGAACTGTCACCTGCCAGTCTCCTCTGTCCATGGGATTTCCCAGACAAGAATACTGGAATGGATTGCCATTTCCTTCTCCAGGGGATCATTCCAACCCAGTAATTGAATCTGTGTCTCCTGCTTGGCAGGTGGATTTTTTTTTTTTTTTAACCACTGAGCCACCTGGGAAGCCCCACCTGATGTATATATTCAGCTAATTTTTGTTAGACTTACAGGGGCACAGAATCATTCAGTCCATAAAGAAAGACAAGGCAGAAAATGAAAGTAGTACAAATAATTGAGTTAAATTCATATGATAAGAAACACAAATGCCAATATATCCTTTTTCCAGAGCAAATTTTGACTAGAGGGAAGGGTGGTGGTGGGTGGAGTAAGTAAAACAGGGGAAGTATGAGGCTAGGAAAAGGAAAACTGGATTTACCTTGGATCATTTAGAGACAGTGTAGTATAAAAGTAAATGTGATTGAAGACTGAGCTTTAAAACCTTAACTCCCATTTTTATACTTTGTAAGTGCAATATATTAGAGTAGGGGAAAGATCTGAGGAAAAGAGCAAAGAGATAGTGTTGTTAGGGGCATGGTAGTTTAATTCTTTGTGCTTTGAAATCAAAAGACTATTGTCTTTTCTATTTTCAGACTCTTTATATAGTATTGCTATTTCATTCACTTTCTTTTGTGGTAGAAAGAAGTCTGCTTTTTAGTGAATATATAAAAAGTAGCTGACTGAGAATCAGAGGCGCCTGGACCAAGGCAGGGCGTTACTGAACACATCTTAACAGTTATGACCCTGCATTCATCTGGACCTGTACTCAGAGAAGGGGTGCTGCTGCATGGGGGATCTGTACTTGGTTAATTCATCATATTACTTGGAAAGGTCCTTATTATTTTGCACAGCAGTGTGGTCACCTGGTGGTAGGTCATTAGCATTTTAGTCTTATTTTCTGCACAACAATGTACAACATGCTAATTAGAGGATTCTGAAAGCTAAGTAACCTGTTTTAAAATCAGACATTTTAATTTGCAGCTTTAATGGCTGTTTTTATAATAACTGGCTTTATTGGGGGTAAAAGCACTTCTCCTGTTCCACTAGCAAGGCAGAGTATAACAGAAGCTGACAAAATTAAAAACCTCATAATGCGACCTTTGCCTGGGATAAAAGGCTGTTTCATAACAATTTCCTTTTGTTCTTTGTTTAAGCCATTACTCTAAAAGGAGCCTCCGATTAATCTAAGTAAATGCATCATTACAGTACTAATCCATGTCCTTCTGTCAGTGTCTGTTTTAATTAAATAAGAAATGCTAGCAGAAAGATATCACGCACAAAGCTGTGATTGGAGAAAGCAGCACTGGTTGATCAGGGAAAGATTAAAAAGGGCTTTACTGTTTTGTCCATTTGCATAGCTCCAGATGCCACAGTGTTTCAGGTTGAAAGAAAACTTACAAAAGAGTTTAACACATTTCACTCTTATAGATTTAAAATAATGGGATTTACCAATGAAATTCTAATCATCCAATTTATCACATGTTAGACATTCCAAAGCAAGGAGCAGAACAGCTTGGGGTGTGTCTTTTAAACCTTTTATGCAGTGTTGTGTTGTATCTGTGAAAACATACCTGCCCAATTTGCATGTGTTTCTTCTTATTTTGGGTGACATTGATGGTGAAACCTGATTGTGGATATATACAATGTGATTTTCCCCCTCTTTTTATAGTATCTTGCAACTTCTAACCTATGCTTTTTTTTTTTTTTTTTAATGGTTTTCCATTGATAATATGTTAGGAATTTGGGTACTTAATTGGCTGTTAACAATGAAAAGTAAGTTTAATAAACACTTACAAAATGCATGTATCTAGTTATTATTGCTACACTGAAATGCAGAAACTCTCCTTAGCAGTAGAGTTGCAGAATTCCCGTGGTGAGGGCTTTCTTCATATACGGGCCATTATTTGATGTAATGAAAAGAGAAAGTGTGCAACAGTGAGATTGTTAATTAATTTAGCCTAACAAGATGAAGATAAATGAAGCAAAGAACAGATTGAATGAAGAAAGAGGTCTTATTTACAATCTAATACATTTTTATATAATGCAGATCTCACCTGTTAAAAAAACAAACAGACCCCATCTCAAATCCCTACTCACAAAAAAATATACTCCCTCCCACCACAATTCAACCCTAAAATCCTGACCTGACTTTATAGAAAACATGTACTGTGACTCCCATTTCGAAGACACTTTTACAGTGTGTAAACAGCGCTTTTCTACTGCTATGAATTTTACACTAGTTAACCTTTAACTTCAGTATTTTTTTTTCCTTGCTATAGAACTGGGATGACCATAAGAATAATTATCCAGAAACCTTCGTATTTCTTCTTCTCCATGTTATCTATCCTGAGACACCTTGGCACGGTTATTTAATAATCATTTTATTTTAATGCTTTTTTTTTTTTTTTTTTTACCAAAGGAAAGAAGCCCAAAAGTGAGGGGGAAAAGGAGCTGTGAGCCTTTTTACGTGTGCTTGAATCTGTAGCGATTGTGCTGAATTCCTAAATTAGCATTATTTTTAAGTCTTTCTTCAGAGATTAATGAGCTTTATCCAGTATTTGACCTTTTATCATTCTTGCTTTCTGCTCAGAAGTACTTCCTTCCTTCCTACAGTAGCTAGAAAAGACTGTCTCTTATCTTACGTTACTGTAGGCAGTGGTAACAGGGCTCTCTACAAATGGTGTTATTATGGTCACTATGTTTTTATCTCAGGGGTCACGAACAAATCCATGCAACTGCTTCTAAGGATTTCAATAAATAGGACTTTTTATCCAGACAATCGCCTTTTATGTTACTTTTAAACAAAACTACTAGTCCATCAAGAGTTTCAAAAGAAAACAATTCTACAGAGTGCCGGTATGGCCGCACAGACCAATCATCATGGCACCCATTCTCCAGTCCTTTATTTTTCAAGTCCACAACAATAGGTTGTTGATTCAATGGACAAGACCAGAACAATTAAGTTCTCTGTTTAGCAGCAGTGCAGCATTTTAATGCCCTTCTCTAATAATGGTCTCATTATTGTTATTCTAAGACTGGGCCTCAGGAGGAGGAATATTTGCTGGAGGTACGTCATTATTTTGCAAATTTCGATTAGCTCATCATGTTGTCTGTAGTGTGAAAATCGTAGCTAATTAGGGCAGCCAGTTAGACTACCAGCTTTTGAGCTTATGAGTTAAAAGGTAGCATACTTGATAGGCCAGTGATGTGAAAAAGGTGGTAAAAAGGAGGATTAGAGCAGTTGCCTTAGTAACTCCAACTTCCATCTGTGAGGGAACAATGGACTTGTGTTTCTCCCCCACCTTGGTGTAAAAATTGGTTTTGTTTTGAAAGGACAGGGTTCTTTTTATGACAATCTGGAATTCAGCCCAACTGAGTGTAGTTTTAGTTGTTAGGAGAGACCATTGGGGATAGGAAAGATGAAAGGTCATGGTGAGCTTCAAGGACATGAAAGGTTGTTGTCTCATGTAACAATGGTAGATTGTTTTTTTTTTTTCCCTAATATTTCTAGCCAGCCCCTAAGTCAGGTGATGGAACAAATACCTACAGTTTAGTCAGGTGAAACAGGAAAGGGAGGGGGAAGGAAAGGAGAAAAATGGGGTAAGAAAGAGTTCGTACTTTGTTTTTAAAAAAGGGGGAGGGGTAACTTCAATTTGCTTTTATTAAACGAAGTGATATTTCTCTGTCACTGTCTCTGAGATTCCAGTGTGCTTTGGATGATTTGCCTCTGTGGGCCATCACATCTCTGGGAAGCTCTCCAATGTGTTAGAAAATGTGATTTAAGCTTTCTTCCTGAACTCCCAAGAGGACTAGTGATGCGATACTTAACAGTAAATTTAGTTGTTGTAGCTTTCTCACATTATTGGTGTTCTTAAAAGGTTTTCCTTCAAAATGCACACTGAATAAAATGAATGATAAATATGAAAGAATTTGTTTCACCACTCTACAGGGTTTTATCATAAATTCTATGACTTTCATCACAGAAAGTTTACAGGAAACTGTTTAGATGTTGCTGCAATAGCAGCACAATTTTTTCTCTCTGTTCATAAGAAAATGCCACAATTTTAAGAGCTATTGGAGGTTTTGTATTAAGAGGAGGTGATAAGGATTGAATATGGTGCTATTTCTTTAAAAGCCTGAAAACCAAATCACTCTCTCTGGATTTAAAATGCCTTTATTACAGCAAAATAAGTGTCTTCTGTTTCTCTTTCATATCAGTATTAAAACATTTGGTATGTGTGCTTATATGGGAGCTCCTGTTTGTGTATATGTGTGTGTGTGTGTGTGTGTTTAGAATCAGAAAGAGTATGGGAATACTAAGTTTTTAAGCAGAAAGATCATCTTTTGATGATCAAAGGAACCTTCATATTTCTCCCTCTCTATTGTCCCCAAACAACCCTTGTGTAATTGAAGCTGGACTTGGTCCAGGGGGCTAGGGAGATTTTCAGATTCTTTGAATCCCAGGTCTTTGTTTTTTTACTTTTTCTAGCCAACTGTCCTTATTGCTGTAGCTTTTCTTTTTCTGAGAAGCTGCGTTCATGTAATTTATTGTAAATACTTCATAGACTTGAAATAATAGCATCATGAAATTGTGGCGTTTAAGGGCTTTTGAGATCATCTAGTTCAATTCTTGTATTTGCAAAATAAGAAAAGTGAGAGCAGAATGTTGAAATGACTCGCCCAAGGTAACTCAACTAGCTGAGGTAGACAAATAGATGCCATTTGCTATACTATTTAAATATTAAAAATTTGAAATCAAAGGAAGAATGGAGAAACATTGTAGGAACATACTGAACTTTCCTTGTCTGTTAGTGGTTGAGGGAAATTGAAATAAGGCTAACATCAGGGGATGACGGTGGTGAGGTTACAATTCAGATCACATTTTTCTTTTGTAACTTTTAAAGCTCCATTGTAAATAAATGAAACTTTTTTTTCCTGATAGCCACCACCCCCCAAAGAAAACCCGAGTATAAGTGGGGAGAGATGTACCCTAAAGCTCTAGCATAGCGTTCAGAAACTGTGAACGTTCTTGATCCAAGCACGGTGTGAAATACTTTATACACATTATTATAATTTAGACTTTAAACACTTTTTCTTTCCAGAGTGGCAAATTAGTTAACTGTTCTGTATTTTAGTTTTTGGAGCTATAGAAAGGAACCTGATATTATTCAACTGTATTAGATGTTGTGAGACATAAGTGAGTAAATGATTGAAAAATGCAGTATACATTGAAATTATATGAGTGAAAATTTGTGCTTTTTCTGAACAGATATCCTGAGGCAAATATAAACCATAATATTTAGATCAGTGTATATGTTGTATTTTATTTTTGGAACAGATTAGAATATGTTCAGAAAACTTGGACTATAAAAACATAAAGGATAAATAAAATAACCTGTTATTTCATCTTATTATTTCATAATTAAAAATATACTCCCTAGTAACATTTTGGTATATTTCATTTCAGTCTTTTATCTATGTGTGTATGAGAAGAAAGGACATGTGTAGCTTGTTTACTGTCCTCTCTTTGATGCCCAGAACAGTATGTGGCTCAGAGTAGGTACTTGAAAAATAGTTGTTGGGGAAGGTAAAAAAAAAAAAGCAAAATAGCATCATACTGTATATACATTTTTTTAATTAAAAAATAATTTAATTGGATTTTGCCATGTCTTCCAAAATGTGATTTTTTCATGACCATATCATATACCATGGTTGTACCACAGTTTGTTTTACCATTAAATTATTGATCTCCAACTTTTCACTATTATAATGTGGAAGTTAATTTATAAGGATGTCTTTCATTTATTATTCAAATGGTAAAAATTTTAAATTGATGATAAAAATCCTTTAGGATCATGCTGCTGCTGCTAAGTCGCTTCAGTCGTGTCCAACTCTATGCGACCCCAAAGACGGCAGCCCACCAGGTTCTCCCATCCCTGGGATTCTCCAGGCAAGAACACTGGAGTGGGTTGCCATTTCCTTCTCCAATGCATGAAAGAGAAAAGTGAAAGTGAAGTCGCTCAGTCGTGTCCAACTCCTAGCGACCCCATGGACTGCAACCTACCAGGCTCCTCTGTCAGTGGGATTTTCCAGGCAAGAGTACTGGAGTGGGGTGCCATTTAGGATCATAGAGCCCCCACCAAACCCCATCACTTCTTTCAAGTCCTAGGTTATATGTTATCTTCTCTTTCCAGGTCAACCTTGACCATCCTGTTTTAAAGCCCTCCAAACATTTAGCTCCCTAAGCATGTCTGTTTTTTTAAATAGCCTTTATCAACTTTTAACATACAATACAATTTGTACATCTGTTGAATTTTCCATTTCCCCCTTATATTTCCTAGAATTTAAGCTCTAGGCAGTGGAGAATTTTTTGCTATTTCTGTCAGTTATATTCCCCAGTGTCTTGAACAGTATCCAGACCATAGTAGATGCTCAACAATATTTGTTGAATGCATTTATTGAAACTTAAAAAGATGGAAACATCTATTTTTAAAGTCAAGAATCAATCTCTTTTTTTTCACATGGGCAACTCTCATCAACTAATCTGTGCACTACTGGCCAAGGAATTCTGTTTGCTCGATGTTCAATTGTACACATTTTCCAGTTAAATTAAATCATAGCACTTGGCTGAATCTTGGATAGGCCATACTGGATACAGTCTAAATGTCTTACAACAAATGTTTTCAGCTCTTGCCACTTGAAGTCACCCTGACTTCCAGCTTTAAGGAGATAGTTCTGGATGAGAAATGTCACCAATGTCACTCCAAATGATCCTTTTCCTTGTTTAGAAGTCCTTTTGGTAAGACTTCTAAGGTTTGGGTCTGATCTGAGTAAATTCAGATTAACCTGATTACTTTTATTTTGGGATGATTTTACCTTATTCTGCTTCTGATATGGGTCCTTTTCTTGAAATTTCTTAGGGAAGACATTTTGCAAACTCCTGTTTACTTCTTTCTGCCTATATGGTTTATGTGTGCCGTGTGTACTGAGTTGCTCAGTCGTGTCCGACTCTTGCGACCCCATAGACTAGCCCGCCAGGCTTCTCTGACCATGGGATTATCCAGGCAAGAATACTGGAGTGGGTTGCCATGCCTTCCTCCAGGGGATCTTCCTGACCCAGGGATTGAACCAGGTCTCCTGCATTGCAGTCAGACTCTTTAGCAACTGAGCTACAAGGGAAGGTATTTTTATTTAAAAATAGTGTAAAACAAAAAAAAAAAATCATCATTAATGTCCTTTGTGGAAAAGTGTTAATTATATCTTTATATACTAGCACTTTATATAGCTATAATAATCCCTTACCTTTAGTGTTTATAGTTTTAAAGCTCTTTAGTAAATATGATCTTAATTATCAAAATAATCTTAGATGCACAGGGCATGTTTATTATATCCATTTAGGGACCATTGCACAGAAAAGTTTGGATACTTAATCTAAAACATAAATTTAGGAAGTGATATAGAGATCACTAGAATCCAAGTCTTCTGAGTTCTACTAGTCCAGTACTGTTTCTCTATTAGTCATTTTACCTTCTCTCCAGGTTAAATAATCATCATTTTATTGATGTTTCTTAATAGATCCCATGAAAATAAAAACAAATTATTAGAATTACACTTTTTTCCACTTTATTTTACCTTGTTTACTATTCCGATTCTCAAGGACTTTTCTTGAGTTTTCTATGGTTCTTCTTTTTCCATAGTCATTATATTTTCCTTTATTCTGACTATTAACATGGGCTTTTGTAGCAATTGTAAAGCCACTGACTTCCATGCATGTCTTTTTGCCTTTTAGCGAGTTGTTCATTTCACATCTCTAGATAAGACTAAGCATGTTCTGTTGATCATAATAGGTATCGAGCAAACTCATAGGGGTCCATTGAGATGCAAACAGCCTTGGGAGAAAGTTAGTATAGTAGACAGTGCATTAGGTAAAAGACTGGACAATGACACTATCAAGTGGAGTTCATGGATGTAGAAGAGAGGTACGAAACACAAGATTAAAGTGTTTCATGAAACAGACAAAGCAAGAAAAATCTGAGGCAAGTGGTAAGAGATTTAGGCAGCTAGGCTATGGACATCAAGTGGAGTTAAAGGACAGATTCCAGTTTCTGAGTAGTCTGCAAGTAGAGGGTTACCAAGTTCACAGAAGGGTCATGGTCTTAGATGGACTAGTGCACTCAGGTATAGCAAAACAAGTAGAATCTAGTATTGGAATGAAAGCAAAAAATCAGAGTCGAACTAGCAGCAAGTGATTAATTTCATTCTGAGTTCCAAGAGATTGGGTTGGCGTCTCTTTCGAATGAGGTCAGAAATGGTCCTAGAGCAGTGGCTCTCCAATTTTTAATATATGTAAGAATCACCTGGGGTGCTTTGGATTTCTGAAGCAGGGCCCAGGTGTGTGTATCTTTAACAAGAGCCCCAGATTTTTTTCTGTTGCCAGTATCTACTGATCACATTTGTAGAAAATTGGCATAAAGCCTGAGATGGTACTTACAGTAGGTTAAGGGACCCAGTAATCACAAATCTTGAGAGAGGAAGCATTTAGATGTTGAAAGTCAGACCTTTCTACTAAGAGAAAAATGTATCTGTTTTTCTCAGAGCTGATTTGTATTTGTCTACATGTAAGAAGGCAGAAAACTTGGGCTGATATGTACTCGACTGATACGTATGTATTGTAAGCCTATTATGTTTTTCTCCTTATGTATATTGTGTATGTTACTTGTTTATGACCTGAGTGCTTCTGTAATATCCAACATAAAGATTTATACCTTTTAGTGTAAAAAAAGTAAGGCTGATTGTTCTTTTGTACCTAATCTAAACTGTTTCTCATTTTTACTTTCAATTTGTTATCTGCATAATTGAATTTCCTCTTTTCTTTCCCGAGTCATAAATTGATTAGCATGAGTTGGGCAGACTGCTGTAATGCTAAGGGTTAACCAGAAGAGAATTACAAATGAACTATCTAGAAAGTTGATTATTAATCCAGCTAGAGAAGAAATATCCTTTTACTTAGCAAGAATGAGTATCTGAAGAGCTGATAATATTGTTCAGGCAGTGAGGTGGAATGGCAGAGCTTGGTAAGTAAAACAAAACTTGGGATTAATCTTTTATATCAGTTTTAAAAAATTCCTAGAGTGTTGGTATATTTAAATAGTTAAATCTAATATGAATTTATAAGCTGCTGGAACAAATCTAAAAAGTTCCAAATGTGTTTGTTAATGAGATCCCCACATAGACTATCGGTATAAGTTAACTGAAAAGTATTTACATAAGTAGATAAATATATTGAATTTTGAATATTTATAAAAATAGGCGATTAGATTTGTGATTAAGAACAAGGAAGTGGGCATGGAGGAATGATTGCTATAACAATATAAGTCCACACCTCATACCGAAGAATATTGAGTGACAACTGTTGTTGTTTCTCACAAGATCAAGTTCTGGATTCTTAGATATGAAAGTGAAAATATAATTTAAAATACAATATTTGCGTAAAGATTCAGTGAGATATTTTTCAGACTTACAGGTGACAAAAATTGTCATAAGTTCTCTTATTTTCTGGGTCCTACTACTCATTTCACCCTGATGTTTAATTTAAGGACCTTTCTAAAGACGGCTTTTATTGTATTTGTGAATCGGAAGGGAAGAGAAATGAGAGGATCTGTGCTATTTGTACAAAGAAAATTAAGTGAAAAGATATGATTTTAATAATGTTCTTCCTTCAAAGACTGCTCCTCCTGTTGTAGAAGAAATTTTGATGTCAACATTCAATTCTATAAGATTGAATTTTCTCATAAATTACTTGATATTACACAAATGAACCTTTTAAACATAGTATGGACCATACCAAATATTACTGCAGCTTTGTGCAGTATTAAATCATTCCAATGTAGTATTGTACATAGAAGTTAGTAAACTTATTAAAATTGTGCACCGGCAAAAGAAGAATTTTAACCTTTCCTTTAAAAGTATTTTTTTAGTGGCAGTAAAAAGGCCTTGACATTTCATTATTTAACATTCACATAAGCACATAAAAAATGTTTTTAAAAAGCTGTAAGTATTAAAAGTATGTGTTATGTGTACATGTGTTTGTGAATACATCAAGTATATATACATTCAAAATACCAGAGCACCATTTGGACATATACACTCAGCTTTTTTTTTTTTTTTTTAACGTTCTAATGTTGTGACTCATATTTAAAACTGGGAATATTAACTATAGTAAGTGAAATAATAAGGACAATAGTTAAAATTTATTGAGCTCTTGTGCGCTAAATGCTGTGTTAAATGTCTTATCTCATTTAATCCGCATATTATTTCTGTGGTTGTTGGAAATCTACAAGGATTGTAGGGTATGCTACAACAAAGAGTAAGGTAATTGAAGAGCCTTTTACATCTTATGCTAAACGTCTAGAAAATAAAGGCTGACGAAACAAATTGTATAAGAGAGGAGATCCTTAAATTCTGTGTGCTTGTCTTTCTCAAAATTGAGAAGATTTAATATGAGCCTGGGAAAGAAAAATAGAAGATTAGTCAGTGATTCTTAGCAATCATTAATTCTTAAGCATCTTTTATTATGAAAATTTTAGTTGTTCAAAAATGTATAAATAAGTAAAATACTGTATATTTATAAGAAATGAAACATTACTAATACAGTCCAAATCTTCTGTGAATTCTTTCCCAATTTTTTGTCTTCCTCTCTTTATGCTAGAGGTAACCATTTTTTTGACTTTGGTATTTGTCATTCTCATGCTTTATATTTATACTTAAATTTTATATTCACTATGTATATGGAGGAAAACTCCACTTAATCATTCTTTAAGATTTAAGATAGACCTTTTTCTTGGCTTCCTGTTACACTTTAATTAAAACCAAAATCCTTAACACAATATGCAAAGCTCCAGCTCCATATAATGTGACCCTTGCATTACCAGCCTTAGCTTTTGCCTTTTTCCTAATGACTCTCTTTGATTCAGCTGGTATCCTGATCTACACTCTCCCAAGTTTTTTTCCTGCTCTAAGGTCTTCATGTTACGCTATCTTCTCAACTGGATAATACTTCTCCCCACTATTCTTCAGAATGATTCCTACTCATTGTTCAGCTCTCTGTTTAAATGTCATTTCCTCAGAGAAACCTTCCCTCATCCTTCCAATTCAAATCTTGTTTGCCTGCAAAGATCTCACTGTAAACCCTTTAATAGTAGCAGATATTGCAATTTTAAATTATGTATTTATTTGTGTGATTTTTGCTTAATGTTTGTCCTTCACCCTGGATTCAATTATTTTATTCTCACGTTTCCCCTTATATTTATCAACATGGTTTTGTACATTACAGGCATTCATAGATATTTGTTTTTATCAAGGAGAGGAATGTAGTGAATGAAGAAGAAGAAAGGGAGATTGAGAAAGAAAACTACATATAAATGGAGTCTGTGGGTTAGTTGATATACACTGTTAAGGTTAAATTATGCAACTTGAATCTAGTTTAAGATTAGGGTGAGAGAGGTGGTGGGGACCTTGTTTGTTTCTTAAATCTAGTTGCAGAATGTATCTATTATCCACTCTTGCTTCTTGTTTTTCAGTGCAATCTTTGACTTTTGTGTTCTCATTTTTGGGATTCTGCGTTCCTGAATTGAGCTTTCAAGTTGTAAACTTATAGAGCAGCCCCAGCCTTTATAATACTAGTGTGGAGACGCTATAGTGGGCTCTAAGAATCTGGAAAAATTTCTGACACACAGATGAGGAAATACATATGGTACTTTTGCATAAAAAGCCATGAGGCCACTTATAAGACTTTTCAGGTGCATGACTATAACTAAAATATTCATAGTAGTGACACTTGCTGTTATAATGGTAGGCAGTGTGATTTTTTAAGGGGATTATAGAAAAGAGTATAAAAAAGGAGTAAAGAAAATGAAATCAGTCTGAAAGGAGGACTGAGGTTTTCAAAATATCAGAATATACTTATGTTGTACTCTGTAAATCTTTGCTGGCATTTGTAATTAAAATCCAAGGCCAAAAGATGGTGCTGAAATTTTTTTTTTTTTGAGTTGTTGATATGGGAAAAGGAGACAAAAAAGGGGATAAAAAAGAGAATTTAATTAAAATGTCTTAGTGTTAAAAGGAGGGGATTTGTAGAGTGTCTCATTTGTGGTCATAGAAGGTGCCATTATTAATAATAATAGCGTACCTTACATTTTTATTTTTATTACTCCTTACACTTTTAAATGAACTTTTTCATATATTATCTTATACATTTCTTTTATTAACCCCATGAGATAGTTAAAGTGGGGGTCTTATTATCTTCAGTTTATAATGAGGAAAACTAGGAATGAACAGAAATCAGAGAGAAGCCAAGACTAAGACTTAAAAACAATACCGAGGTTCAGTTTTGTAGGCAAGACTAATATTCACTCTACTTATACCCTTCCATAAAGGACTGGGAGGGTATAATTAGGTTCTTTTAAGGACCAAGATCACTGGGGTGGAAGTCCTCTATAGTAGTGGTCTCCAACCTTTTTGGCACCAGGGACCAGTTTCTTGGAAGACAGTTTTCCACAGATTGGGGGTGGAGATGGGGCATGGTGTCAGGATGTTTGAAGTGCATTTACATTTATTATGCACTCTCTTTGTTATTATTACATCAGCCCTACCTCAGATTATCAAGCATTAGATCCTGGAGGTTGGAGACCCCTGCTCTATAGGTTTCCTAGACTTAAATATTTTATTTTTTTCAAGTTGTAAAGTAGTTAACTATCTCCAGCAAATAGAACTGAGATGGTTAAATGCATATAGTTAATAGATACACTGCTAAGCCTATTCTAAGTTGAGGCTTACTGGATGAAGTAATCGTTTCCTGATATCTTGTGATATCAGGAGTCCAGTCCTCTCCTGATATCTTAGGGTTCCAAGAATAAGCAGACATGGAATTTATAAGAATGAAATGCCATAACATTTGACGTAAATAAATTGTAGCTTAAATAAAAGCATGTGATGAAGCAGTGGATACAAGCCCCTTGAATGGAAATCCGTCATTTGAACTGAAGATGGACATTTTTTGGCACTCGTTGAAACTATTTTTTTTTTAAAAGAACAAGTGGAAGGCAATGTGTATATTGCATCTATGCATGTGTGCATGCAGGTGGAGGGGTATTTCTTTGAGAACAAAGAAATGCCAGCAGGTGTTTGTAATGATTAGCCAAGAAAGCTGTTTGCTGCATTTAAAGTAAAAGCCAAACCTTGTATTTTTCAATTGGACAAAGAGCCTGGTTGCAGAGAAATTCAAATTCTCACTCTTTCTGGGCCAGCAGGCAGAGCCTCCCTTAGGTTAAAGGAACCAGACATGTTCTCTCTGCAGTACAGAAGTGTCAAGAGAATCTAATATCTGTCCTAAGATGGATAAATTGCTGCTGTAGGGGAATAGTGTGTACTGTGGAGAGCCAAACCCAAGTTACCGGGTGAAAGTCACAGGGAGCCAGAGTCACAGGACAGCAGAAGAAATGCTTTGTAACAGCTATAGTTGTCTAAAAGTGAGATGAACTTCTTTGTTGATATAGTGAAGGCCTTGCTACTGGGAGGAATTGGGAAGAAAGATTAAAATGTTGGATTATAGCAAGTTGTTTCAGTATTGATGTTTCTAAGAAGATGTCCTCTATATGTTAACTGGCTAAGAAAAGGATGTGAGTCAACATAGCAAGGATGTATTCTTATGTGAAGCCAAGGATGAATGTCATGAAGGCCAGGTTTACTTTCTGGGTTGCTCAGTTCTATTTACTCTGCTGCTGTTGCTGCTAGGTCGCTTCAGTCGTGTCCGACTATGTGCGACCCCATAGACGGCAGCCCACCAGGCTTCCCCGTCCCTGGGATTCTCCAGGCAAGAACACTGGAGTGGTTTGCCATTTCCTTTTCCAATGCATGAAAGTGAAAAGTGAAAGTGAAGTCGTGATACTGGATGCTTGGGGCTGGTGCACTGGGACGACCCAGAAGGATGGTATGGGGAGGGAGGAGGGAGGAGGGTTCAGGATAGGGAACACATGTATACCTGTGGTGGATTCATTTTGATATTTGGCAAAACCAATACAATATTGTAAAGTTTAAAAATAAAATAAAATTAAAAAAAAAAGAAAGTGAAGTCGCTCAGTTATGTCCGACTCTTAGCGACCCCATGGACTGCAGCCTACCAGGCTCCTCCGTCCATGGGATTTTCCACACAAGAGTACTGGAGTGGGGTGCCATTGCCTTCTCCGCTATTTACTCTAATATGTCAGTTAAAAAATTCACCAGTTGTTATCTATAGACAGCCATTTGATGCGTAAAATTGCCCTAACTAAGACCTTTAAACTTCACAGCTATTCTCAAACCTCAGAAGAACTGGCATAAGGGAATGAAATTGTATTATAAGGGAGAAAAAGAGAAATGTTAGTTTCTCCATTGGGTTCAGATATAGAGAAGAAGAATTTATTAATAATATGATTTAGGGAGAACAAATTAAAAAACATCACTAAATTCACTAAATTACCTTTAAAGGCTCCTGAACTTTGGTACATTAATAAGATAAAGGATGACGTTTTTAAGCACCTTGGAGATTTTCTGTTACATTTCTCTGTATTGAGGTAGTGCTTTCATTTGAACAATTAAACATATTTAAAAATTAAAAAGTAATACACAAATACATTCTTGTTCTAGTGTACCTTGCATATAGTAGGAAATCATTAAATGTTACTTGAATGAATAATTCTTGAAAAAATTGAAGGAAATTTTCCTTAATGTCTCTTCCCACCTTGGATTCTATTTCTCTTCCCCAAACATATTTACTGTTTTCAATCTGGTTTATATCTCTCCAGACCTCTTTCTATATAATGATATACATATATACACAGTTATTTAGAAATGTGCAATTTTATTTTGTGTGAGGGTGACATTCTCCCCTTTTACAGATAATCACTTTATACTTTACATACCCTTTTTTTCATGAAAATTCTGACTTAGACCTTTGTCAATTTATATATTTTAACTTTATTTTCTTCTATGTAATATTTTATACTATGTATATACCATTATTGTATTGATAGGCATCTAGGTTATTTACAATTTAAGTATTCTTAGTTGAAATGTTAGATATTTAAAACTTAGGAAATAGCAAAATACGACTCTGTTTTTTAAACATACATAAAATGGGCATGGGAAGTTTCTACCTGATTGGGCTTATGAGAATTAAGGACAATTCTCATTAGGAAAATTAGAAAAAGGGAAAAGATTAGAATGTGTAAAGGCATGTGTTAGTTGTGTGTTAGTTGCTCAGTTGTGTCCGACTCTTTGTGACTCCATGGACTGTAGCCCACCAGACTCTTCTGTCCATGGGATTTCCCAGGCAAGAATACTGGAGTGGGTTGCCATTCCCTTCTCCAGGGGATCTTGCTTACCCAGGGATCAAACACAGGTCTCCTAGGCATAGAGGAGTGAAAAAACTGTATTATTTACTCATTCATTAATGAAACAGAAGAAGTCTTTATTATCAGAGGATAATTGGTAGTGAGAAAAGGCCACTAATTTCATCCATTTAAAATCGAGTAGGGATAACAACTATAAACTCTGGACAAAACATGAAAAACAGCTATTTGAAGATACTGGAGAACAATCCAAAGCAGGCTAAATCTTCAGAGGAGTTGACATTTGGAAGAAGGGATATTTGGGTAAGTTTGTCATTTTCGGGGTTTCAGTATGAAGGTAGGCTCAGTTTATAAAACTCCAGTAGAAAAACTAGCAGTCTTTCTGGTCTGGGGAGCTAGTAGAACAGACTTTGGAGCAACCACAACTACTGGGAAGTGAGGATGTAATCCTGGAAAAGAAAGAGTCACAGAAAGTGACTCCTAAATTCTATGTATAAATTTTCCCCAGCCTCTGACTGATCTGCAAGCCATACATGCTCAGAACAGGTGTTAAGAGCTCACATAAGGCTTAAAGAACTAAATAGATATTTAAGCTGCTGCCCATTGCAGGTGAGACAGAATGTGCAGTTTGAGTCTAAGCCAATAAGCTTTTTGCTAAACAAACAAAAAGTGATACTCTTTAGAGCACTATAAAAGAATCCAGAGTCTCCATGGCATAATGGTCATGATATCTAAGGTGAAGGTAAAAGTCGCTCAGTCATGTCTGACTCTTTGCCACCCCATGGAGTGTACAGTCCATGGAGTACTGGAGTGAGTAGCCTTTTCCTTCTCCAGGGGATCTTCCCAACCCAGGGATGGAACACAGGTCTCCTGCATTACAGGTGGATTCTTTACCAGCTGAGCCACCAGGGAAGCCAGAATACTGGAGTGGGTAGCCTATCCCTTCTCCAGTGGATCTTCCCAAACAAGGAATTGAACAAGGGTCTCCTGCATTGCAGGCAGATTCTTTACCAACTGAGCTATGAGGGAAGCCATGATATCTAAGAATAATCCCAAATTACTCAACAAACAAACAATGGAGAAAGTGTTAGATAATAGGGCATTTCAGCAGAGAGATAGAAATTTCAAAAGATCCAGATGGGAACTTAAAACTGAAAAAAACTGAAAGATATGGTATCTGAAATGAGACTAACTTGATGGGCAAATCAGTAGAATAAAAATGACAGGAAAAAACTAGTGAAATTGAATTAGATCAATAGAAATTATCTGATATAAAGAACACAGATAAAAAAATTTAAAAATGAATATAGCGCTAGGGATACATAAAATATTATTAATATGTGAACCGTGAACTTCCTGATATTCAAGGTGGTTTTAGAAAAGGCAGAGGAACCAGAGATCAAATTGCCAACATCCGTTGGATCATGGAAAAAGCAAGAGAGTTCCAGAAAAACATCTATTTCTGCTTTATTGACTATGCTAAAGCCTTTGACTGTGTGGATCACAATATACTGTGGAAAAGTCTGAAAGAGATGGGAATACCAGACCACCTGACCTGCCTCTTGAGAAATCTGTATGCAGATCAGGAAGCAACAGTTAGAACTGGACATGGAACAACAGACTGGTTCCAAATAAGAAAAGGAGTACGTCAAGGCTGTATATTGTCACCCTGCTTATTTAACTGCTATGCAGAGTACATCATGAGAAACGCTGGACTGGAAGAAACACAAGCTGGAATCAAGATTGTCGGAGAAATATCAATAACCTCAGATATGCAGATGACACCACCTTTATGGCAGAAAGTGAAGAGGAACTAAAAAGCCTCTTGATGAAAGTGAAAGTGGAGAGTGAAAAAGATGGCATTCAGAAAACGAAGATCATGGCATCTGTTCCCATCACTTCATGGCAAATAGATGGGGAAACAGTGGAAACAGTGTCAGACTTTGTTTTTTTGGGCTCCAAAATCACTGCAGATGGTGACTGCAGCCATGAAATTAAAAGACACTTACTCCTTGGAAGGAAAGTTATGACCAACCTGGACAGCATATTGAAAAGCAGAGACATTACTTTGCCAACAAAGGTCCGTCTAGTCAAGGCTATGGTTTTTCCAGTGGTCATGTATGGATGTGAGAGTTGGACTGTGAAGAAGGCTGAGTGCCAAAGAATTGATGCTTTTGAACTGTGGTGTTGGAGAAGACTCTTGAGAGTCCCTTGGACTGCAAGGAGATGCAACCAGTCCATTCTAAAGGAGATCAGCCCTGGGATTTCTTTGGAAGGAATGATGCTAAAGCTGAAACTCCAGTACTTTGGCCACCTGATGTGAAGAGTTGACTCATTGGGAAAGACTCTGATGCTGGGAGGGATTGGGGGCAGGAGGAGAAGGGGATGACAGAGGATGAGATGGCTGGATGGCATCACTGACTCGATGGACGTGAGTTTGAGTGAACTCAGGAGTTGGTGATGGACAGGGAGGCCTGGCGTGCTGCGATTCATGGGGTCACAAAGAGTTGGACACGACTGAGTGACTGAACTGAACTGAACTGAACATATATAAATCCTAGAAAAAAAGGAGAGCAATATTAGGGTAGAAAAAAATGCTTGAAGAAATAGTGGTTCCAAATTTCCCAAATTTGGTGAAAGATATAAATTTACATATTTAAAAAGTTCAGTGAACTTCAAGTAGCATAAATGCAAAGAAAAGCACACTAGACACGTTGAAATAAACTGTGTAAAGCAAAGAAAAATGTAGAGGTAAAGTCTTTTTTTTTTTCTGGTAATGACAGAAAACAGAGAACATAACAACATGGGAATGAAAGAGGAATTGTCAGAGAAGAATTTCTAGAGATTAAACAGACAATAGGAGGTGTTATGAATATCTTATATCAAAAAATGTATAGGTGTATCTTGGAGATATTATAGATTTAGTTCCAGACCTCTGCAATAAAGGTAATATCACAAAAGTCACACAATTTTTTTTGGTTTTTCAGTGCATATGAAAGTTATGTTTATACTATATTGTAGAATATTAAGCGTGCAGTGAGTCTGAGTGAACTCCGGGAGTTGGTGATGGACAGGGAGGCCTGGCGTGCTGTGATTCATGGGGTCACAAGGAGTCGGACATGACTGAGTGACTGAACTGAACTCAACTGAGCATTAAAAATACTTTATTGCTAAAACATGCTAATCATCATCTGACAAATTTGCCTCAAAACATCAGTTTGTAGAAACCACAATATTTACTAAATGTAATAAAGCAATGCGCAATAAAAAAAAGTACACTTTTACTACTTAGAAGAAATGAATAAATTGCTCAATAAAAAATCCCCCAAACCAGAACTTGCTAAAACTGACACAAGATGAGACAGAAAACCTAAATAGCACTTTGTTTATAAAAGACAAAGCATTTTAAATTAAAAAATAAAGCTTTTTATTAAGAAAACTTTGGATCCAAAATGATTCCACTGATGAATTCTGTCAAATATTTAAGAAATAGCATCAATCTTACCTAAACTCTTTCAAAATATAGAGGAAGGAGGAATAATTTCTACTTCTCAAGTCTGCTGCTGCTGCGGCTAAGTCGCTTCAGTCATGTCCGACTCTGTGCGACCCCCATAGATGGCAGCCCACCAGGCTCAGCTGTCCCTGGGATTCTCCAGGCAAGAACACAAGAGTGGGTTGCCATTTCCTTCTCCAATGCATGAAAGTGAAAAGTGAAAGTGAAGTTGCTCAGTCGTGTTTGACTCTTTGCGACCCCATGGACTGCAGCCTACCAGGCTTCTCCATCCATGGGATTTTCCAGGTGAGAGTACTGGAGTGGGTTGCATTGCCTTCTCCACCTCTCAAGTCTAGTATTACCATAATACCAAACCTGAGAAAACATTACAAAAGGCAAATTTTAGACCTATAATTTTCTGATCATAGATGCAAAAATCCTTAATATCAGCAAATTAAGTCCAACAATACAAAAAGAGTGGGACTAGAACTGCCATATGACCCAACAATCCCACTGCTGGGCATACACACCAAGGAAACCAGAATTGAAAGAGACACGTGTACCCCAATGTTCATCGCAGCACTGTTTATAATAGCTAGGGCATGGAAGCAACCTAGATGTCCATCAGCAGACGAATGGATAAGAAAGCTGTGGTACATATACACAATGGAATATTACTCTGGCATTAAAAGAATATATTTGAATCAGTTCTAATGAGGTGGATGAAACTGGAGCCTATTATACAGAGTGAAGTAAGCCAGAAAGAAAAACACCAATACAGTATACTAATGCATATGTATGGAATTTAGAGAGATGGTAATGATAACCCTGTATGTGAGACAGCAAAAGAGACACAGATGTATAGAACGGTCTTTTGGACTCTGTAGGAGAGGGCCAGGGTGGGATGATTTGGGAGAATGGCATTGAAACATGTATATTATCATATATGAAACAGATCGCCAATCCAGGTTCGATGCATGAGACAGGGTGCTCAGGGCTGGTGCACTGGGATGATCCAGAGGGATGGGATGGGGAGGGAGGTGGGAGAGGGGTTCAGGATGGGGAACACATGTACACCCATGGCAGATTCATGACAATGTATGGCTAAAATCACTACAATATTGAAAAGTAATTAGCCACCAATTAATACAAATAAATTTATATTAATAAAAAAATACAAAAAGAGAATAATATATCATGATCAAATAGGGATTAGGCCAGGAATGCAAGCTTGATTTAGCATTTGGAATATCTCACCATATTAGTGGAATAAGTGAAAAATATCATATAATTATTTTCATATATAGAAAAAGTGTTTAACAACAATAATTAATAATTAAAAACTCTCAGCAAACTAGGAATAAAAAATAATTTCCCTAATCTGAAAAGGACATCTGTGAAAAATTTACAACTAGCATCATGTTTAATGGTGAAATATGAATGAATTTTTTCCACAGTTCAGTTCAGTTCAGTCGCTCAGTCGTGTCCGACTCTTTGCGACCCCATGAATCACAGCACACCTGGCCTCCCTGTCCATCACCAACTCCTGAGTTCACTCAGACTCACGTCCATCGAGTCAGTGGTACCATCCAGCCATCTCATCCTGTCGTCCCCTTCTCTTCCTGTCCCCAATGCCTCCCAGCAGCAGGGTCTTTTCCAATGAGTCAACTCTTCACATGGAGGTGGCCAAAGTACTGGAGTTTCAGCTTTAGCATCATTCCTTCCAAAGAAATCCCAGGGCTGATCTCCTTCAGAATGGACTAGTTGCATCTCCTTGCAGTCCAAGGGACTCTCAAGAGTCTTCTCCAACACCACAGTTCAAAAGCATCAATTCTTTAGCGCTCAGCCTTCTTCACAGTCCAACTCTCACATCCATACATGACCACAGGAAAAACCATAGCTTTGACTAGACGGACCTTTGTTGGCAAAGTAATGTCTCTGCATTTCAATATGCTATCTAGGTTGGTCATAATTTTTCTTCCAAGGAGTAAGTGTCTTTTAATTTCATGGCTGCAGTCACCATCTGCAGTGATTTTGGAGCCCCCCAAAATAAAGTTTGACACTGTTTCCACTGTTTCCCCATCTATTTGCCATGAAATGATGGGAACAGATGCCATGATCTTCATTTTCTGAATGTTGAGTTTTAAGCCAACTTTTTCACTCTCCTCTTTCACCTTCATCAAGAGGCTTTTTAGTTCCTCTTCACTTTCTGCCATAAGGGTGGTGTCATCTGCATATCTGAGGTTATTGATATTTCTCCCAGCAATCTTGATTCCAGCTTGTGCTTCTTCCAGCCCAGTATTTCTCATGATGTACTCTGCATAGAAGTTAAATAAGCAGGGTGACAATATACAGCCTTGACGTACTCCTTTTCTTATTTGGAACCAGTCTGTTACTCCATGTCCAGTTCTAACTGTTGCTTCCTGACCTGCATACAAATTTCTGAAGAGGCCGGTCAGGTGGTCTGGTATTCCCATCTCTTTCAGACTTTTCCACAGTTTATTGTGATCCACACAGTCAAATGCTTTGGCATAGTCAATAAAGCAGAGATAGATGTTTTTCTGGAACTCTCTTGCTTTTTTGATGATCCAGCGGATGGATGTTGGCAATTTGGTCTCTAGTTCCTCTGCCTTTTAAACAAAATAATGTCTATGTTCTTTCATCCCATTTGACATTGTATTGGAGGCCCTAACCATTGTAAGGAGGCAAGAAAAGGAAACAGTATGAGAATACAAAAGGAAAAAGTAGAACTGTCTCTGCATCTTTGGCAAGGTTGCATGAACACAAGATCTTTTATATGCTAATGGATGGGGATAAAATTTCATGGAAAACAATGGGGATATTATTTTGACTCAATCTTAAAAATTAAAACAAAAATTGAAAAATTACTTATATATTGGCATCATTTCATTTGTATTTGTGTATTCTTAGAAGAATGAATTAACTGCATGATTTTTAAGAATAGTTTTTCAGGTCAAATATTATCATCACTTAACATGGTATCATTTTTGCAGAGAACTTTTTCTAAGTTCTTTGTTTAATTCTTTTTTTTTAATAATTTTTATTTATTTGTTTATTTATTTTTACTTTACAATATTGTATTGTTTAATCTTTTTATATTCAAATCATTCTCTTTTGAAAATATACCATGTTAAATCTCATTCTTGGCAGTTTTTGGTTCTTCAGTTTATCTTGGAGAACTGCAGATTCTTGATATGTCAATAATTTAAGCTGGTCTTAAATTTCACACAAGTTTTTCACACAAGTTCTTGCTTTTTTTAATAAGATTTGCAATTTCACTTTGAATTCATTTCACATTTTTATCTTGAATATTATTTACAATATTCCACAATGCAATTTCATGGCTGCAGTCACCATTCACAGTGATTTTGGAGCCCAAGAAAATAAAGTCTGTCACTGCAGCCATGAAATTAAAAGACACTTGCTCCTTGGAAGAAAAGCTATGACAAACCTAGACAGCATATTAAAAAGCAGAGACATTTCTTTACAGGCAATGGTCTGTCTAGGTTTTTCAGTAGTCATGCATGGATGATGAGAGTTAGACCATAAAG
Source organism: Bubalus kerabau (assembly GCF_029407905.1). Classification (NCBI taxonomy): domain Eukaryota; kingdom Metazoa; phylum Chordata; class Mammalia; order Artiodactyla; family Bovidae; genus Bubalus; species Bubalus kerabau. The sequence continues at coordinate 36,071,509 of NC_073638.1, forward strand.
AAGACTGAGTCCCAAAGGACTGATGTTTTTGAAATCTGGTGCTGGAGAAGACTGTTGAGAGTTCCTTGGACAGCAAGGGTATCAAACCAGTCAATCCTAAAGGAAATCAACCCTGAATATTCGTCGGAAGGACTGATGCTGAAGCTCCAATACTTTGGCTACTTGATGCAAAGGGCCGACTCATTGGAAAAGACACTGATGCTGGGAAAGATTGAGGCCAGGAGGAGAAAGGGGAAATGGAGGATGATATGGCTGGATGGCATCACCGGCTCAGTGGACATGAATTTGAGTAAACTCCAGGAGACAGTGAAAGACAAGGAAGCCTGGTGAATTACAGTCCACGGGGTTGCAAAGAGTCAGACACGACTGGGTGACTAAACTACAAAAATGCGATATCCATCAATCAGGTTAGCTTGATTCTCAATCTTGACTTAAAAATAATTATTTGACAATTTTAAAATGTATTCTTATTCTTAGCTTGCATTTTAATCAGTTAAATCAGTCTTTGGGCATGGGACCCAGGCATCAACATTATTTGAAGATTCCATGTCACTCCAGTGTGCACATAAGTTTGAAGCCACTGGACAGTGATTATCAAAGACACAAAGAAATTTATCTAACTCGGGAGATACAGTTAATTAATCAGTGAGAGATATTTGAATGAAGACTAGTTTTATAAATGTTAATTTCCTTAGTGAATATTTTTATATTTTGATCACTTTCACTTCCTATTTGATTTTGGGGACTGTGAATTTTGAGTAATAAATCTTCTATATTCAGTGAATGCCAAGTATGTATGACCTAGGAATACAGCAGTGAACTAAAATGTATGGTGTCCCTTTTCTTGAAGAGTTTACAATCTAAAAAAGAGGGAGACGTTAAATAAATATTTAATTATAAGACAGTAAATATTATGAAGTGAAAGGGAGATCTATCATGGGCTTAGACTCAAGTATGGTGACTCTGCATTAGTGCTATTAAAGCTAAGGCCTAAAAGATGAGTGAGAGATAATTTGGTGAAGAGGAGATGTAAGAGGGAACAGAGTTTTTGAAAGGCCATAAGTTGGGAAGAGGCTTGCAAGCTCTAGAAACAGAAATCAGGTAAAGATGACTAAGAACAATCAACAGACAAGAGAGAAGCTCTAAGTTGCTCTGTGTGTGCGTGAATGAAGATAAAACTAGAAAGATATTTTGGAATCTGATATTAATAGGCTTGTATCTCTACCAAGTAATTTGGAGTTAATTCTGTAGGTTATGAGGAAATAATGAAGGGCTTTTAAGCAGGATGTTGGACTTGATCAGATTTTGTTTCAGCACCACAATTCAGGTAACAACAATAAAGCAAGATTTCCCCATGTGGTGTCCTCAACTTAGAAAAGTAGACTTTTCTTTGTTTTGTTTCTCCCATTTAAGTGTGTGTGTGTGTGTGTGTGTGTGTGTTAGTCACTCAGTGATGTCCAACTCTTTGCCACCCCATGAATGGTAGCCTGCCGGGCTCCTCTATCCATGGAATTCTCCAGGCAAGAATACTGGAGAGGGTATCCATTCCCTTCTTCTGGAGATCTTCATATATTGCAATTCTGTTATTAAGGTAGAATGGATTTCTCCTCCAACTCTCAATAATATCCCATTCCCCAAACTAAATGTAAAACCACATGTAAGAGGAAAAAAAAAATTCCACTAGCATTCCTCAAGAACCATATGTGTAGAATTGTCCTATGAGTTTTTTGAGTTTGCTAAAGACAGCTTTGAAATAAGTCCAGGAGCTTGAAAGCCATGCTCAAGGGATTGACCCCAGAGAACATTATGGCTTCAGCAACCATAGATCTTTGAAGTACTGAAGTGGTCTGAGGCAATTAATTTGATAGCAACAAACATTAAACTGTTCTTTTAGTTTGAATGACTATTAGCTAGTAGGTTAGGAAATGGGAGAGAAAAAATGAAAATGAAAATATTAATTAAATAATTTTTCCTTTGGCCTCAATTCAGTCACAGATGATATAGCAGTTGCTTAGGATTTCCACACATTAATTAATTCAAAAGGGCAGAAAATGAATCAGAACCAGAAACCTATGTATTATGCCCTTCTTTCCTTTAAGCACCGTGAAAAATTCAACATCTCTTGTGATAGCAGGAGTTTGCATTTCTAAGACTTGGCTGCATCCAATTTAAAAATGGATTAAAATATGCTCCTAAACATATTAATAAAGGGTTTTTTTTTACCTGTTAATAGTGATGGAAGTAGTTAATATTTATTTGTACATTTAAGTGGTAGAAAGAACACGTGAAAACTATGACACTACTGAGTGAAAACACACCTAAAGAGTGTTTTTGTTTGTTTCCCAACGATAAAACACCCTTAACCAAACAACTTACGGCATGATTTAGACTTACCCTCCCCCCACATTACAAAATGTAAATGCCTCTGATGTAAATGGTGTCCATTGACTTTAGGCCATTGACAATTCGAGTCTAAGAAAAGAAACAGAATCTTCACAGCTCTATCAGCTAAAGAGCCAATCAGATCTGAAGATAGCAGGTTTTAGGTACAGGAAATTATGTACAGGAGGAATTGAAGATTAATTGTAATTGGAAAGCACATAATCTAAATTCAGTTTTGAGTATGCCACAGATTAACTCTGTGACTGGGTTTCATTTAGTCCATCTCAAATCTGTACTAGCTCTGTACTGTTAGTGCTACTCGTAATAATAACCAATGCTTAAAAGAATTGAAAGTTTTCAGTGTTCCAGTACTTTGTGCCTGTTTGGGCTTCTACCTTTCTCTCTTTTAAAATTAAAGCTCTAGTTAATGAAGAAACAGGAAAATGGTTTATGTTTCTGGGAAGAAGCACTTTTCCTAATGAAAAAATCCTCTAAGATCTGCCGTATATATTGCTCTCTGGCATGTTTGCAAATTGTACATGGCATTCAGTGGGACAGTTCCAAAGAGAGACACACATTTCTAGATCAGAAAGAAAAAAAAAATTGCCCTTGGTTCATTTCTGATGTTAAGTTTACTTTTATGCTGCCACCTTTTCTTTCTTTTTCAGCCGTGTAGTCAGTGATTGCTCAATAATAGCTAAATTGCCTAAAGCATTCTATTTCTTTTTTTTTTTTTTAATTTTAGAAGGTAAAAAGTGCATTTCACTCATGACTCGGCTTCTTGAAATTTCAGTATTTTATCAGGTTATTTTGCTGTTTCCCTAGAGTTGTTTAAACTTTTTTTTAACCCTAAAAATAAGGGTGTGTCAGAATTGTTGCAAGCAAAGATAGAGGTAATCATATGTGGTTCCTGTTATAAGCTTTGTGTTGATACTGACTGCTATTTAAAATAAGACCTCTAAGATGAATCTACTTTTAGCATTTTTTCTCTTTCAAGTGACTTTATTGTACAGAATGTAATCAATTTTTTCGTAATAGTTACATTTTTATACCTTTATTGTTCAAGGATTAATCTGGCTATTTGAAGAAGAAACTCAATTGAGAATGTATTTCTTAAATTTCTAAAGACTGCCTTTTAGCTTTTATAATCTTCCTATATATTCTGATTTCCTAAATAATTTGTTCTTTAGAAAATATAAAAAAATAGAAGAATATCATATTTAAAATCATCCATAATTCCATTACCAGTGATAGCCCCTATTAAAACTAGGAGGTAATATATACTATAATTAAGGTTATATCCTATCCAGTTTTAAATTATAATTTTAAAATTTAATTATCTAGCATCTTGCCTTGATGACTCAGAGTCATCATGATGAACATTTGATTCCTGAACTGCTCCTTGAGTTGTCTACTAAGGCTAGTTATCTCTGTGCTGAATGGGCCCCCAAACGGCTGTGCTTTTTGAATTCCTGTGTCTGCATTTTGAATTCTCTGTCTTTGCTTTTGTTTCCAAACTATAAACTGTCATTTCTTGATAATTAGTGTTTTTACCTACTAATATTAATCCTCCTTCAATACTCCTATGGACTGCAATTTCTATTTGGCTCAGTGTTAAATAGATAAGAGAGGGAAAGCCAGCATTTTATAAAGTTCCTTTATGTTGTACAGCACTAATACAGGTAAATGATCACATAAATCACATCACATAAATGATGCTATTTAATTTTCATGCTATGTTCTTGAACATTGTTAGTTCAATTTTCTTAGATAACAGGGAACTATTTACTGAGCATTTACTATATATGAGGCATTGTGCGAAGAACTTTACATGTATTGTGTTAATTGGGTTTATTTCTGTAATAAAGTGAGGTGGATTGTTTTACAGATAGGAACACCTAGGTATTTCTTGTAACTTGCCCAAGATCATAATACTATTAAGTAGTAGAATCAGGATTTGAACTCAGGTGGGCCTCTCAAATTATTAAAAGCACTATAATTTTATCTGAAGTGAAAGTAAATAGATTCTGACCTCAGGAATTCTTCTTTAGGAAAAGTAAAGGAGCTTTCAGAGAAGGCAATGGTACCCCACTCCAGTACTCTTGCCTGGAAAATCCATGGACAGAGGAGCCTGGTAGGCTGCAGTCCATGGGGTCGCTAAGTCGGATACAACTGAGGGACTTCACTTTCACTTTTTACTTTCATGCATTGGAGAAGGAAATAGCAACCCACTCCAGTGTTCTTGCTTGGAGAATCCCAGGGACGGGGGAGCCTGGTGGGCTGCCGTCTCTGGGGTCGCACAGAGTCGGACACGACTGAAGTGACTTAGCAGCAGCAGCAGCAGCAAAGGAGCTTTACTGCACTACTTTGACATCTGTTTTGGGTTTGTTCCTTTCTAATTCCCTTCATTGCTGTATTATAAGGATGATGCTGAATAAGGGATCTATGGAGAAATGTGGGTGTCTGAGGAACTCAATGTTCAGGACAAATTAATCCTAAAAGAATGAGGTTAAAAAAATTTATCAAGGAAGGAGTAATTCTTGTTAAATAAGTCCATCTTTCATAATTCATAGAATCATGAGTGTATTCCCCGCAAAATTTCCTATATCAAAAGGTACTGAGTAATTCAAAGAAAAGCTATGACAAACCTAGACAGCATATTAAAAAGCAGAGACATTACTTTATCGACAAAGGTCCCTCTAGTAAAAGCTATGGTTTTTCCAGTAGTCATGTATGGATGTGAGGGTTGGACCATAAAGAAGGCTGAAAGCCAAAGACATGCTTTTGATCTGTGGTGTTGGGGAAGACTCTTGACAGTCCCTTGGACTGCAAGGAGATCAAACCAGTGAATCCTAGAGGAAGTCAATCCTGAATATTCATTGGAAGGACTAATGCTGAAGCTGAAGCTCCAATACTTTGGCCACCTGATGTGAAGAGATGACTCATTGGAAAAAACCCTGATGCTGGAAAAGACTGAAGGCAAAAAGAGAAACAGGAAGCAGAGGATGAGATGGTTAGGTAGCATCACTGACTCTATGGACATAAGTTTGATCAAACTCCAGGAGACGGTGAAGGACAGGAAAGTCTGGAATGCTGCAGTCCATGGGGTTGCAAAGAGTCAGACATGACTGAGCGACTGAACAGCAACAATATAGTAATTAACCAAAATACCATTGTATTGATCGTCCATAGCTATAATTCTTGGGGAAACAGGTTTTCATCTCTATGTATATTTCTAATTATACATGAAATAAAAGAGTAATTTCAAGGAAAAAGCCTCATTAGTTTCTCTCAGGGTAGTTCAGAGGGCTTCCTTTGGGTCTCAGATGGTAAAGAATCCACCTTCAGTGCAGGAGACCCAGGTTTGATCCCTGGGTCAGGAAGATCCCCTGGAGAAGGGAATAGCTACCAACTCCAATATTCTTGCCTGGAGAATTCCATGGACAGAGGGGTCCATGGGGTCGCAAAAACTCAGACATGACTGAATGACTAAGTGCATGTCATAGTTCAGAGGTTAAGTGGTGGTGAAGAACTTGGTCTTTAAAGTTTTCTGCCTAGATTCAAATCCTAACTTGACCATTACTAGAATAAAGTTGGATAAGTTAATTTCTATGTGCCTACTTTCTCATATGTAAAATGGGGATAGTGATAATAATATCTACAAATTAATACATACTCCCATATGAGTTGTTTGTTTTGTGGACTAAAGTTAATATATGTAAAATAACTGTTATAATGCTTACTGCACAATAAGTGCCTTACAAGTGTTACTATTACTTCAATTTGAACTATTTCAAATCTGAGTTCTGTAAAAACTGCTCACAATTTTAAGCCTTTGCCTATCAAAATAGTATATTTTTCACTTCACAAATAACCTATCCTGTCTTCCATTATTCCCTCTTTCCTTTCTCAAGACCTACTCTGAAGTTGACAGTGACCTCACAATGAACTCTGTAACTTCATTTTAGATTATTTTTTAAAGCTAAGCATAGAAACATCCAAAGTTGCACTATTTTATTCAGAATGGACAAAAACTTCATGTGAGGTATCAAATATAGCGTCTTTTTACCTTCAGATAATTTCCTCTTATGTTATGAGACTTTTTTTCCCCTGTCATTTGAAAATATGATGCATTAGGCAATTAGGTCAAAGGTGGAGTCCAACAACTGACTTGAAGGTTGAATGTGCATTGGTATCCTATAATAGAGAGGACTCCTTGTTTATTTGCTCGTTTATTTTTGAAAGAAAGTTGTAAATGGCAATTTACTCTACCACCCCCCCCCACCATGGTGTACATGTGGAAGACAAAGATAAAACCTATGTTTCCTTCGTGGAAGGGTGTGGAGGTAGAGGATGATTTCACATTAGAAATAATGACAGCAATAGAGGCTTCCGATGAAGATACAGTGGCCACCAGAGGACAAAGGAGAGAAGCTAATTTCTGAAGTTGAGGTATTTGATTAAACATTTAGGTTGTTCTTTATGTGTCCAAGTGCAAAGTATGTTGTTATTTATGAACTGAAGAGAGGTGTATTTGGCAGTGTTTGTTGGATGGTTTGATGATGGTTGGGAGAGAAGCAATACTGAGATATTCAGAAAACCTGTAATAAGTAAAAAAATATTTTGATAGGTAAAGACTTTGGCTTTTTAAGGCTTTTGCAATGATTAACTGGGAGAATTGGTTTATTATTAATGGTGGTTTACTATTTTGGATAATAACATTTACTTGGAGAAAAAACTACCAGATTTTGATTAGAATGTCTAAAGGTTTCTTGTATTACTTTAATGAACTTCCTTTTGTAGAGACAGCTTACAACTTTGTCAGCCTCAGGTGACTTTGTGTTTATTTTTTTAAAGTCTGGTATTGTGCTTGTGTGTGTGTGTGTGTGTGTGTTTGTGTGTGCATGTGTATTTGTATTGGAGGAGGAAATAGGAAAGAACGTGATATTTTAAGGAGATGAAGAGTCAGTGAAAGTTGATTTAAAGGAATAGAGGTTTGTAATGAAAAATAAAGGATTTCAAGCATCTTTTCTCCCTTAACAAGAAAAATTAAAGTATATTATGCATAGTTCCATGAAGAATGTATATAAATATCATATGCAAAATTATAAGAACAAGCCAAAACTTTCTAAGAAGTTAGTATGTATGATTTAATAAAATTGTAGCAGAGGTAAAGAGAAATTTTTTTTGAACATACTTTTAAATGTAGTGTCCCAATTGGGATAAACTTTCAACAGTATAGGCTGGGCCATTTATAGATTACAGCACTTTCAATTTTCTCAATGTTACAAAGTGTTGATTTTGATAAAGAATTTGTTGATGGTATATCAGCTTCTCCATGTGGAGGAGTGCTACTGAGTGATTAGTTAGTCTTGGGGCTTATGGCCAAAATTCAGAAATTGTGTCCCCAGTTCTTCTGGCCTTCTCAAAATGGGAAAAAGCTAGTAAGTTTTCTTGAGTCTTGATTCCCTGTGAAACAAATTCTTCACTATCAAGCATGTTTGTGATTTTCCTCTTTCTTCATCTTCTTTCTTTTCTTGAAAATTCTCTTTTTCTCTCATGTTGTTACTACCTCCATCTATAGTTAAGTAGATACTAATTTTAGAGATACTCCAGGTTTAAATTAGTTACATTAAAATTCTTTACATTTCTATCATTTTTTACTATGATTTTAAAGCCAAGGAATCTAATTTTTCACTCTAAGTTTAAAACTGAGGAATCTAAAACTTGATGAGATTAGTTGATTTGCTTAAGATCACATATTTAGGACCTGGATCAGGATTTTTGGTAATGCTACACTGCCAAATAATTTGTCCCCATTCAGTTTTTCTTTGTTTTTCCATCTCGATGACTAGTGTAAAAATATTTGTTTTAATCAAATGTTTAACCATGTAGAGTTATTTTAATTTACTGTATCTATCTGTCTATTAATAGACGGACATGTTTCAAGGAGATTTACCTCTTTGCTTTGTAGGGTTCATTTGCAGCTTGAAATAATACTTTTAAAGGGTTTCATCATTTTAAATAAAATTTTTAATTGGATAGAATATACTAATACATCTATGATTTGCTTTTGGAGAAAAATATCATGTTTTTGTGTCTGTTGTGATAATAAGGCATATGTTATTTTTTGCTTTTCCATAAATTATAGACTTATGTAACAAATAGAATGGATTTGGAAAAAAGGGTAAAATATAGTCTTTTTCACTGCTTTTATTTTTTTATTACAAAATAAACTGTAGTTATTGGGGAGAATTTGGAAAATATAGAAAAGAAAATACAAAAACTCTATGACATCTAGAGATACCTCAAAAATGCTTATATTGATTATATGCTTCAAGTTTTCCTACTTAGATGCTTATATTTTTAAAAGAAAAATATCTTATTGCAGATGCTGTTTTGCAAGATACTTTTTAAAAGTTAGCATATCATGATGATTTTCCCCATGTCATTAAGTATTCTTCTGCATAACTTTTCTTTTTTAAAAATGAACTTTATTTGCTACAAAAGTAACAGATACTGCATATAAGAAATTTAGGAAACACATATAAAAATAAAAAGAAGAAAAAAACTTCATTCTCAGTCCAGATATAATCATTATAATATCAAGGTTATATACATCTGGTATTAAAATTTTATTTCTCCCTCTCTAATGTTTATATCTATATCTCCTTTTTATACAAAAATGGAATTCTATGGTAACAAATGCTTTATATTCCACTTTTTTATTTAACAGTATTTCATATCATTTAAGTTTTCCTGTGATACCACTATTACTTTACATCATTATTTTTAACAATTGCATACTATTCCATTTGTGGGCCTCTCATAGTTTAATTGATCATCTATAGTTAAGGTATTTAAAAATTTTCTATTATTAACAACATTGCAATAAAGTCTTTTGTAGCTCAATCTTTGCACACATCTCTGATGATTTCTTTAGTTTAAACTTTTAGAAATGACTTGTTGGCTAGTCACTTTTTGAAAATGTTTGATGCATATTGCCACAATGCCCTCCAGAAAAGTTGAACTGGTTTGTTTTTATGAGCAGTGCATGAGAGTACTTACCTTGCCACAGCCATGCTTACACACACTACTGCCATTATTTTCAACCATTGCCAATATGACAGGGAGAAAATGGCAGATTATTTTTAGTATAATTATATTTCTTTGATTACTCATGAAATGAAATATTTCTTCATTTGTTTATTGATAATTTAAATTTCTTTTCTTTTTAAAAAAATAAGTTTCTTATATCCTTTGAGAAGTAGTTTCAATTTTGGAGTCAGACTGTTGGTGACAGAATTTGAATCTTGGCTCTACTATCACTACTTATTAACTCTGTAACCTTGGGTGTTTATTTAATCTCTTGGTACTTCAGTTTCCTTATCTGTAAAAGTTTCTTATGTTTCATAGACTTGTTGAGAGGGTCAAATGAATGAACATATATGAAACATTTAAAATAGTCCAGCACAAAGTAATGCACATGACTATAATGAGCAGTTCTTACTAATTTGTAAGAAGCCTTTATACGCTAAAAATTAATCCTTTATCATATATGATGCAGATTTTTTCCCAACCTTGTCATTTTGTCTTTCACTTAAAGTGTTTAGAAAATTGATTCTCTCTCATTAAATCTAAACTTTTATTTTTTTCCTTTTGTTTTCTGCCTTTGGTGTCACTTTTAGGAATGTCTTTTCCACCCAACATTGTATAATATTTGCATATATTTTATTATATTGATAGCATTATCATGTTTTTTTTTACATTTAATTTTTAATCATCTGAAATGTATTTTGTTGGGTGATATGCTATTAGGATATAAAGAACCAATTTTCTCAACAGTGTTACTCATATAATCCATCTTTTAAACACTGCAATTATCATGGACTAAATTCTTAGAGATATTTGAGTCCATTTTTAACTTCTTTTATTAATAATCGATCTGATCATCTACTTGGCATACTTTTAACTAGTGACATTTTATATTTTTAATTGAATTATGTTTTTCAAATTATTTTGGTTATTGCAAGCATTTGTTTTTTCAGATGAACTTTAGAATAATTTTATCATTTCTTCCCCTGCCCACCAAAAAAACTCTCTGATTTTTATAGAAGTATAGTAAACTTATAAAACAGTTAGGGATCATATGATTTTTAAACTGATATGTTATATTTTACTTTAAGGATACATTTTAAATTAAATCCACTGTGCGTAGTACACAACAGGCAGACAGCAGAAGTTGTTGAATAAATGTTAAATACGTTAATAGTAACTGCTGAAAATTTAGGTGGTTTTAATTTTTCTCTGTCATAAACAATACTTCAATGAATAAACATATAAATCTTTGAATACCACCATGATTGCTCCTGTGGAATAAATTCCTAGACATCTAAAATACAGTTCAAAGAGTATTTTTAATGCTTTTGATATACCGCCAAATAATTTTCTAGAAAGGATACACTGGTTCATACTCCTGTCAACAGTTTGAAATCATACTGTCGTGATCAGCTCTGTGTTTGTATCTCCACTGCAAGATGAAATACCAATTTCTAATAAGCTTAAAATTAATATTTCATGGTAAAAGAAACATTTTTACTTTTTAAGTGGATGTTTATATTTTCTGAATATAAAGGAGAGGCACATCAGACCTGCAGAATTTACAGAAAATACGTGTTTCCTCTGCTATAGGATAATAAACCAACCAATGTAGATATAAATCCACATGCTTGGGCAAAGTCACATGTGCAAGGAACCAGATGATGATGATGTGATGATACAGTAAATATTATTTTAAGATAATGTCTTAAGTGACTTTTCCCGCTCTTCTAAATTATATTTCTCCTTTTTTTGTGCTGTGAAGTCACTTCTCCCTCTCTTCTGATAAAAAGAAATTCAGCTTACTTAGTTTTTGTGTTCATCCAGTTTTAATTCTTTTAATAGTGACAGAGTATTCTCACCATTACCTTGCATGGACAATCTCACTCCTCCTATGACCAACTGGTTTTACGTTAAAACTTTTGTTAGAAGAAAAAAGATTGTATTTATTTTGTTTTGTCCTTGTATTCCTGGGAACTGAGATTTAAACAAGAAAGTAAACTAAGATTATGGTTTTGAATAGTTAGATGGAAAGAAACTTATAAACAAAGGGCTTTAAGTACTCTGGTTCCTTTAGTATTTTATTGATCTATTTATTTACTTTTCATTCTTCCTCTCTAAGCGGGTAAGGCTCAATCAGTTGCGATGGTATAGTTATTACCACTGTATTTTAAAAGATGAAGTCCTCCTTGCTTGGGAACAAATACCAATAACTTTAATATCTCTGTAACCACAACTTTTTGTTTTTATAAAGTGTCTTTATCAATTGAGCTTCTAGTTTTCTGAAGAGCAATAGTCTTTAATACTTTTTCTCTTCTTTCCTCTTTCCTACCTTCTCTCCATCTCTCCCATCCACTCTGGCCCCTCTGTTTCCCCCTTCCCTTCCTTTCCTTTCTTTCTGTTAGAGTTAAGTTTAGCGCTAAAGAGATTCAACAGTCCGCTCTGGAGTCTGAAATGTTTCATCGGTAGTGCAGTGGTGTTCAACAGTTGCCTGGGGAGACTAAAGTTGCCCTATGCTTGGTCTATAGAAGGTAGTCGGGGACTTAATGATGAACTCAAAGAATTCTTTCCTTATTTTCTTCATTTTAACCTCATAGAGATCAAATGAAATTCTTACCTATAGCAAGAGTGTATGATTTTAAAACCCAATTTCCTCAACTTTTGCCTCATTCCCAGAGCCTATCTTTTGAAATGGGGTTTTAGTCATTTAAAGGCAGGAGGGTAAAGGAAGTGGGTGAAGGATTCCACTTACAGCTAACTCTAGAAAACATGCATGGATTATGTCTTGAGCATTAAATACAATTTTCTAATCCTGGGATGGCCTTCTCTTGACAGCCAGCATGTTTCCCTTTCTCTGTTTAAAGTCTTGTTTCTACTCTCACCCCTTGCTCATTTTGGCCGGGGGGGTGGGGATTTCTAGTTTAATATTGGCCTTGAATCAAGTCAGAAGGTATAGATCTAAGAGGTAAAAAAAAAATCACATAATGTATGCCAGAGCTATACAGAAATGGCTTGAGATTAACCAAATTGTTTGCTGAATATCCTGTTTGTATTAGATCTGCAATTGTGTGCATTACTATAATCATATATCATTCTTCAGAGAGGTATGCAACTGTAGAGTTTTAATGAGTTCTTTAGGACTAGAGCCATGTCCTTTGTCTTTTGTGTACAGTGCTCAGTACTTTGGAATTTGGATATCTGTATTCTAGGTCCAGTCTTCCTTGGTGCTTCAGAATTTGGAGAGTGGGATTCTAGTTTCAACTCTCACTGCTACTAATTAGCAACTAGTTACTTGCTTGAGCAAATTGTTTAAGCTTTCTAGGCCTCACTTTCCTTTCAGTTGTAACAGTCTTTGATTCAGTGATGCAAACTGTCTAATCTCAGCTGGAGAGATTAGGTTTGATATATAAAAAATGTCATTACTCTCTTTCATAATGTGTATAACTGCTGTGTGAGTGAGTTAGGCTGAAAAAATAATTGGTATGGACTAATAAAGTTTGAAAAGGGTTTAAGAAGTGTTAGTTAATATTAGTGAGCATTTGAGATTTTTTTGAATTGTTAATTGATGAAATGGTAGCTATTTTCTCATGTAATGCCTAATGGCAGTAGTCATTTTTTGATTAGATAACCCTCTAAGTTCTATTTAATAAGTTTCTAATAGGTATAATGTTAGTATTAAGTTTGACTCTTATACTTTCACTCTGTGATTTTTGACCTTAGCTGTTTTCTTTTCTTAAAACAATAATACAATATGGCACAACCTCAATAATTACAGAAATAAAGAGAAGGGATGAAAGTATAGAAAATGAGAGAGAAAGGAAGGGAGTGGGGGGGAAATGAACACAAAAGGAATAATAGTGAATTTGGTCATTACTTTCTAAGTATTCTGTCCTTCAACAGCAATTTTTGTTACTATTTCTTGGATTTTGCAGTGGATAAATCATCTCTTGTTTTTCAATTTTAATTTAAAATATTTGGGTGATATTATGACACATGTTCAGAGAAGGCAATGGCAACCCACTCCAGTACTCTCGCCTGGAAAATCCCATGGACGGAGGAGCCTGGAAGGCTGCAGTCCATGGGGTCGCGAAGGTCGGACACGACTGAGCGACTTCACTTTCACTTTTCACTTTCATGCACTGGAGAAGGAAATGGCAACCCACTCCAGTGTTCTTGCCTGGAGAATCCCAGGGACAGCGGAGCCTGGTGGGCTGCCGTCTATGGGGTCGCACAGAGTCGGACACGACTGAAGCGACTTAGCAGCAGCAGCAGCAGCATGGCACATGTTAAAGCAAACACTGGTACTTATGTCTAGTACTGCTGCTGCTGCTGCTAAGTCGCTTCAGTCGTGCCCAACTTTGTGCGACCCCATAGACGGCAGCCCACCAGGCTCCCCCATCCCTGGGATTCCCCAAGCAACTAGATAGGAGAAAATGGTAAAAAGCAATCTAAATGTCCATTGACAGAGGAATGGATAAAGAACATGTAGTACATATATACAATGGAATATTACTCAGCCATAAAAAGAATGAAATAATGCCATTTGCAGCAACATGGATGGATTTAGAGATTATCATCTAAGTGAAGTAAGTCAGACATAGATATCATATGATATCACTCATATGTGGAATCTAATTTAAAAAATGATACAAGGGAACTTATTTACAAAACAGAAACAGACTCATAGATTTCAAAAACAAACCTATAGATACCAAAGGGGAAATGTGGTAAAAGGGGTGAATTAGGAGCTTGGGATTAATGTACACATACTTAGTATATATAAAAGAAAACCAACAAGAACCTGCTGTATAGCACAGGGAACTCTACTCAATATTCTTTAATCTACATGTGTAAAGATTCTCAAAAAGAATGTACTTACAGGTTTAACTGATCACTTTGCTGTACACCTGACTAACAATATTCTGAATCAACTATAACATAATTTAGAAAAAAAAAACAAGGAGAAAATGGTATTAATACTGCTATCATTTTTTCTCTTTTAAAATGCATGCCACATGTGATATTTGAAATACTGTTTGGATGGAAAAGCTAATTTTTTAGACTGAGTTTGAAATGCATTGTTATTATTTCAGCTGAACAAGCACTAACAAGGCAGACGAGTTGGAAACAAAGGCTATAATCCTGTGAATTAGTGATAGCATACTTCAAAGTTCTTACATAATATTATTAGTGGATATTCTTATGAACCGAAAAAATTGGAGTTCCTGACAATGAAAATATTCTAAATAGGGTTTTCAGATTTTCTGATTTTGGGAGTAGACTTTTCTATGGGACTTTACTTGTTTTATAAGAGGTAGTTCCCAGATCTGTGGATATACAGCTCAGGATGTTGTAAATGATGAAGAGGCATTTTCTTAGTCCATTGGGCTACTATAACAAAGTAACCGTAGATAATTTATAAACAGGGCTTCCTCTATGGCTCAACAGGTAAAGAATCCCACCTGCAATGCAGGAGACACAGGAAACATGGGTTCAGCACCTAGGTTTGGAAGGTCCCCAGGAGAACCACTCTGTAGTCTTGCCTGAAAAATCCCATGGACAGAGGAGCCTGATGGGCTACAGTCCAATGGGTTGTAAAGTTTATAAACAATAGAAATTTATTTATTACAGTTCTGTAGGCTGGAAATCTGACATCAGGGTACTGATTGTCGAGTGAGGGCTATTTTCTGGTTCACAGACTTATTGTTATATGGTGGAAGGGACTAGGGAGCTCTTTGGGATCTCTCTTAGTAGTGTTAGTCGCTCAGTCATGTCTGACTCTTTGTGATCCCACGGACCTTAGCCCACCAGGCTTCTCTGTCCATGGGATTATCCAGGCAAGAATACTGGAGTGGATTGCCATTCCCTTCTCCGGAGGATCTTCCCGACTCAGGGATCAAACCCGGTCTCCTGTGTTGCAGGCAGATTCTTTACCTCTTGAGCTACAGGGAAGACCTCTTATAAGATCTCTTTTATTAAAGCACTAATCCTATTCATGATGGCTCTATCCTCATGGCCTAATCTCACTTCCCAGTGGCCCCATCTACTGATACCTTTACTTTTAGAGGTTATGATTTCAACACATGAATGCTGGGGGAGATACAACATTCAAACTATAGCAGGTAAAGGAAACTCAGAGAAAGATTTGGCTTTATGCTTTTGGTAAGTATGATGCAGTGTAATGTTGTGAGATGATATCTGCATAGAAACAGTAGTAATTGTACTGAGTTTGTGTAGTCTTCATTATGGAGAAGGCGATGGCACCCCACTCCAGTACTCTTGCCTGGAAAATCCCATGGACAGAAGAGCCCGGTAGGCTGCAGTCCATGGGGTCGCGAAGAGTTGGACACGACTGAGCGACTTCTCTTTCACTTTGCACTTTCATGCATTGGAGAAGGAAATGGCAACCCACTCCAGTGTTCTTGCCCAGAGAATCCCAGGGACGGGGGAGCCTGGTGGGCTGCCATCTGTGGGGGTCCCACAGAGTCGGACACGACTGAAGCGACTTAGCAGCAGCAGCAGCAGTCTTCATTATTTATTAAATATACAAGGGCTTAGAGGCTGTATTAGTATGATAAGTTACTCTTTCTTTCTATGGTATTATCTAATAATTCTCAGGATATATGATATATATCTATATATATATATGTTTTTTCAACATATTTGTTATATACTTTCATTTCTTAAAGATTACAGAGTTCAGCACATATAAACCATAAAACCACAAACTCTTGCAATAAAATTTGGGTAATACCTGGGTATGACAGTTAAATTCTCAGTTGTGATACCATACTGTTTACTTGCAAGATTCATTGTTTCTAGAGCAGTAAGGGAAGATGTTATAAACAACAGGGACTATCTAATAGAATAGGCATGCATGCGTGCTAAGTTCATTTCAGTTGTATCTGACTTTGTGCAACACTATGGAGTGTAGCCTGCCAGGCCCCTCTGTCCTTGGAATTTCCCAGGCAGGAATACTAGAGTGGGTTGCCATGCCCTCCTCCAGGGGATCTTCCCAATCCAGGGATTGAACCCATGTCTCTTACATCTCCTGCATTGGCAGATGTTTCTTTGCACTGGCACCACCTGGAAGCCCTTATTTGATAGTGAAAGAATGGCTCAAAGAAGGAAGTTGGACCTAAGGGAAAGGAACAAAATATGAAAGGAGGAGTATGTTAAAGGAGGAGACTTCAAACAGTGGTACAGAAATTGAAGAAGAGCCCATTTGCTTGGAATGACTACTGACATGTTTCTGTTTTAGACAAATGTTGAGAATGTATTTCTCTACATTTTGTAAAAGTGCAGAATTGTGCATTGTGAACTGTCCTTTGCGGTTGTCATTCTATCTCTGAAATATGAAAGTATGTTAGGGACTTAAAACTCATATAGTTTGTGTCACACTATAGTTTAATAGTGAAATTATATTTCTTTTGTGCACTGGTGTTCATAGATATACTGTGAATAATTTTCTGCACAATGTCATTTTCTTCTCCCATTGTTCCTGATAAATAAATTTGTACACTACGATATTACATTTGTCACAAGAGTTAAAAAGTGGTTGTATCTTATGAGCATCACAAGTTCTGAACATAATTCACTTTAACTAATGTGGAATTTTATAGCATCAGAAAAAATAATGAAATGTTGTCAAAATAATGAGTAGGAGTTTGTAGAAAATGAAAGAAAACTTATATATCAGAGCTTAAAGTTTTAATTAAGGATCTCTGCGTTCCAGTTATTCCAACCTGGTGTTCTGCCAGTGATGACAAAATTACTTATCTATCCTGTCTTCATCCATTGCTTCGAAGATGGTTAATGATTCCATTCTTCTATTGCCTTGCTTTTAATTTTTGTTCAGTTCTCCTTCTGTGAAAGATGTTCAGCTTCTCGTGACAAGAGGTTAACTGTGTACTTCTTTTGGAATCAATTATTATTGCCCTCACTCAACTGGGCTTATCTTGGTGTGACCTTTTGAAGAAGTAGCCTTTCCAACAGAGTCTTACTCTGAGCTGTCAACCTGAGTCTTTGTTAGTGCTCTCTTCTCCCTTATGACTCACGTAGTCTTGATTGGTTGGCTCCTCAACTTAGCTTGCTATCTGTCTCTACTTTCCCTTCCTTTTTGCGTCTTCTTCCTATGCTGTTAATTCGTCATTCTTTTTGAGATATAATTGATATATAGCACTGTATAAGTTTAAGGTGTACAGCATAATGATTTGTCTTATGTTTAGTGTGAAAGGATTACCACAATAAGTGTAGTTAACATATCATTATTTCTTGTAGAAAAATCTGTGTTTCTGTATAGTACAACCTTAAAGTCTTTAGAAAGCTCTAGTGTATTTTAATAACACATAATGTGATGAGATGAGGAGTCAGAACGATGAAATTTTCTTCTCTGTTGTTACTTATTTTGGTAATTTTGACTAACCTGGGTTTTGTAACCTATATTTTTATAGGTCTAATAATATATGTTTCACTAAGTAATCAATAAATCAGCCAATTATTTATTTAATTAATGTGTTAAGTACTGTGCTAGACATGAAAGAAGTTTAAAATGATTCTTGCTTTCAGTGAGCCTGCAGTAAAAACAAATTCAGGCAGTATATAATGTTGAATTTGAGAGCATTTACTTGTTTTTCAACAAGTATTAGGTGCCTTATATAATAATAATTATTAACATGTACTGAATTATCAATGGGCCAGGCATATTGCTAATTGCTTTAAGTATATTATATAATTTCTATGAGCTAGGTTTTATTATTACTGCTGTTATTATTTTATAATGAAGAAAATAAGGCACAGAGATCAAGTAACTAGACTCGAGTCACAGAGTTAGTAGATGTTGCAACAATAATATAAGCCAGACAGGCTGACTGCTAAACACTATGCTACATATTATGTGAATATCTGTGTTAGGATTATAAACACATTTTGAGATTTTGATAGAAAAGTATAAGTAATTTTGGTATAGTCCTTACTGCAGTATTAGAATTTATTACAGTTTTACTCTTAAAAATATATAAATCTGTTTAATACAATATAAAACAGTTTAATACAGTAAAAACTTTAATAAAATATAAAATTATTTAATACAGTTTTGTTCTTCAGAATATGGTAAATTTTGATCATGTATACATATATATGTCACACTGTATTTCTATGCATGTTTTATATTTATTCATTTGTTTTTGCTTTGGGGTTTGGAGTTTGTTTTGACAAATGTTTATTGAGTACTTACTATGTGTTGTTGTTTGTTGTTATTCAGTCGCTAAGTCATGTCCAACTCTTTGCAACCTCATAGACAACAGCACGACAAGCTTCCCTGTCCTTCACTATCTCCCGAGTTTGCTTAGATTCATGTCTATTGAGTTGGTGATGCTTCTAACCATTGCGTCCTATGCCATCCCCTTCTTTTGCCTTCAGTCTTTCCTAATATCACAGTCTTTTCCAATGAGTCAGCTCTTCCAAGGTGGCCAAAGTATTAGAGTTTCAGCTTCAGCAACAGTTCTTCCAATGATATTCAGGGTTGATTTCCTTTAGTTTGATCTCCTTGTAGTCCAAGAAACTCTCAAGAGTCTTTTCCAGCACTACAGTTTGAAAGCATCAATTCTTTGGTGCTCAGTCTTCTTTATGGTCCAACTTTTACATCTGTTCATGACCACTGGAAAAATCACAGGTTTGAATATATAGACCCTTGTTGGCAAAGTGAAATCTCTGATTTTAAATATGCTGTCTAGGTTTGTCATAGCTTTCTTTCCAAGGAGCAAGCATCTTTTAGTTTCATGGCTGCATTGGCCACCTGTGGTTTTGGAACCCAAGAAAATAAAATCTGTCACTATCTCCACTTTTTATCCCTTTATTTGCCATGAAGTGATGGGACTAGTTACCATGACCTTAATTTTTTGAATTTTGAGTTTCAAGACAGCTTTTTCACTCTCTTCTTTCACCAAAAGGTTCTTCAGTTCCTCTCCCTTGTTAGGTACCAGGCACCACACCATATAGTCATTGAAGATATATCAATGAACTAAACAGAAATTCCTACCCTCAAAGAGCTTATATTATACTGGAAGGAGAAAGGCAATATGGAAAATAAGTTATTATATAGTAACTCCAAAGATAAATGCTATGGAGAAAAATAAAATAGGTAAGGTGAATAGGGAGTGCCGAGTATATAAATATGTCCAGTTTTAAGTAGGATGGTCATGGAATTTTTCATTGAGAAGAAGATCTTTCCTCATAGACTTAAAATAACAGCAAAAGAACCATGCATGTATCTAGAGAAGAGTGTTTCAGGCAGAGGGCATGACCAGAGTAGAGACTTTAATGTTGAAATGTGTTTGATGTTCACACAACTGGAAAGAGAGCAGAATGGCTGGAGATGAGTAAATGAAAGGAAAATAATAAAAGTCAGAGAAATAATAGGAACCAGATTGTTAGGAACTTGTATATCATTGTGAGGATTTTTGCTTTTATCCTGTGTGAGATGGGATGCCATTGGAACATTTTGAGCAGAGGAGAATATGATATTCTTGTGTTTTGAAAGGATCATTTAGATTGTTGCTGGGAATAAATTTTAGGGATACAAAAGGGCGGAAGCAGAATGACCACTTAAAGGCAACTACAGTAATCCAGGTGAAAGTTACTGGTGGCTTAGAGTAGCAGTGGAGGTGGTAAGAAGTGGTTATATTCTGAATATAGTTTTAATGAAGAACTAACAGGACTTTCTAGTAGACTGGATATGGAGGGTGAGAGAAAAAAAGGAATCAAGGATAACTCCAGAATTCTGGCCTGAGAAGGTATAAGGATAGAGTTGCCATTAAGTCAAGTGGGAAAGGCTTTGAGAGGAACAGGTTTTAGGAAATATCAGAAACTCAGTTTTGGACATGTTAAATTTGAGATGTATGCTAGCTAGCCAAAGGAGGTAGGGAGTAGACAGGAGAGAGGAGTGGGCTGGAGATAAAAATTTATGATTCTATAAGCTTATACATGGCAACCCACTCCAGTACTCTTGCCTGGAAAATCCCATGGATGGAGGAGCCTGGTAGGCTGCAGTCAATGGGGTTACTGAGAGTCAGACACGACTGAGCGACTTCACTTTCACTTTTCACTTTCATGCATTGGATAAGGAAATGGCAACCCACTCCAGTGTTCTTGCCTGGAGAATCCCAGGGACGGGGGAGCCTAGTGGGCTCCCATCTGTGGGGTTGCAAAGAGTTGGACACGACTGAAGCAACTTAGCAGCAGCAGCAAGCTTATACAGATATGAGTATAGTACTTCTAGATCTCAATCTGTTATTTGTTCTGTTTGAAAGACTTGTTTCTCATTCTTTGGTTAAGATAATATGGAAAAAATCTGTATTATGTTTAGTTCTTAGTGTAAATTCTGGTTCAAATGTAAATTTATTCCATTGTCAATCTTCTGGTCTGCCTGTATAGTCAAGCATAGTCACATCTAGTCAGGAGAACAAAAACCATGATAAACAGTTTAAGTGGATGGGACTTAATTGAAGATACTTGCTATACAGGTATTGGAAGGTTGCAAAAACAAAAAGGGAAGTCAATAGTTCTTATATCTATATGTTTCCAGATATAACTGTAGGGAGCAGCTGCCAATGATGCCAGCTTCCATTTGTGTGGAAAGAACGTGGCTTATTTGAGTTTAGGAACTTGGAAAAAAATTATGACTGGGGCTTAGATTTCTGGGGAGAGGATGTGCTGTGTGACTTGCTCAGCCTACTGAGGGAAACATGACATGGCTTCTGCTCTAATCACTGAGAAGAGAGTTGTCAGCTGGTGTTGGTATCTTGGAGGGGGTTAGGCAGCTGGTATTGGGAGTGCTAAAAGAAGCTAAGCTGATGGGAATGTAAAATGGTGCAGCCATAAGCATATTTTGCTGCTGGAGGGACGCTCTCACAAGCTAGAAAAAGGAAGTTTCTTTTCTCCTCCTCCCACCTTCTAATTTCCCACTAGTCCCTCTCATTGGCTGAGCCTAATAGGAAGCCAGCTGGCAAGGGAGCATGGGAAATGTAGTGCCCCAGAATCACAGAGCAAAGTATTGAAGGGTGGTGTGAGAGTCAGAGACAGTAAGTAAATAACTGGCACATGTACTGTGAATGTTAACATATGAATAAAATTTTAAGACCTCATTCCATTGAAATGTTCAGCAAAGTGGGACACTTTGCATTTTAAGCCACAGTGCTTTGGCTATTTGTTGATAATAAGTAGAAAATAATATTTGGTGTTAAAGAGGATAGTAACTGATTAATTTTAAGAGTGACTTGGTTTTCAAAATTTTAAGCTACTTTCTGTCTCCAGGCAAGAAATTAATCAGTTCACTCATCCAGCAATAGGTACTATTCTTGCACTTAAAATATGTTAGTGAATACAACAAATAATTTTAATTCTCACAGAGTTTATATTACCGATGGGACAGATAATGACAAGCATGATAAGTAAGTTATATAGTATATTAGAATTATATAAGGTCTATAGAAAAAGAAATTTAGAATAGGATGAGGTACATTGATAATGCAAGGAAAGAGTTTTATTAAATAGAATGATTAGAGTAGGAGTCATTGAGAACATGACACTTGAGCAAAGACTTGAAGAAGGTAAGAGTGTAAGCCATAGGAGAGGAAATTGTTATTTTCCATTTTTTTTATGATAGCCTGCCAAGTGGATGTGATATTCTATTTCATTGTGGTCTTGATTTGCATTTGCCTAATGATGGATGAAAAGGCAAAAAGATAGGACATTGAAAGATGAACTCCCCAGGTCTGTAGGTGCCCAGTATGCTACTGGAGATCAGTGGAGAACTAACTCCAGAAAGAATGAAGGGATGGAACCAAAGCAAAAATGACACCCAGTTGTGGATGTGACTGGTGATAGAAGCAAAGTCTGATGCTGTAAAGAGCAATATTGCATAGGAACCTGGAATGTTAGGTTCATGAATCAAGACAAATTAGAAGTGGTCAAACAGGAGATGGCAAGAGTGAACGTCAACATTCTAGGAATCAGCGAACTAAAAAGGACGGGAATGGGTGAATTTAATTCAGATATCCATTATATCTACTACTGTGGGCAGGAATCCCTTAGAAGAAATGGAATAGCCATCATAGTCAACAAAAGAGTCTGAAATGCAGTACTTGGATGGAATCTCAAAAACGTCAGAATGATCTATGTTTGTTTCCAAGGCAAACCATTCAATATCACGGTAATACAAGTCTATGCCCCAACCAGTAATGCTGAAGAAGCTGAAGTTGAATGGTTCTATGAAGACCTACAAGACCTTTTAGAACTAACACCCAAAAAAGATGTCCTTTTCATCATAGGGGACTGGAATGCAAAAGTAGGAAGTCAAGCAATACCTGGAGTAACAGGCAAATTAGGCCTTGGAGTACAGAATGAAGCAGGGCAAAGGTTAATAGAGTTTTGCCAAGAGAACACACTGGTCATAGCAAACACCCTCTTCCAACAACACAAGAGAAGACTCTACACATGGACGTCACTAGATGGCCAACACCAAAATCAGATTGATTATACTCTTTGCAGCCAAAGATGGAGAAGCTTTATACAGTCAACAAAAACAAAACCAGGAGCTGACTGTGGCTCATCATGAACTCCCTATTGCCAAATTCAGACTTAAATTGAAGAAAGTAGGGAAAACCACTAGACCATCCAGGTATGACCTAAATCAAATCCCTTATGATTATACAGTGGAAGTCAGAAATAGATTTAAGGGACTAGATGTGATAGACAGAGTGCCTGATGAATTATGGATGAAGGTTTGTGACATTGCACAGGAGACAGGGATCAAGACCATCCCAAAGAAAAAGAATTGTAAAAAAGCAAAATGGCTTTCTGAGGAGGCCTTACAGATAGCTGTGAAAAGAAGAGAAGCAAAAAGCAAAGGAGAAAAGGAAAGATATACTCATTTGAATGCAGAGTTCCAAAGAATAGCAAGTAGAGATAAGAAAGCCTTTCTCAGTGATCAGTGCAAAGAAATAGAGGAAAATAATAGGATGGGAAAGACTAGAGATCTCTCCCAGAAAATGAGAGATACCAAGGAACATTTCATGCAAAGATGGGCTCAATAAAGGACAGAAATGGTGTGGACCTAACAGAAGCAGAAGATATTAAGAAGAGGTGGCAAGAATACATAGAAGAACTGTACAAAAAAAGATCTTCATGACCCAAATAATCATGATGGTGTGATCACTCACCTAGAGCCAGACATCCTGGAATGTGAAGTCAAGTGGGCCTTAGGAAGCATCACTACAAATAAAGCTGGTGGAGGTGATGGAATTCCAGTTGAGCTATTTCAAATCCTGAAAGATGATACCATGAAAGTGCTGCACTCAATATGCCAGCAAATCTGGAAAACTCAGCAGTGGCCACAGGACTGGAAAAGGTCAGTTTTCATCCCATTCCCAAAGCAAGGCAATGCCAAAAAATGCTCAAACTACCACACAATTGCACTCATCTCACATGCTAGTAAAGTAATGCTCAAAATTCTCCAAGCCAGGCTTCAGCAATACGTGAACCGTGAACTTCCAGATGTGCAGGCTGCTTTTAGAAAAGGCAGAAGAACCAGATATCAAGTTGCCGACATTAACTGGATCATTGAAAAAGCCAGAGAGTTCCTGAAAAACATCTATTTCTGTTTTATTGACTATGCTAAAGCCTTTGACTGTGTGGATCACAATAAACTGTGGAACATTCTGAAAGAGATGGGAATACCAGACTACCTGACCTGCTTCTTAAAAAACCTGTATGCAGGTCAGGAAGCAACAGTTAGAACTGGACATGGAACAACAGATTGGTTCCAAATAGGAAAAGGAGTACATCAAGGCTGTATATTGTCACTCTGCTTATTTAACTTCTACGCAGAGTGCATCATGAGAAACGCTGAGCTGGAAGAAGCACAAGCTGGAATCAAGATTGCCAGGAGAAATATCAATAACCTCAGATATGCAGATGACGCCACCCTTATGGCAGAAAGTGAAGAAGAACTAAAGAGCTTCTTGATGAAAGTGAAAGAGGAGAGTGAAAAAGTTGACTTAAAGCTCAACATTCAAAAAACTAAGATCATGGCATCTGGTCCGATCAGTTGATGGCAAATAGATGGGTAAACAGTGGAAACAGTGGCTGACTTTTTTTGGAGGGGGGCTCCAAAATCACTGCAGATGGTGATTGCAGCCATGAAATTAAAAGACACTTGTTTCTTGGAAGAAAACCTATGACCAACATAGACAGCATATTAAAGAGCAGAGACATTACTTTGCCAACAAAGGTCCATCTAGTCAAAGCTATGGTTTTTCCAGTAGTCATGTATGGATGTGAGAGTTGGACCATAAAGAAAGCTGAGCGCCAAAGAATTGATGCTTTTGAACTGTGGTGTTGGAGAAGACTCTTGAGAGTCCCTTGGGCTGCAAGGAGATTCTACCAGTCCATCCTAAAGGAGATCAGTCCTGGGTATTCATTGGAAGGACTGACGGTGAAGCTGAAACTCCAATACTTTGGCCACCTGATGCAAAGAGCTGACTCATTTGAAAAGACCCTGATGCTGGGAAAGATTGAGGGCAAGAGGAGAAGGGTATGACAGAGGAAGAAATGGTTGTATGGCATCACTGACTCAATGGACATGAGTTTGAGTAACCTCCAGGAGTTGGTGATGGACAGGGAGGCCTGGCGTGCTTCAGTCCACGGGGTTGCAAATAGTCGGACACGACTGAGTGACTGAACTGTACTTACTGAATGATGGATGATGTTGAACATCTTTGCTATATTTATTGTCCATTTGTAGATCTTTGGAGAAATGCCTGTTTGAATCCTTTGCTCATTTTTGAATTGTGCTTGAAATAGTTGTTATTGAATTGTAGCAGTTCTCTGTGTGTTCTGGATATTAAAAACTTATCAGATATATGATTTGAAAACTTTTCTTTTTCTGTGTGTTGTAGTTTCACTATCCTGGTAGTGTCCTTTGATGCACATAAGTCCTT
Source organism: Bubalus kerabau (assembly GCF_029407905.1). Taxonomy (NCBI): domain Eukaryota; kingdom Metazoa; phylum Chordata; class Mammalia; order Artiodactyla; family Bovidae; genus Bubalus; species Bubalus kerabau. The sequence continues at coordinate 36,096,987 of NC_073638.1, forward strand.
TAAATTGATGAAGTCCAGTTTATCTATTTTTCTTTTGTTGCCTGTGCTTTTGTGTCATATCCAGGAAATGATTGTGGTGCAATGTCATGAAGACTTCCCCTAAGTCGTCTAAGGGGTTTAAGCTTTTAAGTTCAGGTCTTTGATCCATTTTGAGTTAATTTTTGTATATAGTGCAAGTTAAGGGTTTAACTCTATTGTTTTGTGTAGGTATTCAGTTTTCTTAGCACCATTTGTTGAAAAGATCCTATTTGCTTTTTATCTGAACTTTTTATAAATTTTGATATTGGGTAAAAGAGATTAGAAATTTGTTTTTTACTTGTCTAGTGTTTTTTACATTCTTTTTTCTCTGTCTCTGTTGCCTGCTATCATTTGCAAAACATAATACAAATGCTAGTTCACTGAATAATTATTTCATAATGCATATACCGTTAAAAGAATACTATATTAGGTGTAGTGTTTTCTAGGAAAGTTACTTTTGAAACATACTTTTATAATATTTCCTGCTCCCTGGGAAATTTCATAGGCTTTATGTTTGTGTATATATGTTATCTTGAAGTGCTAGATAACAATTTTTCTGTACACTATTATCAGTGTTTAGTCCATTGGAAATATGGGCATTATGACTTTTCCATCCATACTTTTTTGCCTATTAGCTCCCAGCATTTTTAATCATCCATTTTCATTTTGTGATGTGTCTAAGCTGAGGGTAGGATCGAAAGTTGTGTTTCATGGTGATTTGTAATTGCTTGGGATAATTATCTGAGATTAACCTCATACTTCACTGGGACGTGTTCTTTCTTTTTATCTTGCCTTGCACTGTGGTTACACATTATTGACTGTGATGAGAGCTAGTTCTTTTCTTTAAGCCCCAAGGAAGAAAATGTGGTTGCTTTCTATGTCATAACTGTGTGAATGGCTCGGACTCTCGTGGCATCATTAGGGCTCTCAGTGGAGAGCATGCTGTCTCTCTTAGCCTATCATGAATCTGGCATGCTATGAGAGAAGGTACCTTTGGAACATTGTTATTTGCACTGCTCTTGTTTCCTGAATATAGTTCTTATGTTGGGCTCTATGGAAAATGTGAGGTATATTTATCCTGACAGTAACAATTCCAAAAAAAGACAATACAATGTACTTCAAATAAGGAACTTTACTACTGTTTCAGATGCAAAACTAAAATCAAATTACACATAGATGCAAAAGGTGCTTCATCAAAATCCATCCTATACCTTCAGTCTAGTCTGAGGAGTTAGATTGCAGACCCAGATCTACCTTCTCTACTTATTACACTTGAATAAATTTCACTTGGATGAGCTAGTTACTCTAGCAAACTTCTAATTTCTGCACCATACTTTATAGGACTTGCTGATTATTTAATTTTTGCTGACCCAGTAGGGTCAACTCAATTTCATGAAAGCTTGGTATGTATGTTGATGGTTTTACACTCTTACACCTGTCCTGTGATTTTTGTACTTGGGTTACAAATTTGGGATTTGATGCTATCTGGTAGGCATGGTAAAGAAATGAAAGAACTGGAAAGAAATGTATAAATTGTGACACTGATATGTATAAGAAATACTTCTGTGTTAAACAGTGATTCATCTTGAGTACTCTAGTTGCCAGTACGCTTGTGTACATCTCAGTGCAGAAAGAATTATGATATGCCAGGCTTATCAGTTAATTTACTCTCTATGGCAGTCATTGACCAGTGAAAGCATGGGATTTGGACATGTATCTAAATCTTTGCTTTGTAATTTACCTATAGTATCCTTAAACCTTTCTCATCAGTTTTTCATCAATAAATCAGAGATAATATTACTAGAATTGTCATACATTTTGGAAGGATTAATGAGGTATTATTTGTATCTCTTTGTCTAGTTAAAATAGTTTTCTACAGTATGAAAAGTATTTCTTTATGTGATTTGATTTAATTGTTTGTAGATAATTTTATAATGCACTCCTTTTCAGGATGTTAGGATGCAAGAATAATCAGAGTCCTTTCTAACCAGTCCCTAGCAGCTGATTAAACACTGTATAGAGAACTGGGAAATATGAAAGATGGCAAATGAAATCCTGGCAGAAAGAATAGTCTAATCCCAAAGGACATTTTCAACAATAGTCTGGGCCCTATGCCTAGTACTTAGAGGGGCCTATGGTATGAAACGCCTGCCCCTCACTGTACCATTCCCAGAATCTTATTTGTTAATGCTTGGCTTTATTAATAAAGTCATGACCACTTGTTCAGCATTGCATATGGTTAGTTGTGATTTCCAGCTGCCCGTTGGGCTAAAGTGTAAACAGTGAGTAGATTGTTATGTTCTATTAAGCTTAAAGCTGTGATCTCATGTCTGTACCACATATGTCTGCAGCCAGAAATATATCCTTTTCCTGATCTCGTGGAAGAGAAGCGGCACTGTATCTGAAAAGAATCTGAATTCATTAGTCTAAGGGCTTTTAACTTTTCTTCTTACTGAAACCAAAGAACAAAATAAAAGCATAGAGTCGTGAACATCATCAGTAGGATGTCAACATGACACCAAACAGCATAATATATTGTCAAGACGAACGTTTAATCTGGTGACTGAAATTTCTATACATTTGGCATTTTCACAGAGGACAGAATGCAGGCAATAATCCAACAATCCAGTCAACAAAGAGAGCCTTAGTACAGTGGATTTGAAATAAGCACAACAGTTTGTCTGAATGACTGAGAAAATGCCCATTGATAGAACTGGCTCCTAAATTCTGGCCCAATTGTTAATATGCTAGGTTAATTAGCATCTAAAATTTTGCTTTAATATGTTGATCAGGGATACTGTTGTTATTGTTGTTGGTGATGATTTTTTCTTTTTCTTTTCTTTAGTTTTTCTTTTAAAATCAGCTTCAGCTACTTGACATTACAGATGTTTCAGCTGTTCCCGCAGTGTGAATGCTAGATAAAAACCTGAGGTTCTAAGCTCTCTGGAAAAGAAACTTTATAATGACACCATTTTATACCATACAAACAAGATGCTTTTAGATGTATATTTGTAAATATTTGTCACTTATTCTTCAGAGTAGTAATAGCCCCCATTTTCAGATGAGGAGGCTGTTTGTTTAAACAACTTTTCAAGGTCACAGAGTCTGGTTTCATACATAGGGCCAACTCTGTCCTTGTGATCTTCCAGCTATGTCACATTGCTTTTGCCTCTTTATAAAATGATTTTATAAGATAGCTTCTGGCCTCTATATATGCAGTATTTCTGAGTAATAATACTAGTAATTAATTGTAGTTCCTTTTATTTGCATGGTGCTTAATTCTTTTCAAATTGAGTATGGCCATTTGCTCATATATTCTACCTGACTACCCTTTTGGGATAATCAGGGTAAGTATTATTATCCCTGTTTTACAGATGAATCAGATAACTTGCCTAATTTTATTCTTTAAATTTATTTTTATTGGAGTATAGTTACATTACAATGTTGTATTAGTTTCTATGGTACCTACTGGAGTCTTTTAGCTCAGGGTATTGGTCCAGAAGCTGTTGAAAATTCTCTAACCTGGCTGGAATAGAGAAATTTCAGGGAGGAGGAAAAGTTAGGTTTGAAAACACAATTTTCTTAATAGTTAATTTGTTGGGTAATGTAGGATGCCAGTAGCACCATATGGTAGGTGTACTTTCTGAGTATTGATAGAAATACAAAAACATTTAATAATTCTTCTTTCCTTCAAGGAACCTAGGACAGACAGTGTTGTGATAGAAATGAACACTGGCCTTGATTATCAAAAGAGTTGGATTTTGTTGTTAGATCTCCCTTGACTGTCTGTGGTTTTGGGCAAATTTCTGCCCTTCCCTATAAGTTCCCTCATCTGAGAAGTAAGGAGAAATAACTAGATAACTTTTAAAGGTACTTTTATCCCTAAACTCTTTCAAATCTTATCTCTTGACCCCATTACAGAAAAATTGTGTTGAATTGTCTGGTACTGGTAAATTCAGAGGTAAGCAAAGATGCAGAGACTCTCACTTCTGGGGAGCTGACTTTAATAACTGAATAGTCCTTAAAAATAAAGCCCTAATCAGTTACATCAAAACTATGAGGCACATCTAGAATAGTTCTAGGTCAGGATAGAATTCTTAGCTCTACCACTCACCATTTGTGTAACAGTAGGTAATTTATTTTACCATCCTGAATTTTAGTTTCCATATCTTTACTATAGCAATTACCTCCTTTCTGTTAAAAAAACTTTTACTGACCATTAAGCATTATGCTAGATGCTGAGGCTATAAGGTGAACTTTTTCCTTTAGGTGTTCAAGGTGTCTCTCTGCTAGGGGGTTTGCAATTGAAGCCTTTTCTCTAGTAATGGAATCATAGAATCTTAGAGGTGGAAGAAATCTTGAGGTAGTTCAATTTGGATTTAGAGTGTGAGCTTATGAGGGCAGAAACTGTATTTTGTTCACTAACTTTATCCCAAGAATCTACAACTATGTCAAGCATATGCATATGCATACTGAATGAGTTAATAATAGAAGAATAGTGAGAAAAATACTGTTTGGCTTACGTAGAGCCTTCTTTACCTGGAACCGTGTTGTTTACATGTTAGACTGGCAACGTGCTGAGGCTCATGGGCATCTCTGTGACAGAAAGGGTAAACTGGGATATCCTCTGTGGGCATAATCACACTGACTGCTTCTTCAGTGAAATGTCTGACTTGTCATCCCTTGCATAGGAATGTTGAAAGAGTTTCACATGTTAGTTCTGAGAAAGGGTGGATTTGTTTGTTGATCTCTGTTCCTCAGGAAGTTGTAGAGCTCTGAAGAAGCAGTTTCCTTTACTTTGTGGCATAGAGTCCTTCAGCCATAACAAACTCTAGATAGAATTTACCTGCTTTTTAAATTTTTCTTCCATCTTCAGACCCTGGTTCCCTGTACCCCCACGTCCTCCCCACAATACATATGGCATACCACACAGTGCTTCTACATAATCACCCTTTATTTAACTTTCTTTGGGGGAATTATGCTGTGCTCTATGGAGAAATTGCTTTATTTTCAGGGTTCTAGATTTTCTCTGGGTTTCCTTTGGCATTTCCCTGAATGGAGTCCATGAGGCTTGTTTTTCATGGGTGGGGTGGAGTATGCGTTACAGAGATTGTTACGCTGTGCAGACCCAGGAAGGGAGAAGTGGAGTTAGGGAACACTGATATGGAAAGCAACCAAGAGGGCTTTTTTTCATTACTTATTTCACTTTCAAGAAGAAGATGTGGTTTCCTCAAAAGAGCAGAGAAATGAGACTTGTAATTATCATGCTTCAATCATTATCTGTTTAGCAATCAATGTTACTTTTTCTCCCCCTCTGTGACACAAGAGGCTCTTTTTGTTTGTTTGTTTTTTAAGAGAAAACCACATGATATATGGAAAGGACCTTTGTTTTAGAGGACCTGGTCTTCAGTCCTGGCTTATTCACTTCCTAGCCAAAAAACTCTGGCTGATAAAAAGTTATCATCTCTGAGCACTATTTGCAGAGGCTGATTGCACCAGGTTATCATATGAATTAAAATAAATAATGTATAGGAGAAAGCTTCATAAATTATATATTATGAATTATATACAAACCTACATTACTTGCTTCCACTCTCCATCATCTCTCAATTATCAAGAATCTCTTGTTGCCTTTTAAAGTAGAAATATATCTTGTATTTTTCTCCCTGACTTTCAACAGCCTCATCAAATTTGAAAGATTTGGAAATAAACATTCTCTTTTCCAGATTTTCCTAGGAATCTTCATCAGCCCATTTCTCTGGCACCCTAAACAGCTGTTGTGTGTGTCCATCCAAAGGTGGTTGCATTTCACTGGTTCAAGAGTACATGATTCTAGTGTAGAGTTGCAGAGTTTTTGCTAGTAATGGTTGCTTGCTCTGAGATATGCTATATAATTTGGTATATTAATGAGAGGAAGTCAGGATGATGCTTTATAAGTGACAGAGACTTTGAGAAAATGGCACAACTCTATTTTTTTTTTTCTAAAGAGAAATGCTTCTCAAAATTTTTTTTCCTTCTCATTTTTTCCTGGCAGCTTTGTATCTTCTGCTCAGGTTTTTTTTTTTTTTTTTTCTCCCCTACTTTATGAAAGCTCTTCTTTCCATATTTCCTCTAGTCAGTGTTTACAGCAGAAGTAATATGTGTTTTATAATTTTTTTAAGTGTTAGAGTTGTTTAATCTTAGAACAACATCTATTGAGTGAAGGAGGAGGGCATGGCAACTTACTCCAGTATTCTTGCCCAGAAAATCCCATGGACAGAGGGGCATGGTGGGCCCCATGTCTATGGGGTCTCAGAGAGTCGGACACAACTGAAGCACACAGTATTTTTAAAGTGGTCAAGGGAATGATGACTCTGGATTGACACTGCATGTATTTGGATACTGACTCAGCTACTACTTATTAGCTGTGTGACCTTTTGTCAAGTCACTTAAATTTTTTGTTCCTTATTTTCTTCTGTAAAATGGGTGTAACAGTAGTACCTACATCATTGGCAGTTATGAGGACTGAATTTATATATATGTTTTTATATATAGTGGTGGTTTAGTTGCTGGGTCATGTCTGACTCTTTGCAACTCCAGAGACTGTAACCACCAGGCTCCTCTGTCCATGGGATTCTCCAGACAAGAATACTGGAGTGGGCAGCCATTCCCTTCTCTAGGGCATCTTTCCAACACAGGGATTGAAACTGCATCTCCTGCATTGCTCCTTACCATCTGGCCTTACCTGGCGGCTCAGTGGTAAAGAATCTATCTATCTATCTTTATATATTTGTTGTTTCTGTTCAGTCTCAGTTGTGTCCAACTCCTTGCGACCTCATGGATTGGAGCATGCCCGGCTTCCACGTCCTTCACTAACTCCTGGAGTTCGCTCAAACTCGTGTCCAATGAGTTGGTGATGCCGTCCAACCATCTCATCCTCTGCTGCCCCCTTCTTCTGCTCTCAATCTTTCCCAGCCTCAAAGTCTTTTCCCGTGAGTCAGCTCTTTGCATCAGGTGGCCAAATTATTGGAGCTTCAGCACCAGCCCTTCCAATGAATATTCAGGGTTGGTTTTCTTTAGGAATGACTGGTTTGATCTCCTTGCTGTCCAAGGGACTGTCAGGAGTCTTTTCCAGCAGCACATATATGTTTATATAAAATATATATTATTTATATATAAATATGTAGTCAAGTAGACACAGGTTCAGTCCCTGCATTGGGAAGATCCCCTGGAGAAGGGAAAGGCTACCCACTCTAGTATTCTTGCCCGGAGAATCCCATGGACAGAGGACCCTGGTGGGCAACAGGTCCATGGGGTCTCAAAGAGTCAGACATGACTGAAGCCATGTAGCACATAAGCACACACATACACACACGCACATATATTTAGCTGTTATTATTACCAAAAACTTACTGCTATTAATGTATATTTGAGACAATCAATACATTATGAAGCCTTAATATGTGCTTAGGATTCTGCTAGTTATCTTGGGAATTCAAATTGTATGTCACGATTCTTGTCTCCCTCTAGTGACTTGGTTGAGGGTAATGTAAGGCATATTTGGATAGTACAAGTTTTGTACTATCCAAGAAGATTTGCTGCAGGGCTCTTCTATGGCTTGACTGGTGACACAGAACATAAACAGAACAGGGAGCTGACAAATACAAATGTATTGATCAAGGTAAATGAATGTTACAGAAATAATTACAGTGGGAATGCAATAGTGGGCTGATATGCTCTTGAAAGGCTTTTGGAGGAGGTAAGATATTAGCTGAGCCTAGAGTGTAGAATATAGAAATGTGGAGATGAGGAAGGGTCTCATTTTTGGGAGAAGGAGTAGGGAATGGGAATAGGAACATTATAATGCACTAGATTAAAAAGCAGAGACATTACTTTTCCAGCAAAGGTCCATCTAGTCAAAGCTACGGTTTTTCCAGTAGTCATGTACGGATGTGAGAGTTGGACTATAAAGAAAGCTGAGCACCAAAGAATTGATGCTTTTGAAGTGTGGTGTTGGAGAAGACTCTTGAGAGTCCCTTGGACTGCAAGGAGATCCAACCAGTCCATCCTAAAGGAAATCAGTCCTGAATATTCATTGGAAGGACTGATGTTGAAGCTGAAAATCCAATACTTTGGCCACCTGATGCGAAGAACTGACTCATTTGAAAAGACCCTGGTGCTGGGAAAGATTGAAGGCAGGAGGAGAAGGGGATGACAGAGGATGAGATGATTGATGGCATCACCGAATGGATGGACATGAGTTTGAGTAAACTCCGGGAGTTGGTGATGAACAGGGAAGCCTGGAATGCTGCAGTCCATGGTGTCACAGAGTCAGACATGACTGAGCAATTGAATTGAAGACAGACCAGGGTTAAAGCTCTGGTGCTGCCTCTTACTGCCTTTGTGACCTTAGTTAAGTAACTTAATCTTCCAGAGTCTCAGTTTTCTATACTGTAAAATGGGGGTAATGTTAGTTTTTTAAGTTTTGTTGTTGTTCAGTTGCTAAGTCATGTCTGACTCTTTGTTAATGTGAGTCTTAGAGCTAACTCATGTAAAGCAGCTAGCACAGGTCTTGGCTCATAGCATTCAGTAAATGATATGACTGGGAATAGAGTGTAAACATTAAAAGCATGGGTTTTAAAGTCAGGCAGGACAGGTTTGAATATTCTCTACCATTTACTAGCATTATAACCAAAACCCAGTCTAAGCTTCACTTACCTCATTTGAAAATGGGGATACATTAGTAGCTTTATTGTTGAATTGTTTGAAATTGAGTGAGGTACTGAGAAGCATAAGTAACCAACAGAGCACATAGTATGTACTCAATATACATTAGCCATGATGTTATTTTTATTGGTATGCTATCTCTCTTCTTCCTTCCAGGTATTCCTTTTGTGATTATTCATATTCTTTCATCCTTTCCTCCCCCCATCTCTTTGTTTACTTCCTTTCAACAACATTTATCAGTAGCAGTTATAGAGACTGAAAACAGAGACTTAAAGGAATGTGGAGGTAGAAAGTCACTGGTTAGCACCAGTCAGTACCGCATGTCCAGCAGAGCACCGAGGACAAGATAAGAAGAGAGAAACTAAGCACACGTCAGTACAGATGACAGGAGCATAAACATATGTATGATCTTCTGGATGACTGCTCCTTCTTGAGGCCACTAGGAATTTTTTTCTTAAGGGAAATTCAGATCACATAACTCCTTTGATTAAATTCCTTCAATAATTTGCTATTTCCCTGAGAATAAAATCCAAACTACTTTGAATTGCCTTTAAAATCCCTTCCAATCTGTTGTCAGCCCATCCTGCCAGATTCTTTCCCTGTTACTTCCCACTATACATCCCATATTCTAGCCACTTTAAAGTTCTTCCCCTTCTTTGAATATAGCCATAAGTTTTTGTAGCTTCTTGGCTTTGTACATCCTGGGATAATGGACATCCCTCTTATTTCCACTGGACAAACTTCTGCTCATCTGTCAGGACCCAGTTAAATGGGACTTCTTTAGTGCCTCGGATCCACCCAAAATGAACTGTGTATTTGTTCCTTCCTTTGGGTTTCCACAATACTATTTATAGCTCTCTAGCAGCAGCAGCAGAAGCAAATGGTTACTTATCATAGCACCTTGAAGTGATTTATATTCCATGCTGTCTAGACTGTTAACTATTAGATGGTACTCTCTTATTTATATGCCTCTGTATATATGCCTCAAGTCAGTACTTGACAAGGGCAGGTGGTAAACATTTGAAGTCTATGAACAGGGTAGTAGGCTCATGAATGGCAACTTTTCTGGTTCACTAGCCAATTTTGGGATTTCTTCTATTAAGATTGCCTGAGTCATAGACTCATAGAATTTCAGTGTTGGGGATATACCTCATTTTATAGATAAAGAATTGAGGCCAGAGAGAGGAGATTTTCTTCCTTTGTCCTTCTGGTCAAACTGTGAATTCCCTTCAAAACACAGTGGCAGAATATTACTTGAAATTTGTTTTAAAAATCATGTTAGTTTCCTTCCCTTGTATGGCCTGTCTTCTAGACTCATTTGCATAAATATGTATTTAGGTGTTCTTTCTAGATCAGTAATTTGGGTATAAATTGATGCTCAGCTGCTTGAATTGATGTGCATATATGTATTATATTCTGTTCAGATGCTGTTAAAACCAGTTGGCTCTTCTTTTGGTTTCCTTGCTTTGTTTGCTATAGCACTTCTCTGTTGGTAGTACCGTCTGTTCTATCAGAATAAAATTCTGACTTTTATTGTTTTTGTAAGATAAAATATGTTTTTAAAGATAAAAAAATATACTGATTTTTCCTATCATTCTGTAATTTCAAGAGTCATGAATGACAGAGAATGTGGGGAGATTATTCCCTAGTTAGAGTTGTATTAGTAATTTGCTAATGTTTAATGGTTTATCAGGATTGGATTTCTTTGAAAACTGTCTAATGTAGTCAGAGACATCTTTTGTTCACTATGGTTCTGGTCCTTTTTGGGGAGTAAATCAGATTTTTATGTA